>NC_090822.1:27723466-28046716 GCF_000390325.3 Nicotiana tomentosiformis
GGTGGCATTACTCCGACATATTCGGTGCACACCCCTATTATCCCTAGTTGATTTTACATCTATCTATGAAAGAAATTGAGGAACAAAAGAACATTTAATTATTGCAACTCAGTGAGTTTCTCTGAATCAAAACATCAGTGTTTGTTATTACATAATTTTGAGACCTTTAGTCTGACTTAGTGTATACAGTCAAAATCGAGTTTGCCCTTCGTATGATTAATCGAGATTGGAACATGATAGACCAAGGTTCGGCCTCGTGTAGAATCGAGCCATAATGCGAAGTTGGGTTTCCGAGCTCGTGATCCAGAGACCGATCTAGATCGTGATTGACCAAGATCGAGATCGAGCAAGATCGAGACCAGTCACGATCAAGATCGAGCAAGTTATAGACCGATCAAGATCGAGAAAGGCCAAAATTGAGGAAAGCTTATCGAGCCAAAAAATAGAAAACCGGAATATTCGCAATTGGGCGAGAATCTCGGCGGAAATCCCGGCGCATATCAAGGAGAGGCCAATTAATTAATCTATCATGGATTCCTTACTGTATTTAGAAATCATATTAAGAATAGGATTTCCCTACTATATAGGGGGGGGGTGGTCTGATTATTTGTAAGAGGGGGGAGTCTGATTATTTGTAAGAGGGGCATTGAGATTAAGATTCATATAATACAACGCAATATACTGCCTTTCTTCTGTTTTTCGATATTCAGTCATTTTGTTCATGTATCAGTCTACTCTCCATTCAGTTTCAGAGTGATCAAACTTGAGGGCCTAGGCTAATTAACCCATTTGGTTTGCATTCGTTTCTGTAACAGCTAATTTCGATATTCATTTATATATTTTCTCAATTTGTATCAAGTTATACTACGTATCCTTAGAACCGCGTATAAATTCAATTATTATCCGTTTTTTCGGGTAAACACTTAGATAAATACTATCCTTAGTTTTTCGATCCTGTACCTTCATACACTGCAGTGTACCTTACATGTGCAGTGTACCTTCGTACACTGCACATGTACGTACATAATCTTGAATCTTGAAAGTCTAGTATCTTTTTCAATCAACTGGCATTAGCCCTAGCAATGCCCAATCCCGTACTTTCTGTTGGCCAACAACAAGCCAAAGTTCTCTAGACTTCTTCACTACTCGTGTAGGCTTAACGGAGTTAACTGTGCATATAAATAAGCACAGTTGGCTTTCGATGTGAGCTGACTTTTTCACGCAAATTACATTGATGTGTTCAACTTTGTGAAAACTCAATAAAAACACAAGCCATTTTTAGGATAAATATACAAGCCATTGCAATAGCTATGTTCAGATTAGCAGCTTAACTTCTTGAAGATAAAATAGGTAGGAAGTTCACAACATATGTACACTTCAGATTGCATCTACTCTATGACAATTTCTGATAAACCTCCTCCAAAACTTGCTCCAAGGTGATTGTTCTTGGCACAACATTCTTTTCTGAAGCTGTCACAGCATCCACCAATGTGTCTCTTCTCCAACAGCGAACAAACCTTACGACCACTGCAGTCTAGATGATGATGATGGTTGTCCCGTAAGATATTGATGGTTGATCGAACGGTTGGACCACATTCTGCAGCATGCTTCCTGCAGCCAGAGCGGACATCGTGGCATGGTTTGTATTTGCAGCATCTTCTAACCAGCTTGGCTAGTTCTTCATCAGTTGGAATACTTTTAGAGTGAGATCCACAGTGATTTACCTGATCTTTTGGTTCATGTTCGCAGCTGCTGGGGATGACCGTGCTCTGTTTTGTGCTGTCACAATGAGCAGTTTCTTGAATTTCACTTCTTGATACGTCGTCAATGCCATGGACTTGAACTGAAAAACAACAATCGTCTGTTGCACAACTGTCATACGCCTTTTCTGGATGCGAGTGATTGTGCTCCTTGTCCGAACAGCCTTGACCGACAGCATGAGGTGATTTTATACCTTCTCCAGCAACATCCAAGCTTTTCTGCTCCAAGTTGCTCTCCTTGTGGAGTGGACTATCATGTGAATGACAACCATGGATGCTTAGAGAGTCCAGACTCTTATTATTTCCGCATGTCATTGATCCTGAAAATCTCAGCCCTAATTAACAAGTAGTTTTTTTTAATTGTTAACGACATACAACAATCAGCTAAACTTCAATCTCAAACTAGTTGGTGAGTAGCATTATTCATCATCTTTTAGAGATTTACAATGCATATGTTATCTTCTTTTCCAGTTTGATCAAATATTTATTGTAGGAGTGAAGGTGGAGTAGCAATTCGGAACATATGGTTTGGTAGTGTCTACCTGAAATTGCAGTTTGGCATGTTTGATTGATGCTGTCACAATGAGCAGCTTCCTGGATTCCAGTTTCTGATACATCAGTTTTATTGCCTTGAACAGAATAACAACATTCTTGTAAGGCACAACTGTCATGTGCCTTGTCTAAATTTAGATGATCATGTTCCTCGTCAGAGCAACCATGACTAAGATCATGATTTGATTCCCTATCTTTTCGGGCTAAATCCAAGCTTTCCTTCTCCAAAAGCTTTTCCTCACAGAGTGGATTAGTAAGTGAATGAAAACTGTTCTCGTTTGCAGAGTCTAGGCACTTCTTATTTCCGCATAACCTTGAACCTGAAAATCTCAAACCTACTCAGCAAATGATTCTCATAGTCTCTCCATACACTTCAAGCAAAACTTTATTTGTTTCATGTCATGAATAAAAAATTGGCTGCTCTCCTCTAATGCAGTATGAAGAAGGGTCTGTGACAGCCTATATTCTCAGAGTTGTATATGATCTAAGAATTTTGTCACGATGCTAGAGATTTGCAATTCATAGATTTCAGGTTTAACTAACCATTATATCCTCCGACAGAAGGCCAAACAATACTTTGGATCCTATAGTTTGGGGGGGGGGGGGGAGGGGGGTATTAACAAGAAGAGGAATCTGGCCGTACCTGAATTAGCAGTTTTGCATGCTGGACCAGACATCTTTGAAGAGCATGATTCAGAGTTGGTATGTGAATAACAAGAATTCTTGCTATTGGTGTCCGAGCACTTCATATTTCCACATGTCCTGGAGCTTGAAGTTGCAGATTGGCTTTGTGGAGCACACAACTTAGACGTGCATATTTGATGATCGGGATGTGAAGGATGGCTACTATTGTCTTTCGAGTCTGAACACTTGCTATCTCCACATGATTTAGACCCAGAAACTGCAGATTGACATCCTGGAGCAGACTTCTTGGTAGAGCACGTTTGAGGAATTTTGTCATATTGGCAACATTTTTTGTCACTGAAGTTGGAGCACTTGGTACTTCCACATGATTTGGAGCTTGAAGTGGCAGAATGACATTGTGGAGCAGACATCTTGGAAGAACATACTAGAGAACTTGTTAAAGAATGACAACTACTCTTGTAAATGGACTCCGAGCAATTGTTATTTCCACATGACTTTGATTCTGAAACTGCAGATTGGCATGCTTTAGCAGCCATCTTCGACGAGCAGCATTGAGGACGGGGATGAGAATGAAAACCACTATTTTCAACGGAGTCTGGGCACTGATTATTTCCACATGACTTTGATTCTGAAACTGCAGATTGGCATGCTTTAGAAGCCATCTTCAACGAGCAGCATTGAGGACGGGGATGAGAATGAAAACCACTATTTTCAACGGAGTCTGGGCACTGATTATTTCCACATGACTTTGATTCTGAAACTGCAGATTGGCATGCTTTAGAAGCCATCTTAGACGAGCAGCATTGAGGGCGGGGATGAGAATGAAAACCACTATTTTCAACGGAGTCTGGGCACTGATTATTTCCACATGACTTTGATTCTGAAACTGCAGATTGGCATGCTTTAGAAGCCATCTTCGACGAGCAGCATTGAGGACGGGGATGAGAATGAAAACCACTATTTTCAACGGAGTCTGGGCACTGATTATTTCCACATGACTTTGATCCCGAGGAGACAGGTTGACATCTTGGAACACACACCTCGGACGAGCATGATTGACTCGTACATTTCTTTTGTGACTCAATATCAGAGCAACACAGCTGCGGAGCATTTTCCGACTTGCAACAAGAAGCTTTGTCTTTGTGGTTGGGAGCATGCGAAGGAGTAGCAGATCTACAACATTTTTTCCCATGTCTGTGTGTGCCTACTCGTAGAAGTAGCATGCTGTTCAAGATCACTAGCAAGCATGTCCCAGTATCCGCGAGGACAGCAGCCCAAACCAATGGATAACCTGCTATTGCCAATGCAACTATGGCGGCCTTTGTAACGACTGATATAATCATATTCTCAACAATCTTCCTTCGAACTCTTCTAGCAAGACGTGCAGCTTTTGGTATTCTTCCGATGTCATTTGTCATTAGTATAACATGGCCTGTTTCTTTCGCGAGAGCTGACCCAGAGATGCCCATTGAGATGCCAATGTCAGCTGTTGCTAATGCAGGAGCATCATTAAGGCCGTCGCCTATCATCGCTGTTGGAGCTTCCTTCTGAAAACCCTTGATGATTGTTGCCTTGTCCTCTGGTAAGAGTTCCGCTTGAAATTCATCCATAGCTCCACCTAACTGCGTAATTGTTTCGATTTACAATCAGAGGTGGATCTATGATTTTGAATTTATGGGTTCTGGATTCTAAAAAATACGGCTTACTGCGTTCTGGATAAATTACTTAAATACATATCGAGCGAATTTTTTAACACAAATACAGTGTTTGAGACCCGTAAGCACAACACTAGTTCCGCCCCCTGCTTACAATACAAGAATAGATACTTGAAATTCAGATTCAGCTTCAGATTATCATGCTAATCTTGACTCTCTATGCTAAACATAGCATGTCACATACGTCTGATGTAGGTTTCATATGTGAAGAATTGTACGTCGTAAATCAGAAAATTGTCCAAATATTGGAGAACAATAAAGCATATCTTATATTAGTTGTGATGATAACTTGGTTTATCCAGATCAACATTTACCTTCATCTTCACATCACATTGTCTTAAGTGTATTATACCCCATTCTGACCCTTGTAAAGATAAAGCGGTTACTTGGTAATACGCTTCGCTAAATTTAGATGAAATGTTTAACCAATGTTGATGATAGAAGAGGGAAACAATAAGAGTTCAGTGAAAATTCTTAAGACTAAACAATAATCCAAAGGGTTTTATAATCATTTCAGCGTATTGCAAAATTTTTAATATACCTGATCCTGCACATGGTTGGCAGCTGCATAACAATCACCAGTAAGCATCGCGGTTTTGATACCCATCTGCTTCAGCTCTCTCATTGCTTCTTTTACACCAATTCGACAAACATCGGAAAGACTGAAAATTCCAGCGGGAGATGATCCCAAAAATATGTATCCAACAGACTTTCCTTGGAAACTATCACCCTCTATTTCTGGTACTGAAATTCAAACATCCACCACATTAGTGCTAAACAGGTCAAGGAAATTCTAACAGCAAAATTAACTGGAGAAATCATATACTTATAATTATAACTCTGGTGTTTTATCTCTACTATGAGCATAAGAAATGATTCAACCGTTTACCTGTAGTACATCCAGCTCTTGAAGAAATTTTCCTATTCCCGACATAGATTTCCATTCCATCAATTCTTCCAAATATCCCTTCACCAGGAAAGTTTTGAAACTGCTCAACTCTATCAGGCTTTGGCTCAACGGAATTTGATTGTGCATAGTCAACCAGAGCGGCTGCCATCGGATGACCTGACTTGCTCTCAATACTTGAAACCCTGAAAATATTCACTAGACAATTCAGTATTTACTCTGAACGAATGTTTTAGACCACCGAACAAGGCTTCTATTCAGTGTGCCGTGTGCTTTTGTATTGCAGCATCAAGAATATTTAAAAAATTCTAGATTATGATACATCGATTATGTGTCCTCAATGTATAAGATCCAAATATATAAGTTCCTGAATATCAGACGCCAGACATTTTGTATATACTATGTTATTTTGGATCTATTGTGAACCATCAGAGCCATTTCTGACACTTCAATATGAGAATGTGGTACTCGCAAGTTCATCTTTTATGAATATATGCTACAAATCACTCATGTTATATCACTATTAATGTGCTGTGAATATCATTAGTTAAAATTTTGAATTCTCTTTGGCTACAAAAAGATTGTGTATGAGTGGTAGCCTTTACCAGTAAAGCAGTGTATTGAGACCAAGACCATCAACCAGAGACTTGAACTCGGTCACCATAAATTCTCCTCTAGTTATAGTCCCTGTTTTGTCAAAAGCCATGATTTTGATTTTAGCAAGAGTCTCAAGGTACTCTGCTCCTTTAAACAGAAGACCGGACGTTGCTGCTTTAGAAAGTGCACAACACATGGCAACTGGTGTAGATAGCACAAGTGCACACGGACATGCACTCACCAACGTGACCAAAGCCAAGCGATACCACTCATTTCGATTGTGAACTCTTAATGCAGTAGGAACTATTGCCAAAGAAGCTGATATAGCCACAATTGCTGCAAAACATCACCAGTCGAAATCAGACATACACAAAGAGCAGGAAAAGTATTAGAAATAAAAAGTTTTAAGCGAAAGAGCAATATAGTAGTGCGACGCCCATGACTGCAGGCAGGCTGATGAGGGCAGGTCAAGTGAAAGGACTGATAGACTTCTATGCTGGCAAGCTTCCGAAGAAGGGGTTGTTCGTATGACACCTTAGGGAAATCTCATATCGAAAAGGGAGAGGATAGTGACGTGATTCATAAGACAGAGAACAAGTTCACATGGTACGTGCATTTGTTGACTCGATGTGGCACAACATAAGATTCACTAACCTGGTGTATAATATTTAGCACACTTGTCAATGTATCTTTGGGTTTTTGATTTCTTGTTCTGAGCATCTTCGACAAGCTGCGCCATCCTAGCCACCGCACAATCTTCAGCCAAAGCCGTAGTCTTAACACTGATATAGCCTGAAGAATTGAGCAAATAACATTAACAAACAATACTTGAAGTTTCAGCACTAAATAAATGAAGCATGAAGGAATACTACACTACCATTTAGATTTGTAGTGCCAGCCCAGACCGTTGAATCTATTTGCTTAGAAACTGGAAACGACTCGCCTGTCAGTGTTTTCTCGTCCACGTCACATTCCCCTTCCATTACAACTCCATCAATAGGTATAGTTTCACCAGCTTTAACAGCAAGAATGCTATTCAACTTGACTTCATCAACATTTACGACTTCTCCACTTTCAGCTAAAACTGCTGTTGGAGGGACTATATTGACCAGTGATGACATAGCAGCAGTAGCCTACATATCCATAAAGGTTTTCATTCATCAGAACGCTTTATTCATATACAAAATCAGTGAGAAAATAAAGACACAGAGTTATGTTACAAAGTTCAGTGTGCTACAAAGTTTGTAGTTAGGACCTAATATTTAGCATTGCTAAAAAGTAAGAAAAGATAAGCATAGGCTTATGCCATTTATGTCAAAGTGACTAAATTCCAATACCATATTTAATCGTTGTTTGCTCCAAATAGAGCTGTGAAGTAAATTAATTTTCAGAATGAAATTTAATCCACTCATAATCCACAAGAACTGCATCTTAGTACTTTCCATTGTATAATGTTATTGAGGTAAAAGAACAGAAGATAGCCTGAACTGTTTTCTGGTTTAAGTTAGAGACTTCTAAGAACAAATTCTTTTAAATTAAGGTGATGCCTATGATGGAGAGTGGTTAATGCGGCAGGTAGAGTGTAAGAACTAGTAGGTTTCTAGACTCGCAAACTTTGGAAAAAAGGGTGACAAAGGGAGAGGAAGGTGAAGTGCTATAATACATAGTACAAGTTCACATGGTAAGCACGCTATTAGGCTCGACGTGTCATTGCCCAAACAACAAATTTTAAAAGTCCATCGGGGCAAACCTCAGGGAGGATGCCCAACTCCTATGGGGTGTTTGTGATGCCGATAACGTAGGACGGGTTAAGTAGAATGACTGGCAGACTTTTAAGCTGACAAGCCTACTATGAATGGGTACATATGACACCCTAGACAAATACCATACCGAAAAGGGAGACAAGTTAAAGTATTATATAAGATAGGGCATAAGTTTACATGGTAGTACAATGCTTTTGGGCTCGATTTGGCGTAATCCAAGCGACAAATTGGTAAGGTCAATTTGGCCAAAGTGGAAAATATGTACCATGGGCTTGATTTGTGACAATTACCAAATTAGATATTTCAGACTTTTGGAGTCCCAATAAATAAATAAAAAAGCACAACATTACTGTCATCCTAGAAAAATATACTGTCATATATATATATATATATATATATATATATATATATATATATATACTTTCCATTTCTTGTGTAAGGAAATTAAACAGGGACGAAAATTCACAAACCTTGTGACTTGCCCTTGACTCTAGCCATTCTGCAATGGTGAATAAGAAGACAATAGTACCAGCTTCCCAATAATCGTGTAAAACAATTGATCCCGTCACTGCACGTCAAACCCAGTTATAAGCACCATTACAAACCATTTCTAGCTTTAACATACACTAAGTTCCATTAAAATTTTATACTACCCCTAATCCATATAATCCCTTTTGTTAAGATTTTTGCGCACCGCTTAAAAAAGATATTTAATAGCCTTAGTCACAAATATACTACCCTTTTTCTCTCCTTAATCGTCTAATTTGATTAAGACTCTGCTAAGTAAATATAAATATAAATTTGAAAAGAGAAAAAGTAATAGATAATTTCTTGTGTTTTTAGTGTATTAGTGGAAAATAATTTCGCCACATGGATCAATTAGATTACCATACGTGTCAGCAAAGTAATTGAAGAATGATGTGTAAAACATATTCGGAAGCAAATATATGTTAGTATCATAACTGTTAATACCGAAACTGACTATGAAGGAAAAAACACGGGCATGTTACGGAAGATCATTCATAATTACGAATAAGGAAATAATCATTTAATATCGGATTATACAGAATTTTTCATTATTACACTATCGATTACGTATCAATTATGTAACGTATAATAAATGCGTTAAATGACAGTAAATGGCACAAGTTGGACAAGGCAATTAGTTACAGATAGAAATACTATTTAAACTCTTATTCCTTACATTGTATCCCATCTAAAACTACTCAATTATTCTACCAAGCACATTGTTGAATTTCAATATTCTATTTCGGGCGATTCAATATTTAGCTTAAACGAAAAAAGTGTTACAACATCAATTAGATTTCTCTTTTCTTTTATTTCTCAATTATTTTATTCAATTATTTTTTTTAATATTGTTTATATTTAAAAAGTGAGTTAAATCGATTATTAGTGCCTCAAAACATAAAATTAATTGCTTTGATCAAAAAAAAAATATTTGGGTCAAACATTTACATCGTCAAATATTTTGAAACAAAATCAATTTTGCCAAAACAACTACTACTACTAATATTTTGGACTGAATGGAGTATTCTTACCTTCATTCATTTTACCCTTTCCAATCACTCATCTTTTTCTTTTCTACAGCTTTATTAGCCAAATTTTCAAACACAAAGATAGAAATAAAGTCATAGTGACCTTTTCTTCTCAAGGAATCATATCTTGCTACTTTTTAAAAGATAAATCTATAAAGTCACCTTTGTGCTTTTCACCATTTCCATATATATTTAGTTGAACTGCATTACTTAAGCTACATCAACTGAACTGCTAACTGCTAATTAGCTCTTTTATTGTTTATATGAAGGCTTAAAATTGAAGTTTATGAACAAAATTTTTCTGCACCAAATGGTGTTCCTAGTGGTAGCTGAAGTGGGCGTAGAACTATGAGGTATGATGTTGAAATAATAGAGACAAGCTTAACCCTTGGTTGACACCACCGTCGTAAAAAAGGAATTTAAATCTTCTTTTATTTTCTATTGCTTTTACCTCATTAGAAAAATGAAGTACATTTTACTAAATAGAGAATGTGACTCGAAGAAATTTTATGGCTCATTTTCTAATAAGTTTTTTTTTTTTCAAAAAAAAAAAAACAAAAAGGATTTTGGGAAACTTTGCTGCCTGGTAATAGAAGTTTCTTTTACTTTTATTGCCTATTCAAGTGTTTATTCCCAATAACTGGAATTATTTAAATGCCAAAACTTATATCCCTAAGAATTCTTGCAAAATCTTTTGGTTTCTCAATTAATACTTTTTATTCAAATGAAAACATCAGTTAGAACTAGAGCATCTGTTGTATCTGTAGATTCTACTGCCAATAAACATCTCAGTAATTTAGAGGTAGTTTAGATGTATTTTTCATGATATTGATGATACAGTAGAGATATATGGGATCAATGTTATTTATGAGATACAAAATGGGGTCACATGATGCTATAATAAAATATACATAATGTCACATGGAGCTTTTAAAGTTATATTTTTTCTCTTTTAAAAAAAAATAATTGCAGTAACATCTCAGAGTATTTCTAGTAAATGCCTTCCGTAGTAACCGTATGTCGTTGGATTAGCAAAATATCAAACTTAGTCTGCTTGTTAGTTCGAGTAATTTAAAAATAATATTTGATATAAATTCTAAAAATTTTGAAAAGAAACTAAGACAGCATCAAATGATAATCAAGGAACTAGGATGGATATTTTTTTATGCAAGATGCAAAATTAACTGTGAGATTTTAATCGTTCAAATAATATTTTAATTTATTATCAATTCAATTTAATCAAGTTTATAAATTATTGTTCTTTTGTTTATGTCAGCATATCAAACTTGATATAAAAAGTTCCATGATATTTTAGATTAACTAAATGTGATAATGTAAAAATTAGTTACGTTACTAATTATAAACTCAATTTTAAACCTTGCCGTGACTGATATCACTACTTAATACTATGACAAGAAAATCTGATACCAGTCAAAGTCACCTTCTTTAAAAGGGCCAAGAAAAGTCATTTTCTTTGCAATTATTTGAGGAAAAAAAGAGTGAAACGTTACACATTAATTATGTGGGCTCCGTTCTTGGTGCTTTACACCTGGGAAACCATTTCTGAAATATTGCGAGTTACATAAGCAATTTTGTAGTTTCCTTACTAGACAAAATCTTGTGTGGGTTTGAAATTCTTTTTCCTATCACATCTAATCTTACCTGACAATTTAAGAAATAATAAAAGAATTTTTAAACATTTGGTATTAAATACTCCAGTACTTGACATAAAGTTTAGAACAAAAAAACAAATTTTGAAATTTATAGTGTTAAAAGCTTAAAGCTTTGTGGTCCAGTATTTAATCTTTTGAAGGACCTAAATAGAGCGATTTTAATACGGAATATACTCCACTGATTTGAAATTAAGGCATGTTAGCTGATATTCTAAGGTTTTTATAATATTCGGCAAATTTTCTACACCGTGGATATCAACAAACACAAAAGATAGTTTTTATTTTTATTTGGTATTCGGTATTCACTTTGGGATCCAATTAATTGGGGTTCACGCCTAAAACTCCTATTTTAGGTGATGAAGCACTCCATAACTAGGGCTCAACAGATAACGATAGAGGAGCAACAACAACGAAAGTTAAAGATAAAGGAGAAAATAAGGAAAAAGAATAAGAGAATGAGGAAGAGAGAAAAGAAAATAAGGAAAAAGAATAAGAGAATAAGAAAGAAAAGAGAAATGAAAATTTAAAATAATTTGAATGGGCGTGGGTCTCCAAAACCCGATGTCGTAGGTTCAAATTCTTTTTAAAATTTTGAAAGTTTTAATGTTTACCCACAACTTTTGGTACTTTTAATATCCCCAACCCTCTTCAATCACCCTTCTTTTGTTAACCAAAGAATATATCTCAAATTCTTACACAAGACTTAAAAGTCTTTTTTAACTCATTCTTCCTACCTACTATTCCATTGTAACCTTTGATGGTGTTTAGTCTTTGAGCTAAAGGGTCGTTTGGTACGCAGTATAAGGTGAGATAAGGTGTGGGATTAAATTTATACTTTGTTTGGTTGGCAGGATAAATTTATACCGTCAACTAAACATGATATAAATTTAATCTCAGACTTAATACTGGATATCCCATCTTATCTCACTTTATCCCATCAAACTGGGGATTATTTTATACCATCTCCCAGATGGGATAATCTCGGGATAATTTAGTCCACGTACCAAACGAACCCAAAGGTACAACACTACGAGTCTTTAACTAGTAGTTAAATATATATATACTAGCCTTTGTAATGAGCTGATTAATTTGTATAGTAATATATGTCATACTATAATCTGTTTTCCACTGTTTCTTATACACCTTACTTTTTTTCTCTTTCCATATTTGATATCATTTAAATAAAAGATAATCTGTGATAGAATCACTAATTCCATCTGAATCATTCTATTCCCATATGGAAAAAGAAGTTTATTTGTGTAGTTCTAGGTCACCTGAAATATTGTAACACAAAGTATATCAAGCATCCAATAATTGTTTTTCATGCTTTCATTATTAAAAGTCACTAGGGTGGTCCAATATTAGCATCTAACACCCAAGAATCATCCTTCTCACTCCAATCTTGTGGGTTAGTTAAAGGTGCATTAGTAAATACAACATTTAATTTCCCTATGGTGCATGCTTTTTAATGAAATGAAATAATGAATCACAAAGCATTATCAAGAATCAAGATTCAAGCACCACATTAGAAGTATCCAATTAGCTTAGACATTAAAGCAATAGCCAAATCTCAATCACAAAGCTAGAGTAGGACCACACATTAATTCTATAACCAAATCAACTTCAAATATTTTCATTGTAAAATATGTCTCAATTTATACCAAAAAGAATATTACGTATTTATATTTAAAAATAATATAACTTAAAAATATTATTTTAACCTTGTAACACATATGCCTAAGATTTATTTCAGACCACAAATTTTAAATTTTTTTATTTTTTTTAAAAACAATTTGTTCAATCAAATACCACATAAATTGAAACGGTAGGGAGTATCTTTTTTTTTGCTTTCCAAAAAGTTGAAAAGAAAGAAAAGGAAAAGCAAATTAAAGTACCTGCTATTAAAACAAGAATGTTGATGTCAAGAGTGAGATTTCGCACGGCAGCCACACCCCTAAAAATAATTGGAGGAATCCCAACTGCAACAGCTGCAAGTGCTAACCATTGGAAAGGTGCAAAAAAGTACTTCAAAAATGAGAATCCAAGCAATATTCCACTGCCAATTGCAAATGGACTTGGCCATTTCTTTTGGTAGTTTTTCTCTCCTTTCACTCTTATACTTGCTTCTAATCTTGCTTGATTCAATGCTTTAACTACATCCACAAAAGAAAGATGGTAACTACAATAATTATATGGACAACACAATTATATTGTTGCTGATTAAAAATAAACGATTTACGTTATGTATGCACAAACAATGTAAAGAATATAAATATATTATCAATGCAATTTAACTGATTATAATTACCAATTAAACTTACAGATAAGAGTTACCTTTTGTTAGCTAGGTCCAATTTATCTACCACTACTGTTAGGTGTGCAAGAAATGCAAAAAATGAAGTAGAAATGAGACTCTACTAAATAAAAAGGGAAAATCCCAAGAATGAAAAGAAGAAACGATCTTTTCTTGCTGATTTTTCACACTTGAAAACTGACCATCAGAAACAGAGATAAAAATAAAGTACAGTAATTCATAAAGAAGGAAAAAACAAAACAAGAAACTACAATTGCTTTGTCAATTCCTATCAACTACTCTTCAACACAAAGCGACATGAGTCGAAATATTTTCTCTAACAGTTCAACAGAAGCCTCCATCACTAAATTATCAACAACTAGAAACTTAGATTTCTTGCCACAATTATGTAATATGTGGGGACAAATCATATATCACTATTATTATAGTAATAATTACCAATTTCAAGCAGACCATCGAATCTCAGAATTTATTCAAAAACTTACTGTTAGAGAAAAAACATTTATAAACTATACTCCTATATTTTTCCCACTCACCTACTCTATCCCACTGGGGGCTGGGGCGGATATATACCGTGTGTAAGTCGGAGCTAGAATTTCTAAAATACTGGTACACCATTAAAGAAAAGAGAAAAAAAATTAAGTGAGAATTGATCTATATTCATTTGAGTAATAACTCAATATTCAACCAAATGCACGATTAATCCTTAGTGGAACATGGATGCAAACAGAAAATATTAGACTAATTCTAAAAAATAAAAACATAAAATACCTAGTTTGATGGATAAATTATGGGTTCACGTGCTCATAAACTACCCTATAAATCCGCTTCCGTGTGTAACTTATAGGTTCATCCAAACCCGATCACATGAATTTTTATGAGAGTCGTTTTAAAAGAGAATTTTATGCATGTTCTTGACCAGAACTTTCAAAAGAAAAATATTTCATGTTTTTTCCGTCTTGGTTACTCAATCTAATAAAACTAACATTAACCATCTTAAAGATTTTCCCAAGTTAATATATACACCTAACTCTAGCAAATGCCAACAAACAGAAAGAACAGTGCTTGAAACAACTACCATCAAATCTCACATGAATAAATAAAAAACGTTTCTGCTTCCTTTTGTCCCCCCTTCTTGTCTCTTATATTTCCTTTTGTTTGGTGATTTCTAAAAAGAAAATCACTTTATTTAATACTTAAACTTACAAAGAAGCAAGATTATGTCAGTGGAGAAAAGATGAAGAATGGTACTCCTTTCGTTTCGTTTTATATGAAACTGTTAATAAGCTGAGAGCTTAAGAAAAAAGAAACTTACAACATTTTTGACTATAAAATAATGTCAAGTTTAAAGTTTGCTTCTACATATATAAATGTACTATTCTTTTCACAACATACTCAAAAGAAATTAGTAGTATCTCGTAAATAATAGAAAATAGAACTGAGGGAGTAATAAAGGTTTGTAACTATCTTTCTTACCAATTTGTTGCTGAGAAATGAGGAGAGAATCATGAATAACAATGACAGTCTTTGTTGTGACAATTACTGAAACCTCTTTAACCCCTTCAAGATTCTTGAGAATTTTTTCAACAAGAACAACTTCTGAAGTACAGCAAATTCCCAAAACATCAAAATAGCTCTTGCTCAGATTCTTTGTGTCATTCATTTTCTCACTTTCCACCATTCTCTTCTTTCTATTTTTCCTCTACACTCTACTCTAAGGAAGAGGAGAAGATAATAAATGAAAAAGGGACTTCTGGCTCTGAGATAAATTGGATATACTTTTGTTTTGGAAAGAGGTGATTAGTTTCTCTTATAAAAACATGCAGAGAATGAGTAGATTTCAAAGCTTTGAGGGGTTTAAATAAGAGTAGCAACCCAGAGTAGCAACCCCCCGCACTCGAGGGCGGTCCAACGGTGTTTGGGCCTAAAGCCAAACTTCAAATAGGGGCCCTAAGTTTTTCGGTATTAAAAAATTTATTTAGTAAAATTTTATTTAAAATTTATTTTTCTAATTTTTTTAGATGTAAATTATTAATAATTTATTTATAATCGATTTCTTGACTAGGATTATAAATAAATAAATAAAAAGATGATACATATTCTTACAAACAAAAGATATCAAAAAATAACAAATTCTAGATGCAAAGTAATAAGAAAAGTATGGAACAATTGAATCTGGTTTAACAAACAGTTATAGATAACTTGATATTACTTTTGTTGCTTCAATATTTTTGGTGCAGTGCCGGGAAATCTTGACAAAAAGGGGTTGCAATTGCTTTTTGCTATCTTACTTGACGAAATATTTTATGAGATAGTGGACTTGTAAAGAAAGACAAAATAATCAAAGTAATATGGGCCCCATGATAATAATGATAGTGTATAAAGGAGTCAAGAAACATATTCAAACCTAAAGTTTAGGGCTGAATCCCAAAAATAACTATTCATATTACCAAATTATCTCTTATTTCCTTTTTCATGAAAAATGTATTTTTTTTTATATATATTAGATATTTTTTTTAAAAATTATCATATACAGCTATTTAATATTAGAAAATTTTGGGCCCCATAGATATGGAACCTCAAGCGATTGCTTGAGTTGCCTTATCATCTGGCCGCCCCAGCCGCACTCACCACCCACCCCACCCCAAATGGAGAAGAAACTTTACCTTTTCTTCCTTTTCGTTTTCTCCAATTATTTTGCGCTTCAGTCTTTTTTTCTTCCCTTTTCACAAAATCATTAATTTAAGATACTTATCGTACATAAATTTACCGTTTAAATTTTTTTGTTTTTAAGTTATATACATCGTCAGTGTAATAGTTTTCACACCATCATGTTATCTTTGTCCGTTGTAACAAGTAACATATCTTATTTTCATGATTATGAATCCTACATTTTAAGAAGAGTAGCTTGACAATATAAAAGTGTATAACTTAAAGTCATTTTTCACACTATTTATACATTTATATTCGTTGTGATAGACTATTTATCTTATTTTGAAGTTAATAGTCCCTCCAGTTAGGGAATAAATCGTTAGTAGATTTGATTTTGTTTGTTTCATCTTTTCCTTCCCAAAAGCTATTAGTTAGGGGTGGTGCCAAGATGGTGGTACAAACAGTTCGGAATCGCTAAGAGGGAAAACAGCATTTTGGATTACACATGTAAAGCACCTAAAAAGAGAATTAGTTTAGATACTTTAAAGTAATTTATTGGTTACTTACCAAACGTAATCTCTTAGGAATATTACTAATTTTCCGGTACTAGCAAGTAAAATGAAAAAAGAAAAGCAAGGGTTTGATAGGAAAATAATTGATACCAATATAATAAGGTCCTAATTAATGCTAGCTAGAAATATTCTTAATTTTACATTTTTAATTATAATATAAGTAATATTTCTCGAAACAAGTAGATACTATTCCAAGTGGGGTATTGTCATTGCTTTAGGTAGGAAATGCACAAAACATGGAATAAATATGTACGATGCAGTATTTAGCAAATCCAAATTTAAGCTCACTTCAAGGAATATTCTTTGAGATTTTCTTGGCAAACTTTATTATGTGAGAAAATGTGGCACAAGCTTTAGAGAATTCAATAATTTTATAATCCACTTCCTTTATTCCAAGGTCTAACTATTGAAAATCGCATTTGGATGATGATATATGCGTAAAAGTGTTTCACTTTAAAAAAAATTAAAACCATCCCGTTCTTCAAGGTGAAAAACAAATCGTATTTCTTTTAAATCTTTTTTTTAACCTAAGTTATCAAATTTAGTAGTGAGAGAAAGGAAAAGATTGGTTTGTGAGTGGCAACGTGAATTGGCAAAGGTTTCACGTTTATATTCCTTATGAGTATTGTTGTTGGAAGGATATTTGATAACTGATAGCATATTACCTAACTTGTAACGTGAAAAATGTTCTACCAGAAAATTCTTTATTTTACTTTTTCAATCTCATGATATTTTTGGATAAGGAGAACAAAGTATTAAATGCTGCTATGGATTCCTTTTCTTTTCATATATTTTCACCTCAGGACCTTTCATGAAAGTGCAAACCACTCCAACTATTCAGTTTTTATATATTATTTTTCTTTATTTAAAGGCAGAATATATATATACAGTTATTTAAACTTATCCAATATTTTCACTTTGCTATCTCAAGTGAGACTTGTACCTAATAAATACTTTAACTTCAGTGAATACGTGTCTATTAAACACAAAAAAAACTGACACGGCAGAATAGGTGCATTTCACTTCTCTTAGGCGCGTGACGACAAGCTCAAATTTCCATTTTCTATATTCTTTTTAATTTTTTGAAACCATTTCTATAGAACCACCATATACACCATCCCTCGACCACTAGTCTGCCATTGTCGTCCCCACAAAAAATCCGCCACCATTTTTGTTTAATCTTAGTCCATCTTCCATTTGATACTGCTCTTAAATTGAATGTCTAGTAATTACTGTTGAGGTTTTATTTTTAAGATGTAATATTCTTAAAATGAGGATGAATGGAAAATGGAGGGAAAATGAAATTTTGAGTAAAATTTTAAGTTTCCCCCTCTTAACAATGAGACATTGTCCCATATTGGAAGTGGAAGACATTTTTGGTGGGTATATATATAATTGCTCTTCTTGTAACTCTTAAAGAGTTAAGAAGAAAGCAAGCCTCGCGTCGTCGTCGTCGCTCGGCTCGGCTACGGCTTCGGCTTCGGCTTCGGCTTCGGTGTGTATTGATAATTTGGCAGCCGGATAATGGTCTTCCCACCATGAAGTGCTTGCTCCACAAACATGTAATGCTTGCTCCACCATGAAGGGTGGACGTTTGGTCTTGCACTCCTTCTTGGCTGCTATATATATGAGCAGCAAATGTTGAAGAAAGATACTCAACTCAACATACAATTCGCTCAACAAATTGGCTATACATTGCATTCCTTCCTCTCAGAACTTCCATACGTTTTTCTGAGTATATACTCATTCGTTCTGCATTGTTTTTAACTTCAAACAAAGCAACTGTAAGTGTGATTTGCTACCGAACTTTGTGTTCGCCGAAACACTGGGGTTTGAAGTACCGCTACACCAGTGTGTTATTCGTTCTATCCTGGGAGGAAATAATCCATTACCTTGGGTACTAGGAGGGGATTAAATTCCTTAAGGAAACACTGTGAATTCAGTGGGCTCGAATTTATTATTATTGTTTCATTACGTTAACTTATATTTTGCAGAATTAATATTTACAAATACAACAATATTGACCGGGAATAACAATTACGAACTAATTTTTAGGAAGAAAAAGATAAAAATGAAACAAAAACAGACCGTGAGTAACTCAAAATCCCATTGTTTTTTATTTTATAAGAAAAATAATATTTTTTCGGAGTCGACCATTGACACCACCTCACTGCCACTCCTTCGCCGACGCCGCACCATTGTGATGCTGGGCGGTTTTGAAACTGAAAAAGAAAGACCGAAGGAAGAGGTGAGGTAGCTAAGTTACAATATTAGACAATTTTAAGAAGTATATGTATTCAGCCTTCTAAAAAATACTTATGAGAATAAGCTTTTTTTTTTCAACTTCTAAAAATAGTTTCTGCTACTACTCAAAGTCACTTTCTTTTTCCTAAAAGCTTGCTGAATACCTTAATTCTTTAAAAGAATCACTATTTACTTCTTAGAAGCTTGGCCAAAATAGACTATTCAGTTTCTCTGCAACAACCACCATATACATCATATTTTATGTACTTAATTCCTCCGTAAATACATGTCATATTTTTCTTTTTAATATGTTTAAAAGAGAATGAACATTTCTATTTATGAAGTAATTTAGCTTTAAACTTTCATTTCTACCTTTAAGGGTGATAAAATTATCCCATAAAGATATAAAAACATAGGCTGGACATAATTTTAGGGAAAACTACCCTCTATAGCCCTCAAAATTTTAATAGCAGAAACATATTACATCTAATAGCCCGAAATGACTATTTTGTATATTTTTTGTATAGTGACAGTCTATTTTATATATTTTTTGTATAGTGACAGTCTATTTTGTATAATGAAAGTCTATTTAGTATAGTGACAATCTATTTTGTATATATTTTGTATAATATCAGTCTAGTGTATATAAATTGTATAGTGGCAATCTATTTAGTATATTTTTGTATAGTGACAGTCTATTGTATATAAATTGTATAGTGACAGTCTATTTAGTATATACATTGCATAAAATTTGTATATAGAGTGTATCGTGCATCTTGCAATGTATCCATAATATATCATTATTGTATCCCCAACGCTTTTGTGTATCCAAAGTGTATAGACTGTTCTACAATCTATAAATTTTGTATATATAAAGTGTATCATGCATTTTACTACGTAGTGATGTAGTAAAATGTATATATGAAAGATTTTCTATAATTTAATATTGTGTTAAAACTTACAATGATGATAGTTATTGACAATTTATATCTATTATATAGTATTTATTTGAATGTACATTTACGTTCTTTGTATGTAAAGGGGTATTTGATTTAAAGAGTGAAGAACATATTATTGTGTATTAAATAAATAAATAAACCCATGAAACGAAAACCATAACAATAAGGATATATTACTTTGAAGATGATCGACTGCTTTCATCTAGCCAATTAAGAGCCAACAATAACAAGGATATATTTTTTTGGATTTTATTGTACACTATTCTATTTTTTATAATTGAAAGCTTTTTTGATTTGGTTAGAAAATTAAAATAGTTCTGTATTTTACGTTGTTTGGGGATTAAAGATATATTTTTCATTTCTAAAAATGAGATTCTTAGAAGAAAAAAAATTATTTGAGATATCTGGCGTCGAGTTTGGGATGCGGCTGATGAGGCTTTTTGTTTCATCAGCTGGCTATTGTAATTAATTAATTTCTGGCTAGTGATTGTTAAAAGTTTGGCCCGAGCGGCCAACAATGATAAAAGCTCATAATTTTATGACCGATCAATTTGGACACAACCCAAATTATTCCATTTTAAAGTTAGGGTTATTTTGGGCTGAATATGTAGCCCAAATTAATTGATACAAAAAGTTATCGAATTTTAACATCGTACGTCTTTTATTAAAAATATTTATACAAATAATAGTAATTTTGCTTTATTCCAAAATTAGCATATTCATTTACAGTAATAGCATTTTAAAGGTTCTTTACCTTATTTAATAGCCTTCAACTTCTTAAATATAAATACTAACCCACAATATAAGAGATTAATTTTGAGCCATATTAATTTATTCACAATTTTTTCTCATCATTAATCTGAACTTTCTAAACTTACCATTTCTTAATGAAAATTTTCTTTGGATTACTAGTTTCATTATTCTCTCAAACACAAATACATAATATATATGTATATTTTATGCATATAATATATATTTGACGTATAATTATGTAAAAATATAATAACTTTGTACATATTCGATGTATATATTATGTATTTAATGTATAATTTATGTATATTTGACATATAAAATATATAATATGTATATGTGAAGAATATATTATTAATTATTATTCAATGTACATTATGTGTACAAATAATAACAAAATTTAATATTTACTTGCTTACATATGTTTATTTTGGGGATTGGAGTACCGATATGGACTCGGTTTTGGAAACTAAGTATATATTTGGACTCGGCAGATTATGATTCATCGAAATTTTTGAGCACGCGGGCCCAGATTAACTTTTATTGACTTTTTCGAAATTTTTTAAAGATAAAAACTTTATGGTTTGTGATCTCCTATAGCATTGGTTGACTTCCTTGGTTTATGTTTGACTTAGATTTGCATGAATGGAGGGCTAAAGTGAGGTTTGATGCGATTTGAGGTTGAAGACTATCCCGGATGAGGGTATTTTTCCACATGCTATGATGTTTGTTATATGTTAGACGCATACGCGAGGTGACGAGTAAATATACATGCACTGAAGTTTTTCATGATTTGGGTAGACCATAAGCTATTATATATGCCTTGTTTTGCTATCATGCCTCTTTGATATCGTATTTCTTCCACGTGTATCACTACATGAGCTATAATTAATGCTAGAAATCATATTTAGGCTATTTGCTTATCTATTTGAGACATGATATGGACATTTTTGCTACGTTGAGCTACTTGTTTTAACCGTAGTCATATTTTTCAATTATGATATTATATCTGCATGTTATATCTCTGTCTTTATGCACTTTTATATGTTATCTCACATGTTGTTACTGTCCTGTATGTGTGACACATGTTTGAGCTGAGTTGTGGCATGTTGGTACATTCCGTGCGGTATTTTGATTATGGTAATGTGAGATGTTCGCATATTGAGACTTGAGAGGATTGATGATTGATTTTAGGTCACAGATCCATATTGAGAGGATCGATGATTGAATCTAGGCTATACATCCATATTGAGAGGCTTGATGTCTGATCTTAGGCCAGAGAGCCGTGTGGATATTGATAAAGAGGTGACGCTTGCATCAAGTCCAGCATATTGGCCCGGGTAATATTAATTGTTGACTTTTGATCCGATCAGTGTTTGGGCTAGGATCCACCCCTCCGAAGTCAGGTAATAATCCATGTTACTTTGGGCCCTATGAGTATAGGCACACGAGATGTACTTACACTACTAGAAATTCGGCAAAAACCGACCAAGGTCGACCGACCAACTTTAGTCGGTTTTTCAAAAAACAATTTTTTTTTTTTATGAAACCGACCAACTTTGGTCGGTTTTTTTTAGCGCAAAAATGCGGGAAACTATTTTGTATCCCGCGAAATTTATGTTTCAAGAAACCGACCAACTTTGGTTAGTTTTTAAATTAAAATAAATAAAATTTAATATTAAAAAAATCGACCAAAATTGATCGGTTAGTTCGGCCGGTCATTTAAAAAACCGACTAACTTTGGTCGGTAATTTTACTTTTTAATAAAACCGACCAACTTTGGTCGGCTATTTTCGTGCGAAAATATAATTAAAGAGTATAAATCAAATAAAAGACAGTCTTAAAACAAAATATATCAATGGTCTAGTAGTAGAATAGTATCCTGCCACAGTATAGACCCCGGTTCGATTCCCAGATGGTGAATCTTTTTATTATATAATTAAAATACCAACCAAAGTTGGTCGGTAATTTCCGACCAACTTTGGTCGGTATGCCTTTCCGACCACAAAAATACCGTCCACACATAAATGGTCGCGTTTTGGTCGGTTTTTGGCCATTACCAACCAACGTCGGTTTTTATCAAATTTCTAGTAGTGTTAGTGGGGGACTTATGCCAGGTACCCGTACAGTGTTGAATGTGTGTGATGATTCAGAGGTATTATACCAGGCACCATGAGAATATTGAGAGTATAATTGAAGGGTACTTGTGCCAGGCACTATGAATATGCTGAGATTGTGTATACTTGATGGTTAAAGTGTGATGTTGTTGATTTTGGCATGTATATTTGACATGCATGCATAGAGTTGTATTTTTCTCATGCTAATTGATAGTTGATCTCTCTATTTGATGTTTAGAGCTTGAAATCACAGTTTGTCTTGATAAATTCATGTCCGGGTGATTCAGTGGAAAAGTTTATGCCTTGACTGATATACTTGAAAACCATGCTTATTTCTCATCTTATTTTGTTAGAGTTAAACCTGTTATTATTTGAACCGCTTTTCCTTTTATGCCATTAGTATGTTGTTAGTGTTGTTGGTTGTTGAAAGTGAGCACCAGACTTTGCATACCTTGCCACTGCTTTCCCTGAGGTTAGACTTGCTACTTACTGAGTACATAGGGTCGGTTGTACTCATACTACACTCTGCACTTTATGTGCAAATCTAGGTATTCTGATAGTGGTGGTTGCTAGTGAGTTGTTTATCCGGATTTGCTTGGAGATTTTGAGGTAGCACTGTTGTTCCATTCGCATGCCTTGAAATCCCCTATTTTATCTTATGTTATTACTTTTTAGTCTTTCAAACAACATTCTATTTTGTTCGGACTTTGTATTTAGCATTCTACAGAGCTCATGCATTCGGCCATACCAGAATTTGGGTGGTTTTAGTTGTATTGTCATTATGATATCAGTTATTCATGTTATTCCGCTATCCGACACTATTTCTTATCATTGTTGAAGTTTATGTTATTGACTTGCCTATCAAGCGGTGTTAGCCGTCACCACGCATCCGTGAAATTTTGGGATCGTGACAATTATGTAGAAGAATTGTTCGCAACTTTAAAGAAAAACCATATGATATTTCTATTATCATCAATACCTAACCCTTTTTTCTTCTTGTTACTCTCGTAGTGGCTTTGGCCCTAATCTTTTTTTATTAATAAATTTTTTGTTCAACTAGTTTGGTCAAATAACTATTATGTCTTCATTTAACTTATGAAGTATTGCATAAGATTTGGACAAAAAACTTTAATTTGTTTTGTTCAAATTCATGATTTGATGTTTATCTAGTGATAGATTCAAATATATAAACCATTGATCTAAGTTAGAATTAGTTACCCCAATGAAGCAGATAAAATTTCTCTTAAAAATCACCTCAATCCGATCTGCCCAGCTCCCAAGATAATAAAATAAAGTTCAAGTATAAAACAATGTTATATACACAAGTATAAAAAAATTTACTGTGGACTTCCAGAAATAATAACATTACCACCCTTTAGTAAAATAGTTATTTTATACTGATGCTAGAAAAAAAATTATTTAAATTTCTAGAAATTAGATTCAAAGGGATACAACTCTTATCAAAGTATCTTTATCAAATTTGCTATAGATTTAGAGCAGTTTTCTTGTGAAGTTATGTTAAGAAAACAAATCACCTATCAACACTTTAAATCTTTCAAATCTTACTCCTGACGCGCTGAAACTCATTTGAACCCCTCGGTTTCCCTCCAAACTATCACAACAACTCTAATACCCTATATAAACTTGTCCAAAGGCTTAAAACACAAAGGCAAATAATGCAACTAAAAGTTAACTCTCAAGTCAAACTTATGAAACTTAAACTCTCAATTTTCATGCAATAGTACCGAAGTGCACCCGAGCCATTCAAGTCCTAATCCAGATATATGTACAGGTCTAAAATTATCATACTAACCTATTGGAACCTTCAAATCATGAATCTAAACTTGTTTACTCAAAATGTTGTCTTTGACCAACTCTCTTAACTTTAGGCCTCTAGTTAGGAACTAAGTGTTCCATACCACTTGTAAACCTCTCAGGACCTAAACCAACCATAAATACAAGTCATAAAATATCATATGAACATACTCAAAGTCTTAAATCGTAGAACGAGATGCTATGGCTCAAAATAACTGGTTAAGTCATTACACTTGACCTAATGCACTCAGCCGGAGTAATTGAAATTTGGGTGTGGCATTCCCACTTATTAGTTTAACTCATTTTGACTCTTCAAATTCAACATAACCTGCTCATTTGACACTCCTATTTTAACCATCAACCTTTTAGTCAAATCAATGTAACACACCCAATAAATACGGATTAAGCTTTATACATCCAACCTTTTCCAAGTGTATCTAAGACCTCCCAAAGTTTACCAGGCCTTTTAATAATTCATAGGGTATATTACATGCACTTGACTTACCATTGACCATTATAACACCCGACCCATCTGTCTAATAAATCTGTTATATTACCCGACCCACCCCACTCCGATTAAAACCCCTAAGTACAAATAACTCCAAAACAAATCCCCCATTTCTCGAGTCTTCTTTCTTCTTCCATTGAAGGCGTTGAAGGAGATCCGTCCAGTGTATGTGGATATGATATGCATCGGGTAATTTATCACTCACAAGCGGCTGATTTCAAGTCCTTCAGGTGAGGTATGCATATTTTATCCGTCCAGTGGATGTGGGTTTGGTTTTTTATTATTTATCTATAGCCGATTTAGAGTTTCTTACTTTTCTGAAGGGGAGTCCTTTGTCATTCTCAATGTTACTTTCTGATTATCGTTTTTCTGCTTTTTAAGAGTGTTTTATTGTTGGTTGTATTCGACTCTTTGTAAATGGTATCTAAAGTTAGGTGTTTTCTACTTTTTTATTGTTACACTTGATTTTAATATTGTGAATTGTGAATTACTTTATGTCTAGCATTTTATTTCTTTATTCATTACTGCTTTGGCTTTATGTGTAGATTTTTATTTTTTGCCTTTCTTTACTCATTACTGCTTTAGCTTTATGTATAGTTTTTTATTTCTTACCTTTCTTTACTCATTACTGCATTACTGTCCCATGTGTAGCTTGCCAAGTTTTTATTTATTACTGTTTTGCCCTATTTTGCAGGAAAAATATCTTTTAAGTTGATTACATTAAAATGGTATCATGATAGGGTCTTAGTTCCAGGTACTTTTGCTCGTTATGTGGGGTAGTCAATCATTGACCTTAGATATAGATGTGGATATGTTATCATTTTTTGAGCTTATGGACTACACTAAGCAAATGAGGTTAAAAAATATTGTTGAGCTGTATATTTGTCCCATGGACAAAACTGATAAATTGGTAAATGTATTAACTAATAAGGATATATTAGACATTTCAAATGAATTGGATAATGGGGATACCCTAGATATTTATGTCACACATGCTTCCCCTCTAATGGTTGTTGACCTAAATGCTACTGGGCCAGGGGTTGGTAGGACAAATAGTAAGACTGATAAAGTTACTATAAACTTAGAAGAGCAAAAAGGAGAACCTGTTGAAGAGGAGGAAATAGAGAAAGATGATGAAGGTGAGCTTGATGATGAGAATGACTCAGATTTTGATAATTCATCTGAGTTTGAGAGTGATGGAGTTGATGTAGATGTTCATGATGATAATCAATATGGTTCTGATGTACATAAAGAGTTTGGGGAGTACAGGGAAGTGTTGAGGAAGCATAGGAGGAAAATGAGTGAAAGGCCTAAAGATAAAGTGACATAAATCTAGAAGATGCTGGTATAAACAATGGGTTTGATGAGTTGAGGGATGAGAGCAATGAAAATAAGTATGAAGGGTTAGTTGGGGCTGATGAACCATATTTTGGTTATTCTGATGCTGAAAGCTTTACTTTAGATGAGGAAAATGAGTATGATGAAGAACACAAGAGAAAAATTGATGCAAAGAAGAGAAAACAAAAGGTTGATATTTGATCCAACTGTCAAGAAAGTAAAATGGGAGTTGGGCCTTATTTTTGAAAGTATTACTGAGTTTAGATGGGTTGTATCCAGATATGCTATCCAGAAAGGAGTTCAAATTGAAAAGATCATTGATGAACCTGGCAGGGTGAGTGTAAGATGCAAGGGTGGTTGTCCATGGAATCTGTTTGCTAGCAAAGATGGCAGATCTAAATATTTCAAAGTGAAGAGGTATTGTCCTGTCAATAAGTGTTATAGGACCAACAAGAACAAGCTTTGCAACTCTGGATATCTAGCAAAATATTAAAGGGATAAAATTATTTCACAGCCAAATATAAGGGTTTGGGAGTTGAAAAAGCTGATTAAGAAAGAACTAGACATGTATGTTGGTAGGTCCACTGTCCATAGAGCTAGGGCAAAGATCTTGAATGAATTAAATGGAGATGTTCAGAAAGAGTTTAAAAGATTGTATGACTATAGGGATGTCATTTTACAGACTAATCCTAGCACAACTTGTATTGTAAAGGCAGTAGATAATGGGGATGGAAAGCATGTGTTCCATTCCTTTTATGTGTGTTTCTATGCCATGAAGAAGGGCTGGATGGAAGGTTGTAGAAGAATTATTGTTCTAGATGGTTGTTTCTTAAAAGAAATGTGCAAGGGATAATTTCTTGTAGATGTGTCCAAAGATGGCAATAATCAGATGTTCTCAATTGCTTGGGCCATTGTAGAGGTTGAGAACAATTTCACTTTGAGTTGGTTTATCAAGTGTTTGATTGATAACTTGATGCTGCAGGAAGGTAGAGATCTTACCATTATGTCTGACATGCAGAAGGTAATATCTAATGTGTTTGATTTTTTTTGTTATACGACTAATGCATTTTATGACTAATGTAACTAATGTATTTTATAACTTTTACTTGATATGCAGGGCATACTTAAGGTAGTAAATGATTTGTTGCCTGAAAGTGAACATAAGTGGTGTGCTTGTAATGATCCGGCCGGTCGTTTTGAGAGTAATTGACTGGAAGTGGACTTTTTGATATCGGGGTCGAATTCTGATTTTCGAAGTTGGAGTAGGTCCATAATGGTGAATATGACTTGTGTACAAAATATGAGGTTAATTAGATGTGATTTGATAGATTTCGGCATCGGTTGTAGAAGCTTGAAGTTTCAAAGTTCATAAAGTTTGAATTGGAGGGTGATTCATATTTTTAGCATTGTTTGATGTGACTTGAGAGCTCGAATTAAGGCGATAATTCAAGAATTTTTCAGAGAGAACTTTGGGGTAATGATTCTTAACTTGTTTGTGGTTATATTCCACTAATCTATAGTTGATTTCATCATCTAATTAAGGAATTTGGTTGAGAAATTTGGGGAAAAATAGGAGAAGTTCTTCAACTAAGTTTTGAGTTTTGATTGGGATTTTGATATCGGATTTGGATAATTTTGATACGAATGAACTCGTGGTTGATTGGGTACTCGTATTTTGTGACTTTTACCCAATTCTGAGACGTGCGCTCGGGTCGATTTTTTACGATGATTTTTGAAATTTTTGTTAAAGTCTTGATTTCATTAACTAGATTGGTCTATTGTAGTTGTATTTATGGTGTGTAATTTTTTTTTGGGCTAGATTTGGACTATTCGGAGTCGGATAATCGAGGAAAGGGCATTCTTACTGATTGATTGAGCTTGGTTCGAGGTAAGTGGCTTGCCTAACCTTATGGGAAAGGGGAGGGGGGGGGAGAGGTGAGGGAATCCCCTTAGGATTTGATACTGTTGTGATATATGAGCGCCGTGTACGTGAGGTGACGAGTGCGTACACGAGCTATTTGTTGTAAAACCTTATTTGCTTTTAATGAGTAGTAACCTGTTTTCATCTTAATTGAGTTATACCAGCATGTGTAGTTATCTTGTTTAGTCTAATATCGCATGTCTGTGTTTTAACGGTTTATTTGAACTCTATGCAGCATGTCTAGTTGATTTTCCTATTTTTCCTTGATCTTTATCAGTTTAGACTGTAGAATTTTTGGCTGTTAATTGTTGTATTTCTCGGTTGAGCTGTGTGTTTACTTTTATGACTACGAGGCGGTACCTCGGGAGTTCTCCCTGCATATTTACTTCTGGGACTACGAGGCGGTACCTAGGGAGATCCCTTTGCACATTTACTTTTGAGACTATGAGGTGGTACCTCGGGAGATCTCCTCGCATATTTAGTTTTGGGACTACGAGAGGGTATCTCGGGGGATCCCCTGTTGAGTATTTACTTTTGGGACTATGAGACGGTATCTCGGGAGAGCCCATGTTGTTATATCATTATGATGTGTTGTTATTTCTCTGTGAATTCTTTCTGTTAAATTCGCCGTTTTACTGCATTTTATTATATCATTTGTCTTATTATTATTATATCCAGTAGGGTCCAGACCTGACCTTGTCACTACTCTACCGAAGTTAGGCTTGACACTTACTGGGTGCCGTTGTGGTGTACTCATGCTACTCTGCTGCACATATTTTGTGTGCAGATCCAGGTGCTTCTTATCTGCCCCACTATTAGCTGAGAGTGCTTGCTGCTGTACGAAGACTTCAAGGTACATCTGCTGCATCCGCAGACCTCGGAGTCCCCCTCTATTCTCTCCTATGTCATTTACCTTCCGTACTTCTTTTGTTAGACTCTTGTGTATAGAGATATTAGTTTTCTTCTGTAGCTTGTGACTTATGATATTTCGGGTTTTGGGAAGACTGTGTATTATAGAGTATTGGTTATTGCATATGCCGAGCGGCATTGTTATTAGTCATTTAGTTATCCACTGCTATTAGTTGCCAAGTTTTACTTTCGTTTTGTTATATTTTAGCAATTTGTTAGGCTTACCTAGTCGTAGAGGCTAGGTGCCGTCATGACGTTATACGGAGGGAGTTTGGGTCGCGACAAGTTGGTATTAGAGCTCTAGGTTCATAGGTGTCGTGAATCACAAGCCAGTTTATTAGAGTCTCGCGGATCAGTACGGAGACGTCTGTACTTATCTTCGGGAGGCTATGTAACTGCTAGGAAAATTTCACTACTTTGATTTCTTGCCGTGCGAAAATTGTTGACTTCAAAAAAATTCTAAACTTTTGTATTCTATTCTCTCACAGATGGTGAGGACACATACATGCGGATCTGATGACCAGGCACCCGCGCCCCCTGCTAGAGCCGTGAGAGGCCGGGGCCGGGGTAGAGGTCGTGGACGTCTACACGGTGCAGCCAGAGCACCCGCACGAGCTTCTACAAAGGAGCCCCCAGTAGCTCTAGCTGGAGGGAAGACACCTGAGATACCTGTTGCTGCACCAACCCTCCAGGAGACTCTAGCCCAGTTTCTGAGCATGTTCAGCACCTTGGCTCAGGCTGTATTGATTCCACTTCCACCTGCCACATCTCAGGCCGGGGGAGGAGCACAAACCCCCGTTGTCGGTACTCTAGAGCAGCGGGTTCAGGTCAACCAGGTTCCGGAGATTATACCAATGCAGTCGGTAGCTCCAGCTCAGCCCGAGGTTAGGGCAGCAGTTTCTGAGGCAGAGCAACTTAGACTTGAGAGGTACAATAAGTGCCACCCTCCTACCTTTGATGGATTGGCGTCAGAGGATGCCCGTGGTTTTCTGGAGGATTGTCACTGTATTCTTTGTACTATGGGCGTAGCGGAGTCGAGTGGGGTTTCTTTTACTATATTCTAGCTAAGAGGAGTAGCCTATCAGTGGTGGCGTGCTTATAAGTTGGGTAATCCGGCTGAGGCAGCTTCACTTACATGGACCCACTTCTCGGACATGTTCTTGAGGGAGTATATTCCCCAGAGTCTTAGAAACGCATGGCGCGCGGAGTTTGAGCAGTTTTGCCAGGGTGCTATGACTGTGTCAGAGTATGCAGTTTGCTTCAGTGATTTGGCCCGACATGCACCCGCATTGGTTGCCACAGTTTGAGAGAGGGTTCGTCGGTTTATTGAGGGACTCCACCCCAGTATCAGACTTAGCATGGCCTGGGAGTTAGAGATGGATATTTCTTACCAGCAGGTTGTGAGTATTGCTAGGAGATTGGAGGGCATTCTTGCTCGGGAAAGAGAGGAGAGGGAGGCCAAGAGGTCTTGAGAGTCTGGCACTTATAGTGCTACTCGTGCCCCAGCGGCAATTCGTCATGGTAGGGGTTATATGAGTTACCCCGTTTATTCAGCACTTCCTGCCGCCAGTGGTATTCCGGCCCATTCTAGACCCCAGGAGCCTTATTATGCACCACCAATATCTAGTGCACCTCTTGCATGGGGTGCTTTTTGCGGTCAGTCCAACAGACCTGGCCCGAGACGGTCACAGCAGCCACGCCGTCCGAGAGCTTGTTTTGAGTGTGGTGACACTCGCCATATGGTGAGGGATTGCCCCAGACTTAGGAGGGGTGCACCCCCACAGAATTCTCAGTCACAGCATACTCCTCTGGGTCCTAAGGCTATGATTACAGCACCAGCTACTACTCCACCTGCTCAGCCAGCTCGAGGTGGAGGTCGGGGAGGCCAAGCAAGATATTATGCTCTTCCTGCTTGTATAGAGGAAGTTGCTTCCGACTCTGTCATTACAGGTATTGTTTCGGTCTATCATAGAGATGCGTCGGTTTTATTTGACCCAGGCTCCATTTATTCCTATGTGTACTCTTATTTTGCCTCGTATTTGGGCGTAGCCCGTGATTCCTTGAGTTCTCCTGTTTATGTGTCTACACCTGTGGGAGATTCTATTATTGTTGACCGTGTATATTGGTCGTGTTTGGTTATTCTTAGTGGTTTTGATATTATTTTGGGCATGGACTGGTTGTCGCCCCATTATGTTATTCTTGATTGTCACGCCAAAACCATATAAAATGTGCATGTCAATGCGATGTAACTCAGTGATAAAATTATATGCATACTCTCAGAGTATCATTTCACTCAGTCCTCCCAATCGCTCGGCACTCGCACTCAGTAGGTACCTGCACTCACTGGGGGTGCATACAGACTCCGGAGGGGCTCCTTCAGCCCAAGCGCTATAATCTGAACGGACAACTCACTTGTTATAGTATCAATATCTATATCTGCACGGACAACTCACGTGCTATAATAAAGCCTATAAGGCCTGCTGCAGGCGGGCAGCCCCGATCCACATAATAATAAAGTATATAAAGCCAATATAGCATGTTGCGGCGTACATCCCGATCCTATAATAATCCTCACAATCAGGCCCTCGGACTCACTCAGTCATCGATCTCTCCAGTCTCTTAGGCTCACAATGTCATGAAACTAGCCCAAAATAATGATATGATGAATCAATAAGTAGCAACAGAGACTGAGAAATGATATGAAATGAATGAACATAACCGAGTATGAAATTTCATGTTAAACAAATAATTCAACAGCAATATGACCTATGTGGGACTCAATAATACTGGCACATAGCCTCAACATGATGTTTAATATGATTCTCAGCTCAATTTCTTTAACACATAAAACTATACAGAGTATGCCAAGATTATTTGACTACAAAATTTCACGAACCAATTATGTTATAATTTCTATAGTGCACGCCTGTACACCCGTCACCTAGCATGTGCGTCACCTCCAAACAATTCACATAATACGTATATTCAGGGTTCATACCCTCAGCTCCAAGATTAAAAGGGTTACTTACTTCGAACAAGATGAATCCAATTCCAAACAAGATCAAAATGCTCCAGAAATTTCATTATGCACGTATCAACTCCTGAACGGCTCGAATCTAGCCACAATTAATTCGATTCAGTCAATACCAATTATTGTAATCAATTCCATAAGGAAATACTAATTTTCCAATAAAAATCTGAAATTAACTCAAAACTCGCCCATGGGGCCCACGTCTCGAAATTCGACGAAACTCACAAAATCCGACAGCCCATCCAATTACAAGTTCAACCATATTAATTTCACTCAATTCCAACTCCAAATCGATGCTCAAACCTCAAAAAATTGTTTTATGAAATTATAGGAATTTCCTTCGATTTCTCTTAAAGATTCGATAATCTTACACAAAAAATAATGATTAATTCATGAAATATAATCATAAGGGAGTCAAGAACACTTACCCCAAGTTGTGTGGAAACATTCCTCTCCAAAAATGCCCAAACCGAGCTCCAAAATTCGAAAATGGTAAAAATAGCGAAACCCTGAACTTAAAGGGTTCTGCCCATGGTTTTTGCTTATGCGAAATTTGGACCGCATTTACGCCTATCGCAGGTGCGGAAAACCCATCGCACCTGCACCTCAACCTCGCTTCTGCGCCCTTCAACCCTCTTCTGCGACCATCGCAGGTGTAGGAATGTCTTCGCACCTGCGACCTCTGCCCAGCCCTTCCTTGGTAGCTTCTGCGATTCATTCCGCACTTCTGCGTGCGCGCACCTGCAGTGCCCACTCTGCAAGTGCGGTTATACTGGTAGCAGCACCACTTTAGCTGCTTTATTAACTCAAAATCAAGTCCGTTAACCACCCGAAATCATCTTGAGGCCCCTGAGACCTCAACCAAATATACCAACAAGTCTTATAACATTATACAAACTTAGTCAAATTTTCAAATCACCTCCAACACCGTCGAAAATATGAATTACACACGGATTCAAGCCTAAGAAACTTCGAAATTCCAAATTCTATAAACGATGCCGAAACCTGTCAAATTGCATCTGATTGACTTCAAATTTTGCATACAAGTCACATTTCACATTACAGGCATATTCCAATTTCCAAAATCAGATTCCGACCCCAATGTAAAAAGTCAACCCCTTGTTAAACTTCCCAAAAATTCAATTTTCGCTATATCAAGCCAAATTCCACTACGGACCTCCAAATAATTTTTCGGACATGATCCTAAGTCTAAAATTATAATACAGAGCTATTGGAATCATCAGAATTCGAATCCGAGGCCGTTTATACATAAATTGACATCCGATCGACTTTTCCAACTTAAACTTTTCATTAAGAGACTAAGTGTCTCAATTCATTCCGAAATCATTTCGGACTCGAACTAACTAATCCGATAGGTCATAATACAGCTATAAAGCACAAATAGAGCAGTAAATGGGGGAACGAGGATGTAATGCTCAAAATGACCGGGTCATTACATTCTCCTCCACTTAAACATACGTTCGTCCTCGAACGTGCCAAGAGTTGTTTTCAAGCCATCCAATCACTATTCCATATTACCATACACGTACCCGGGGTGAACCCACGTCATCTTATTCCATATAGGACTGACAACATAATACAACTGAAAATCCTTAATTTAACCTTAGCCCAAAAACCTTGGAATTCAATTCCTAACATTTAGAATTTCTTTTCAAGACACGAATCTCACATCTACACAATGAATGTGTTAGAACAAGTTGTATCAAGCCATAACCATGACCCTAGACATATTCACATAACATACTACACATATCGCATGCTTGCAGCACCATTCCCTATCACAATAACTACTACAACTAACCCGATACTAGTATTAAACCCCATATCGAACAAAACCTCATCCCAAAACCTTCGTACACTATTGATAATAAAAGAAACACGCAGAATCTCATAACCCCTTATCATATCAACCAGATATGGAGCTTTCTGGCACCAACCAAAACCATAACAACTTCTTAACTGACTTCCAATGTCATCTTCCCAAATACACCGTAATCAAACCTGATATTACCCATTCGAGGTCCAATGACCTTATATTATTAAACACAACTATCCCACAGACATGTCACACCAATATGACTCAAAGCCAAAACCCGTGCCATCCGTGCACCAATACGCAACAATTCAAATGTACTCAAATGAGAGAACTGTCCTGCAAGATTAACAAGTACTGCCACAAAGAAATGCTGGAAATTCATCACACACCATAGAACCATCACACGATTCTAACACAAGGTACATACTTTTACATAACTCCGTTGTAATTCATGACCCCATCCAAACGTCGGTCCATATTATATACTTCGAGTCACCCTGCTCAGAATCAATAACCACAGAGAGGCAAATGACACAATTCCACACAAAACCTGAAAGAACATAACCAATACGCAATCGATCATGCAATACCCAAATACTCATCTCGCTCGAATTCCGCCGTGAGGCCCCCAATAGAACCGCTCCATGTGTGCATAACCACTGAATCACAACTCCTCATAGCATAAAAGAGTAACTTACAGATTATTTCAGAATACGAATAAGATCAACGTCAACCGAATGGCACATCCTTCAAGAATAGCAGTATGGAGCCAACTAATCCGACTCGGTGTAAAATACATATCCTAATTGGGCCTACCAATGGACCCCCAAATCAATTGTGGTCACCCACAAATAGATAAATAACCCTCCGAAAATCCATGATGACTGAATTATAATACATACTATTATTTGGCTAGCTTCGGCCACAACTTCACAGTCATAAAGCATGAAACAATATGTTCATGAAAACTCCCAGTCTCCAAATCCATAGAACACACGAATCACCATTTTCGATCCCATCTTTACTGCCCGAATGTCTAACATATCTATCATACACGATCATCCCACGAGGAATACTCCTCCCATTCTTTCATTCCATATAGCAACGTCTTAAAATCAGTAGTCGATCAAGCAGGAGAGTGCCGCAACACCTATGAAATATCCATAATTTAAAACATAGTACGCCTTCTAAAATGTACACTACTCACGCAATACCAAATAGTTATAGTATTTATCTAATCATCGAAACCGTCCATGCCCTCTAAAAATTTATGATCTCCCTTTCAAAACTAAATTGTGACCTTGCATACGTAAACCTTACTCCCATACAATACACCGCATCTATCATGCCATCCGATTTAAATCTTTCTAACTCAACCAATCCACGCAGGTCGCCAAACCTAAGAGTATTGCCACTAAAACTTCTGTAAAATCTTACCACATCGTAATTACCCAAAGGACCGATCCTACCATTACCATACTGGTCCAGTCTTCTACCCAGTTGTCCTATTTCTCCGAGTTTCTTCCGAATTTGTCTTCAGATTGATACTTCTCCTTGCTAAAATACCACGATCTTTAACCACAACTGACCCCACGAACCTTAGAATAAAACCATAATGCCCTACGGCCCATAAGCAAATGTATTCTTCTTAAGCACCTCCATAAATACCACAACTGTAACACTCACTCTGAAAATACCTTATGTGAATTTAAAATTGTTCTCCTTACATTCCTTATACTAAAATGTTGAATCCATAGTCATACAGAATTTCCGCAAGTCCAAGCACCATCAAATGCAAATCTCATATTTTATCCATACACAAGTACGGAGAAATTCTCAGTTGCTATATATAAACCTCGAACCTATTGAAACTTTCTCGAGAGTCATCCACTTTGTTCAAATCCAAATTACACCCCCCAAATGGACTGAAAGACACGTGCCCCATTAGCACATCATCACTCAAAGAGGTAATCCTGCCTTAAGTCCATCGATCAAATTCATACTCCGTGCGCACTACATCATTCACAAATAACAACTCACTCATCCCATAATTTTCATGTACTCATAAAGTGCAATATAACTCGTATCCAGAAATTTTCTTACTCGAGTCATTCTCGAACTCCACCTCTACAAGTCATCACTGATTCCCAAGTATACTTCAGACCAAAACAAAATATTTGACACATAACCATGAATTGAATTGTCAATAGCAGGCTCCCCCACTTGGCTCAAAGCCATCAATTAAAACACTCGATAATTCATAGTACCCATACTCTATTATTGCTTTAATACCGCAGTCAGTTCAATAAAAATTCTTCTCATGCCGATGCAACACCAACCATAAAATACCTCAATCATCCGCTAATCTCGCATTCATTCTCTTAACACTCAAGTCAACTTTCTCAACCAGATTCAAATTCAAGTCTCAACACATACGTCCCGCTGGCAGAAAAGAAATCACATCATAAGGAACACGCATACGTAGATTACTCCGCAGGAGATAACCCACCTGCTTAGTCTCAAATTGGCATCTTGTTATACCCTTTCGCAGCCACAATTACTATGAAATCACTTAATCTTTCTGAGTCCAAACTCATTAACCATACACGAGAATTTAATTTGCCCCAAAATTTAACAACGTGAAGGATCTTTCAAAACATTCACACTCGAGATTGTACGTCACATCAAAACAAAAATCAAGAACCCAATGGCCTTCCTTTATACTTCAAGGAAACACTTCTCGCCACATTCACATCATCTTAACACATCCCGCACTTATATCATACTCATCACAAAGCCATTTCTACATTCATCGAGCCATAAATTCTACTCGTAAGGACATTACCGGACATATGAGTCCAAATGTACAAGTTACAACTGAAGCTACCAAGCCTAAGCTACGGTCTAAACTTGGCCTCAAGTCCTCCAGACTGGCCCATCACCAGAACATAGAATACACATCTCAAACATCATTCATAGAATCACAAGCGGCGATGCACAACTGATACCGAGCGCTCATGTGCGCATACGAATACGTGAAAGGAATTCAAAGAGTGATGTTTCAAGCTGAATCAATTTTGCACGATAAGGAAAGAAAGATAAGAAGTATATATCCTAAATTACCTGTAGCCTCTCGAAGATAAGTATGGACGTCATCATACCGATCCGCAAGAATCTACTAGACACTTGCTCATGACTTGTAGAATCTATAAACCTAGAGCTCTGATACCACCTTGTCATGACCCAAAATCCACTAGTCATGATGGAACCTAACCTAACTCGCTAGTTAAGCCAACTAGTAACTATCCAATTCCAATGATATTAACAAGACAAATAAACTATAGTAATTTACTGAATTTTTATATATTTTTCAAGGACTGGTAGTACAAATCATGAGCTTCTAAGATTGAAAATTACAAAGCTGGTATGAAATAAATACAACATCTATTAGAAATGTACATAAACAGATTTTTATAAATCTAAGGCTACCATAAACAAGAGGTAGCAATTACTGGAAAACAGGTACGTCTTCATATCCAGCTTCCGCCATGTATAGCAGCATCAACATCCAAAATTTGCATGCAAGGTGTAGAAGTGCAGTATGAGTACAACCGACCCCATGTACTTAATAAGTAACAAACCTAACCTTAGATTGAAAGTAGTGACGAGCTTGTACCAAGATCGGGTCTTCAATAACCAACAATAGTTCATAATAACTTAAACAAGTAATACCAGAAGTAACTCAACAATCAAATGCTCAGCAAAAACATGATTTTTGAAAATAGTTTTGCCTTTCAAGTACATCAATAAAACCCAGATCGTTTACGGGAGTTGCCAAAAATATGAATAAGTTTGAAAATAATAATTTTCCCAAAATCCTTTCAATAATAAATAAGATATTTCATTTTTCATTCTAGATAATCAGTGTAAAACAAATGCATCACTGTGCCCATCTGCCAATATGCGTGAGAAGTCATGAATGATGTGATACCGTACAACATGAGGAAAATGCATCTCTATGCATGTATATCAAATGTGCATGTCAATGCGATGCAACTCAATGATAAAATCATATGCATACTCTCAGAGTATAATTTCCCTCAGTTCTCCCAGTCACTCAGTCCTCACAGTCACTCAGTCCTCCCAATCGCTCGGCACTCGCACACAGTAGGTACCTGCGGTCACTGGGGGTGTATACAGACTCTGGAGGGACTCCTTCAGCCCAAGCGCTATAATCTGTATGGACAACTCACGTGCTACACGGACAACTCACGTGCTATAATATCAATATCTGTATCCGCACGGATAACTCACGTGTTATAATAAAGTCTATAAAGCCTGGTGCAGGCGGGTAGCCCCGATCCACATAATAATAAAGTATATAAAGACAATATGGCCTTCTGCGGCGTGAAGCCCGATCCCATAATTATCCTCACTATCAGGCCCTCGGCCTCACTTAGTCATCAATCTCTCGGGATCACAATGTCATGAAACTTGTAATGACCCGACTGGTTGTTTTGAGCCCTAGCGTGTCACTCAACAGTTTGGGGCCATGAGTAGCCTCACTTCAGGTATTAGGACTTGTACGCATGGTCAGAATTTAATTTTGGGAAGTTCGGAGATGATTTGGAAAGATAATTCTAATTTCGGAAGCTTTAAGTTGGAGAAATTAACTAAAGTGTGATTTTTTCGTAGACAACCTCGGAATCGGGATTTGAAGGTTTCAACAGGTTCGTATGATGATTTTGGACTTAGGCGTATGTCCGGATCAGGTTTTGGCTGACCCGGGAGCATTTCGGCGCCTATTATGGAAGTTGGCATTTTGGAAGAATTTCATAAATTTGAGTTGAAGTGCATTTCAATGATATCGACGTCCGTTTGGGATTCTGAGTCTATGAATAGCTCCGTATAGTGATTATGGTATTGGGAGCACGTCCAAATGTGGATTTGAAGGGTCCGTAGGTCATTTTGGGGTCATTTGGCGAAAGTTAGAAATTTGAAGGCTTTTGAGAAGTTTGACTGGGAGTGGACTTTTTGATATCAGGGTCGGATTCCGATTTCGGAGCTGAATTAGGTCCGTAATGTCAAATGTGACTTGTGTACAAAATTTGAGGTCAATCGGACGTGATTTGATAGGTTTCGGCATCGATTGTAGAAGTTTGGAATTTCAAAGTTTATTAAGTTTGAATTGGAGGGTGATTCGTAGTTTCGATGTTATTGGGCATGATTTGAGGCCTCGACTGAGTTTGTAATATTTAGGACGTGTTGGTATAATTGGTTGAGGTCCCGAGGGCCTTAGGTGGATCCCGGATAGTTAAATGGTCAATTATTGGACTAAAGGAATGATGAGGCAGATGGTAGCTGGTGTAGCCGCACCTGCGAGGTTTTGGCCGCGGGTGCGGAGCCGCAGAAGCGGCCATGCGGGGCGCAAGTGCGATTTTGATTGAGCAGTGCTGAGACCGATGATACGGTTATCTCGCCGCAGAAGCGAGACCGCACCTGCAGAAGGGAAGGCGCAGAAGCGGAAGCAGCGGCTCGGGGTATCTCCGCAGAAGCGGAATAATTGCCGCACCTGCGAAACCGCAGAAGCGGTCAAGTGACCGCAGGTGCGAGAAGTCGGGTTGGGCAGTGTCATTTTAAAGACGAGGTTTGGCCATTTTCCCTCCATTTTTCATTTGGTTGGGCGATATTTGGAGCTCTTGGGAGGGAGATTTTAGCCATCTATGTCAAGGTAAGTGATTCCCACCTATTACAAGTTAAATACTTGGATTATATACGGATTTAGACATGAAAATTTGTAAAAATCTGAGATTTTGAAGAAAAACCTAGAAATTAGTATTCTTGAATTTTGATCATGAATTTGGGCATGAAATTGAGAATAAATTATATATTTGAGTTCGTGAGGCTGTGGGTAATGGTTATCTTTGAAAATTTTCGGAATCCGGGCACGTGGGTCCAAGGGTGCTTTTATCGACTTTTCGAGCGGAGTTGGAAATTGTTGTAAATTGATTAATTATGAGTATTGTAGCATATTTTGATTGGGTTGCATCTTATTTGATTAGTTTTGGAGCGACGTCATTAGTTTGAGTTGTTGGATCGGCTTTGGAGCCGGTTATAAAATTTCGGAGCGAGGTAAATCTCCTTTCTAACCTTGTAAGAGGGAATTAACCCCATGGGTGCCTTATCGATATTGTTATTTGATTTGTTGTTACTGTTTACCTTGAAAAGAAGCAAGATTGAGGTTTGCGTATTAATTGTTTTGAGATGAATTTAAATTGAGAAAATTAAGTTTTCAAAAAGTTTTCATTTGGACTTCGTATGTTCTAAAAGAAATTTAGGAATATTGTAATAACTTAATAAATTTATATTTGATCGCGTCGCATGTATGATCCGCGAGCGGGATAATAGATGCATGATTTATTGATAAATTTATATTTAACCGCGTCGCATGTATGATCCGCAAGCGAGGTAATAGATGCATCTATGGTTCATTCCGTTCGACCCTCGGCAATGCACGATTTATATTTATATGTTGGATCGGGTCGTACGATCTCGGCATGACTTGCGCATGATTGTATTAATTGCTTTGAAAATTATAATAATTGATACTGCTTCATTGGCCTGAGATATAAATCGTTAAATGATGAAAATAAATTTGGAGAAATTTCTTATTAACAAAAGAATTATTTACTTATTTCATGATATAGGGCTTACAACCATTCTACGTGATCCATGCTTAATTATATCATTGGTATATTAATTATAGCCCATAGTAAGTGTCTGAGTTGACCCCTCGTCACTACTTCTTCGAGGTTAGGCGGGATACTTACTGGGTATGCGTTGATTTACGTACTCATGTTACACCTGCTGCACATTTATTTTATGCAGGTATATATATTTCTAGAGGCCTTGTGGGCGCAGAGGCGTGGTTATTGCGGGGACTTAGGTGAGCTGCACTCTCTACTACGATCCGCAGCCAGCAGAGTCTCCTTCAGAGTATTTATATTTCTCCTGTCCAAATTTGTATTCCGGACAGACGTTGTATTTCATTTTACTTCCTAGTTGATGCTCATACACTTGTGACACCGGGTTTTAGGGTGATTATGGGTTGTCCCGTATTGAAATTTATTGAAAACATTATTAGTTATCTTGAAAATTCCATATCTTATTATTTAATTGAAGGAAAAATGTGATTTCAAAATATTAAAAACGAGAACCAAATTGAGTATTTATTGTTGGCTTGCCTGACAGCGGAGTCCGGCACCATCACGACCTTTAATGAATTTTGGATCGAGACAAAACTAGCCCAAAATAATGATATGATGAATCAATAAGTAGCAAGAGAGACTGAGAAATGATATAAAATGAATGGACATGACTGAGTATGAAATTTCTTTTTAAACAAATAATTCAACAACAATATGACCTTTGTAGGTCTCAATAATACTAGCACATAGCCTCAGCATGATGTTTAATATGATTCTCAGCTCAATTTTTTTAACACATAAAATTATACAGAGAATGCCAAGATTATTTGACTACAAAATTTTACTGAACCAATTACGTCACAATTTCTATAGTGCACGCCCACACGCCCGTCATCTAGCATGTGCGTCACCTCCAAACAATTCACATAATACGTATATTCAGGGTTCATACCCTCAGCTCCAAGATTAGAAGATTTACTTACTTCGAACAAGACGAATCCAATTCCTAGCAAGATCAAAATGCTCCAGAAATTTCATTATGCGCGTATCAACTCCTGAACGGCTCGAATCTAGCCACAATTAATTTGATTCAGTCAATACCAATTATTGTAATCAATTCCATAAGGAAATACTAATTTTTCAATAAAAATCCAAAATTAACTCAAAAATCGCCCATGGGGCCCACGTCTCGGAATCTGACGAAACTCACAAAATCCGACAGCCCATCCAATTATAAGTTCAACCATACTAATTTCACTCAATTCTGACTCCAAATCGATGCTCAAAACTCAAAAAATTATTTTATGAAATTATAGGAATTTCCTTCGATTCTCTTGAAGATTCGATAATCTTACACCAAAAATGAAGATTAATTCATGAAATATAATCACAAGGGAGTCAAGAACACTTATCCCAAGTTGTGTGGAATACTTCCTCTACAAAATCGCCCAAACCGAGCTCCAATATCCGAAAATAGTAAAATATAGTGAAACCCCGAACTTAAAGGGTTCTATCCAGGGTTTTCGCTTCTGCGAAATTTGGACCGCATTTGCGCCTATCGCAGGTGCGAAAACCCATCGCACCTATGGCTCAACCTCGCTTCTGCGCCCTTCAGTCCGCTTCTGTGACCATCGCAGGTGCGGGAATGTCTTCGCACCCGCAACCTCTGCCCAGTCCTTCCTTGGTCTCTTTTGCGATTCATTCCGCGCTTCTACGTGCGCGCACCTGCGGTGCCCACTCTGCAGGTGTGGTTATACCAGTAGCAGCATCACTTCAGCTGCTTCATCAACTCAAAATCAAGTCCGTTAATCACCCGAAATCAACCCAAGGCCCCCAAGACCTCAACCAAGCATACCAACAAGTCTTATAACATCATACGAATTTAGTCAAATCTTGAAATCACCTCCAACAACATCGAAAACACGAATTACACACGGATTCAAGCCTAAGAAACTTCGAAATTTCCAAATTCTACAAACGACGTCGAAACCTGTCAAATCACGTCCGATTGATTTCAAATTTTGCACACAAGTCACATTTCACATTACAGACCTATTTCAGTTTTCAGAATCAGATTCCGACCCTGATATTAAAAAGCCACCCCCCGGGTCAAACTTCCCAAAAATTTAATTTTCGCCATTTCAAGCCAAATTTCACTACGGACCTTCAAATAATTTTTCGGACACAATCCTAAGTCTAAAATCACCATATGGAGCTATTGGAATCACCAGAATTCGAATCTGAGGTCGTTTACACATAAATCGACATCCGGTCGACTTTTTCAACTTAAACTTTCCATTAAGAGATTAAGTGTCTCAATTCATTCCGAAATCCTTCCGGACCCGAACTAACTAATCTGATAGGTCATAATACAGTTATAAAGCACAAATAAAGCTGTAAATGGGGAAACATGGTTGTAATGCTCAAAACGATCGGGCAGGTTGTTACAGGATAGATACGTTTTACGTGAGAGAGAATCTCAATAAAGATATATAAGGATATATTTTAGGTATGAAAATCTCAAAGAAAATATACAGTAATACGTAGTATATATTATACTGTGTATAATATATTTGTTAATAATCTTCTATTTTTTCTTCCAGTTCAACGTTTGTATAAAATTAAAATAGATATAATAACATATATATATAGTATATATATGTTACAATAATATATTGTATAAAAACTTGGGGGAAGTAAATACATTTTGCTCATGCACTAATAAAGGAGAAGTAAACTTGGGGAAAAAGATATAATGTATATATTATTAAATGTATATATGATTAAAATACACAATAACAAAATATACAATATATATATATATATATATATATATATTGTCAAAAAAACTTGGGGAAAGCAAATACTTTCCTCTGCAAAATTCTCAAGTTTTAGTGATTTTAGGATGGTTTACGAGGGTTCTAAGGGAGAAAAAATAAAAACCTTCTATAACTTAAAACTGAAAATGCATGTTTCCATATCGAATCCAAACAGAAACCATTATCATCGTCAAACACTACAGATTTACCCTTGCAAATCTTCTTCATAGATTCATTTCTACCGTGCATTTTTTCAAAAATCCTTTTATCTTCCTTATTTCCATATGCAAGTTGTTGATAATTAGAACGAGGGTGATTGGTGCACCAGAACTATGGGATATTGACAACAAATTAGTTATTTCAAGAGAAGATTATGAAATTTCTTCAATTCGAATATTATCTCTACCACCATTGTTCATGATTTTCCGAGCAATGTGATTTCTATGCATTTTGACCTACACAGAACATATGGGACAAAGAAAAGTTGGATAAACGCTTGTGATATATGGGAATATATTTTACTGGAGAAATTGTGGGAAAAAATTGATAGTGATAGATATGTTAGGTGAAAGGGAATCAGAAAGAGATATCTTTTAAGTGAGAGAAAATCTCAAGGGAGAGATTTTAGGATATGAAAAGTTGTACATAATTTAATTAAAAATGTAAGATTTTAAAATAAATTGTACTAAAAGTAATTTTGTCAAAGCAGTTGTAGAAAATATAAATAAGTCTTTAAAGGGTTGTATTCTATGTAAATTCCTTCAAATTAATTGATATAAAAAGTTATCGAATTTTAACATCGTACGTCTCTTATTAAAAATATTTATACAAATAATAGTAATTTTGCTTAATTACAAAATTAGCATATTCATTTACAGTTATAGCATTTTAAAGGTTCTTTACCTTATTTAATAATCTTCAACTTCTTAAATATAAATACTAACCTACAATTTAAGAGATTAATTTTGAATCATATTAATTTATTCACAATTTTCTATCATCATTAATCTGAACTTTCTAAACTTACCGTTTCTTAATGAAAATTTTCTTCGAATTACTAGTTTCATTATTCTCTTAAACACAAATGCATAATATAGGTATATTTTATGCATATAATTTATATTTGACGTATAATTATGTAAAAATATATAACTTTGTACATATTCGCTGTATTAGTGATTTTAATGTACATATAATATACTTTCCTCTGCTAAATTCTCAAGTTTTAGTGATTTTAGGATGATTTACGAGGGTTCTAAGGGAGAAAAAATAAAAACCTTCTATAACTTAAAACTGAAAATGCATGTTTCCATATCGAATCCAAACAGAAACCATTATCATCGTCAAACACTAGAGATTTACCCTTGCAAATCTTCTTCATAGATTCATTTGTACCGTGCATGTTTTCAAAAATCTTTTTATCTTCCTTATTTCCATATGCAAGTTGTTGATAATTAGAACGAGGGTGATGACTGGCATGTGCCGTTGGTGCACCAGAACTATGGGATATTGACACCAAATTAGTTATTTCAAGAGATGATTATGAAATTTCTTCAATTCGAACATTATCTCTACCACCATTGTTCTTGATTTTCCGAGCAATGTGATTTCTATGCATTGTGACCTACACAGAACATATGGGACAAAGAAAAGTGGGATAAACGCTTGTGATATATGAGAATATATTTTACTGGAGAAATTGTGGGAAACAATTGATAGTGATAGATATGTTAGGTGAGAGGGAATCAGAAAGAGATATCTTTTAAGTGAGAGAGAATCTCAAGGGAGAGATTTTAGGATATGAAAAGTTGTACATAATTTAATTAAAAAGGTAAGATTTTAAAATACATTGTACTAAAAGTAATTTTGTCAAGGCTGTTGTAGAAAATGTAAATGAGCATTTAAAGGGTTGTATTCTATGTAAATTCTTCCAAATTAATTGATACAAAAAGTTATCGAATTTTAACATCGTACTTCTCTTATTAAAAATATTTATATAAATAATAGTAATTTTGCTTTATTCCAAAATTAGCATATTCATTTACAGTTATAGCATTTTAAAGGTTTTTTACCTTATTTAATGGTCTTCAACTTCTTAAATATAAATACTAACCTACAATTTAAGAGATTAATTTTGAGCCATATTAATTTATTCACAATTTTCTCTCATCATTAATCTGAACTTTCTAAACTTACCGTTTCTTAATGAAAATTTTCTTCGAATTACTAGTTTCATTATTCTCTCAAACACAAATGCATAATATATGTATATTTTATGCATATAATATATATTTGACGTATAATTATGTAAAAATATATAACTTTGTACATATTCGCTGTATATATTATGTATTTAGTGTATAATTGATATATATTTGACATATAAAATATATAATCTGTATATGTGAAGAATATATTATTAATTATTATTCAATGTACATTATATGTACAAATAATAACAAAATTAAATATTTACTTGCTTACATACGTTTATTTTGGGGATTGGAGTACCGATATGGACTCGGTTTCGGAAACTAAGTATATATTTGGACTCGGCAGATTATGGTTCATCGAATTTTTCGAGCATGCGGGCCCATGTTCACTTTTGTTGATTTTTTCGGATTTTTTTAAAGATCAAAACTTTATGGTTTGGGATCTCCTATAGCATTGGTTGACTTCCTTGATTTATGTTTGACTTAGATTTGCATGGACGAAGGGCTAAAGTGAGGTTTGACGCGATTTGAAGTCGAAGACTATCCCGGATGAGGGTATTTTTCCACATGCTATGATGTTTGTTATATGTTAGGGGTGACGCATACGCGAGGTGACGAGTATATATACATGCACTGAGGTTTTTGATGATTTGGGTAGATTGTAGGCTATTATATATGCCTTGTTTTGCTATCATGCCTCTTTGATACCGTATTTCTTCCATATTAAGAGGATTGATGATTGAATTTAGGCTATTCCATATTGAGAGGATTGATAACTGATCTTGGGCCAGAGAGTTGTGTTGATATTGATAGAGAGGTGACGCTTGCATCAAGTCTCGCATATTGGCCTGAGTAATATTGATCGTTGACTTTTGATCCGATCAGTGCTTGGGCTAGGATCCTCCCCTCCGGAGTCAGGTAATAATCCATGTTACTTTGGTCCCTATGAGTGTAGGAACACGAGATGTGCTTAGTGAGGGACTTATGCAAGGTACTCGTACAATGCTGAATATGTGTGATGATTCAGAGGTATTGTACCTGACACCATGAGAATGTTAAGAGTATAATTGAGGGGTACTTATGCCAGGTACTATGAATATAATGAGATTGTGTATACTTGATGGTTAAACTGTGATGTTGTTGATTTTGGCATGTATATTTGACATGCATACATAGAGTTGTATTTTTCTCATGCTAATTGATATTGGATGTCTCTATTTGATATTTAGAGCTTGAAATTACAGTTTGTCTTGATAAATTCATGTCCAGGCGATTTCTGTGGAAACGTTTATGCCTTTACTGATATACCTGAAAATCATGCTTATTTCTTATCTTATTGTGTTAGAGTTGAACATATTATTATTTGAACTACTTTTCCTTTTATGCCATTAGTATGTTGTTAGTGTTTTTGGTTGTTGAAAGTGAGCACCAGACTTTGCATACCTTGCCACTGCTTTCCCTGAGGTTAGGCTAGCTACTTACTGAGTACATAGGGTCGGTTGTTGTCACGACCCAAAATCTACTAGTTGTGATGGCACCTAACCCAACCCGCTAGGTAAGCTAATTAACATTATCCATTTTCAATTAACTTAATAAAATAATTAAACAAAGGAATTATCTGAATCTCATACATCCCCAAGGACTAGTAGTACGAATCATGAGCTTCTAAGAATAGAATTTACAAAGCTGATATGAAGTAAATACATCTTCTGTTTGAAAAGTACATAAACAGAGTTTTTATAAATCTAACGCTACCATGAACAAGAGGCAGCTACAATAGAAATGCAGGTACATCTTCAATTCCGACATCGTCGAGCACAGCAACAACAATAGCCAACATCTGCACACAATGTGCAGAAGTGTCGTATCAGTATAACCGACCCCATGTACTGAGTAAGTATCTTGTCTAACCTCGTCAAAGTAGTGACGAGACTTTGGTTAAAAGATGATCACTGATAAAACCTGTAATATAAACTAACAATAGAACTATACTACAGTACAACAGAATAGAGCACACGAAACGAATATACAAAGAAATAACGGAGTACTAGAAGAAAACACAATTCAACAGGTATCAATATCTCACCCAATTCTTTCCTTAGAGCGAAAGCCAATAAATCACAACAGTCACCTCAAAACTTTCATAATGTGAGAAATATATTCAAGACATCAAATCCAACGGCACGGCAACACCCTTCGTGCATTTATCTCATCCTCACCAATTATGCGTAAACAGTACCAATCAAATGACAGGAATGCCGATAATAGAAATACTAGTGTAGGAAATACGCATTTAGCTATGGAGGACGAAAATGTACATGAGAACATCAGTAACAAACTGAACAGTAAACATAAAGGTAATAATAATGATTAGGAAAAAGGGATGTAACTTAGACTGACTAACAAGGTGAAGGCATGAAAATAGATATGGCAAATAAGGAAGCGAACACATGATCTTTATAAATTAGCAAGTAGGGACATGAACGACTAGTATGGAAGAAGACCTACACTTAACTGCAACAAAATAGATGACATGGATGCAATCATAACAGCAGGAAATAAGCATGATATTGGAAAATTTAAGTAAATAAAAGGCATGGTAACATGACAACAAAGGTGATAAAGGATAAGACAGAACAGTAACAACATATCACATAAGAACCATGAACTCGATAACAACAACTCCAGGTAAAGACATAAAAATATCTGCAAGAAAGAGAAATCACAACATAATGCATGTCTCTCGTCCTCACTTGCCCGGAAACACCCTTCATTCCATGAACTCACCATAACATGAAAGCGTAATAATATCAATACAATGGCACAACATCACCCTTCATGCTTTTACTCACATAACATGGCACGACATCACCCTTCGTGCTTTTACTCACAATGATATGGCACTGCATCACCCTTCGTGCTTTTACTCACAATGATATGGCACTGCATCAACCTTCGTGCTTTTACTCACATAACATGGCACGACATCACCCTTCGTGCTTTTACTTTCAATAATATAACACAACATCACCCTTCGTGCTTTTACTCTTAATAATATAGCACGGTATCACCCTTCGTTCTTTACACTCTCCGTCACATGATAATGCGTAAACAAAGGCACGACATTACCCTCCGTGATTTACACTCTTCCTTACCAAGCATATGTATATCAATGACAAACAAGGCATGAAGCATATATAACGTCAAGGGGAGTGTTTAAACGAATATTTCAAATGAATCCCAATCACAACTTTCCAAGCCAACAATAGTTCAATAAACCCACAAAAACCTTTTTATTCAAGTATTCCAACAAATTTCACAAATGATCTACAACACAAGTATAGAATCTAGTATCTCAAGAATATCGGTCGTAGCAATATATTAATGATTATGAATATTGATGACTGAATTAAACACACCAATGTATTCTAAGAATTTCCATCAAATTGATCAAGTTATAATTTTCTAAGTCTTGATTTCTATCATTTAATATTATGTTCTTAGTTTCTAAGAGTCAAGTAAGGCATGAAGCAAGAGATCGTGAAATTCTACAACCATAAATGTAGCATAATCCACCACTCGAGCATGATTAACCCTGGCACAAACATATACACTCGTCACCTCATATATGTATCACCCCCGCATGTGGCAAACAATGACAAATAGGAGGAAAAATTCCCTCAACAAACTTAGAAAAAACACTTACCTCAATTCGTCTAATTCAATGCTCAATTTAGCTTTTCCTTTACCAATTCACCTTCGCTCGGCTTAATCTAGTCAAAGACGACTTAAACACATCACATAATGCAAGGGAAAATAACTTCAATTAATAAAGGTGTGATTTTTATTCAAATTCTAAAAAGTCAATAAAAGTCAACTCCCTAAGCCCACATCTCGGAACCCGATAAAATTTGCAAAACCCAAACACCCATTCTGGTACGAATTCAACCATACTAAAATTATCAAGTTCTGATACCAATTTGTCCTTCAAATCATCATTTTGCATTTTTGAAAGATTTTACAATTTTCCCGAAATTTTTCTTTAGATTCTCATGAATTTAATGTTAAATCAAATATATAATCATGAAATGTAGTTGGAAAATGATTAAAGGTACTTACCCAATGATTTGGTATGAAAATCCCTTCACAAAATCGCCTCTTGTCGGACCTAGGGTTCAAAATATACCCAAATGAAGCTAAGTCTCGGAATTCTCAGCACTTAACAGGTTGCAGATGTCGCATTTGCGACAGGGGGTTTGCAAATGCGACCCTCGCAAATCCGAACGATGTATCGCAAATGCGAACTGAAGGGCCTCCTGCTTTGGTCGCAATTTCGACCCTATACTTCGCAAATGCGAAGGCAGAAATTTCGCAAATACGGCAGAGTTCTTCGCAAATGCGAACTCTCCCCAGCAACCCATACTTCGCAAATGCGATGACTGCTTCGCAACTGCGGCTGTCATATTTGCGACCAATACATCGCAAATGCGATGATACCAGTACTAGCAAACAAAATTTATGAAGAATCAATCTGAAACTAATCTGAAACTCACCTGAGCCCTAGAGGCTCTAAACCAATCATGCACCCAGGTCTAGAAACATAACACAAACTTGCTCGCACGCTCAAATCATCAAAATAACTTTTAAAACAACGAATCAGACGCCAAAATGCATGAAGATCAACTAAACTTCAAGAACTTCTAGAATCGCAATCGAGCGTCCGAACCATATCAAATCAACTCCGGTTGACCTCAAATTTTGCACACAAGTCACATTTGACATTACATGCCTGATCCAACTTCCGAAATCGGATTCCAACCCCGATATCAAAAGGTCCACTTCCGGTCAAACTTCTCAAAAACCTTCAAATTTCTAACTTTTGCCAAACAACTCCAAAATGACCTACGGACCTCCAAATCTATTTTCGGACGATCTCCCAATACCAAAATTACCATACGGAGCTATTCCCAGACTCGGAATCCCAAAAGGACGTCGATAACATTGAAATGCACTTTAGCCCAAATAGATGAATTTCTTCCAAAATGCTAACTTTCACAATAGGCGTCAAAATGCTCCCGGGTTATTCAAAACCCAATCCGAACATACGCCCAAGTCCGAAATCATCATACAAACCTACTGGAACCTTCAAATCCCGATTCCGAGATCGTTTACCCAAAAATCTACCTTAGTCAATTCTTTCAACTTTGAGCTTGAATCTTGAAGTTCATCCTTCCAAATCGATTCCGGATAAATTGAAAACCAACACCGACGATTTACACAAGTCATAACACATCATGCGGAGATGCTCGAGCTCTCAAAACTCCGAGCGAAGTGCAGTTTCTCAAAATGACATGTCGGGTCGTTACATCCTCCACCACTTAAACATACGTTCGTCCTCGAACGTGCCAGGAGTCATTCTAAAGCCATCGAATCACAGTATAACCTTACTATGCATAAACCCGTGGTGATCCCGCGTCACCTTGCCCCATATAAACCTGCCAATACAACCTAACTAGAGAACCTTACTTTAACCTTGGCCCTTAACCCTTTAAACCCAAATCTCTAACACCCCGAATTTATTATAATCCCCAAATCTCACATCTACACACAATATAAGCCTGAACAAGTTGTATTAGGCCATAACCATAAACCAAGATGTAATCACATGATATACCACATCACTTCGACACTTACAGTAGGGACTGCTAACCACCATTACTGCCCAAAACAAATCTGGTGCTGGTAGCAACCTCCTATCGATTAGAACCTCGTTCAAAACCTTCATACCCTACCGATGATGAAAGAAACATGCATAACCGCTTAACCACTCATCTGATCAATAAGCCAAGAAACTCACTCGCCCGACCAGGCCATTGTCCACATCCTCAACAAAATATTATGTTATTCTTCCAAACCTTCCTCATCCCAATACAATAGCACAAATATCAGGTCTAGAAAATCATCTCAGCCAATATGAGCAGCCACACCGACAAGTATCAACAATAATCATATGGAGCCCCACACAACCCGGTTCTGTACACTAGCAAGTAATAATTCAGACATGACAGATAACAGTAAGAAAACTAAATAAGAAGACTACTAAGCAAGTTAAGCAGGCAGGGAAATTTTAGCATTTTACTATGAACTATTTTCAACTAGGTGAAAGCAAAATACACGAAATAGGAATAAGGAGTCACATTTCATCAGTGTACCATTGCGGCGTGCAACCCGATCCCATCATGCCAATCCACATAGGGTACCCATCGAGCCATAATACCAGGGTTCACTGATCACATGTGTGTCAACATCAAGCATAACAGAGTGCACGAAAATATAACTGTGGGAAAATTATTAGGAACTATGGTGCAATAAGCAAATCAACATCACGAAGTCCACCTCGCCCATAGTGCCATGAGGCCTAAACTGTACCACAATATATATGTGAAGAATCATGTAACCCTTACAACCCGTCACAGTATAAGAGAGAAACATATAACATAAACCAAGGCACGAATAACATCCATTTCGCCCGATGATATACATGTGGTAACAACTATGCAAGAACAAACAAATCAAATCCGATATAGAATACACATTCTCATTAGGCTTAAAAGCAACCCCCAAACCAATTTTCGATCATCCCCAACATGTAATAAACCTTCCAAAAGTCTATAGCAACCTTTCCATAACACCTACCATCAATTATCCAATCCTCTGCATTTCTTCACAACTCGCAATCAAGGAATAGTCTGCCGACAAGAACATTCAGTCTCTGAGCCTCACGAATACCAGAATCTTCATACCCAATCATAACACCGCTACTCAAATGGCTGATACGTGACTCATGCTCCATCATCTCACGAAAAAACACCCATAAGTCAAAACACATCGTACCTGCCAATAGGTGAACTCTCCCCCTATGGAAACACATGGTGCCAGCAAAACCTTAAACACCCAAAATCATCTGTATCTTCAAGAACTCATATACTCCCCTCTGAAACTATCTGCAACCTTGTACGTGCAACTTTTATACCCCACACGGTGCATCGCCTCTAACATGCTAACTCGCAATGCTACGAAAATCTCATAGTCAACTTTGAACCAAAAGCAAACTGAACACCTCATCAACCGAGAATCTTTCATTTAACTCAATCCAGGAGAACACCACCATACACAATATAGTTTCTACACCTGTAGTAAACACCAACCCCGGCCGTGGTCATAACCTTGATAAATTCTTCGGAACTCAGTATCACATAATCGAGCAATCAGAACCAATCGCCCCTAACTCAACTGGTCACGCAGGCTGCCAACCCGAAAGTAACTCAATCCGATATGACCGCCTTGAGGGAACTTCTTGGGAACCCGAAGCCATTTCTTGCATAACTCCAACATTGACATGTAGACCTTTCTTGACAAGGAAATACCGCAGATCCGATTACCATTCGCTACCGATTTCAAGTCTGCCCGTAGACAAATTCAAAAGTCCTTAAAGGCTACATAAAACCTGAAACTCGCTAGAACCTTCTCGATGATCACTCATCTTACTTTGATCTTAAAAACAGAGCTAATACGCGTCGAGCAACCCGTGTTTCACCAGCATATGCCCATTCAAGGAAATAACCAAGCAATCTCTCGGTCCGGAAACTGATACGGCCCATGATCCTACAATCTGATCTCCATTAGCAGACTCCACCACTTAGTTCGAAGCCATAGATCACCTCATCAGTAATCCAAAGTACCATATCTTCATAGCATGCCTCGATTTCGCATGACTATTTAGCTGAATACTTCAAAACTCATGCAATGCCGATCATAGAACACCCCGAACACTCTGCCAAGCGCTTACCCATCATTGCAGTAGTCAAACAACTTCCCCAAATGCTATGAAATGATTACATATGCACTCCACTAAATGGAAACCGTATATGAGACACACGATCCAAATCATCATGCAGGAGATGGCCCTCCGGTTATACTCAAATCGACACCTTAATCACAATAGTCTAGCCACCAGTCAATCTTCCCAAATCTGTGCTTACCAACCAGATATATTAACCCGCCTCATGCCTCAAATGAACGACTAGAAGATTTAACATTGCATATGCTTCTGATGCTAGACAACACATCGCGTTGATAATCAAGCATCCACAACCCATCGTAATCTATCTGCAGCATCACCGATCATTGGCGCATAGCGAATACTGAGTGCAAAACATCACATATGAGCGATTGGGAAGAGTCAGAGTCATAGATTTTAGGTTGAAACAAGGCCGCATGATAAGGAAAGAAGAAAGGGAAATTTTTCCTAAATGCCATGTAGCCTCCCAAAGATAGGTGTGGATGTCATCAAACCGATCTGCAGGACTCTACTAGACACTTGCTCATGACTCGTAGAACCTACGAACCTAGTACTCTGATACCACCTATCATGACCCAAAATCTACTAGTCGTGATGGCACCTAATCCAACCCGCTAGGTAAGCCAATTAACGATTATCCATTTTCAATTAACTTAATAAAACAATTAAACAAAGGAATTATATGAATCTTATACATCCCCAAGGACTGGTAGTATGAATCATGAGCTTCTAAGAATAGAATTTACAAAGCTAATATAAAGTAAATATATCTTCTGTTTGAAAAGTAAATAAACATAGTTTTTATAAATCTAAGGCACCATGAACAAGAGGCAGCTACAACAGAAACACAGGTACATCTTCAACTCCGACATCGCCGAGCACATCAACAACAACAACAGCCAACATCTGCACACAATGTGCAGAAGTGTAGTATCAGTACAACCGACCCCATGTACTGAGTAAGTATCTAGTCTAACCTCGTCGAAGTAGTGAGTGGCTTTGGTTAAAATGTGATCACTGATAAAACCTGTAATATAAACTAATAATAGAACTATACTACAGTACAACAGAATAGAGCACACGAAACGAATATACAAAGAAATAACGGAGTACTAGAAGAAAACACAATTCAAAAGGTATCAATATCTCACCCAATCCTTTCCTTAGAGCGAAAGCCAATAAATCACAACATTCACCTCAAAACTTTCATAACGAGAGAAATATATCCAAGACATCAAATCCAATGGCACGGCAATACCCTTCGTGCATTTATCTCATCCTCACCAATTATGCGTAAACAGTACCAACCAAATGATAGGAATGCCAATAATAGAAATAATAGTGTAGGAAATACGCATTTAGCTATGGAGGATGAGAATTTACATGAGAACATCAGTAACATACTAAACAGTAAACATAGAGGTAATAACAACGATTAGGACAAAGGGATGTAACTTCGACTGACTAACAAGGTGAAGGCATGAAAATAGATATAGCAAATAAGGAAGCGAACACATGATCTTTATAAATTAGTAAGTAGGGACATGAACGACTAGTATGGAAGAAGACCTACACTTAAGTGCAACAAAACAGATGACATGGATGCAATCATAATAGCAGGAAGTAAGCATGATATTGGCAAATTTCAGTAAATAGAAGGCATGGTGTAACGAACCGGTCGGTCGTTTCTACTTTTTTTTGTGTTATTCAGCTATATTATATTATATCGGGTTAGTTGGTTCTGGTCCGGAAGGAACTCGGAGTGAATTGAGACACTTAGTCTCTTAAGTAGAAACTTAAGTTAGAAAAGTCAACCGGATATTGACCTATGTATAAACGATCTCGGATTCAAATTCTGATGGATCAGTTAACTCCGTTAGGTGATTTTGGACTTAAGAGTGCATTTGGAATGTGATTTGGAGGTCCGTGGTAGAATTAGGCTTGAATTGGCGAAATTGGAAATTTGACGATTTCAGCCGGCAGTGAAAAATTTGATATCGGGGTCGGAATAGAATTCCGGAAGTTAGAGTAGGTTCGTAGAGTCATTTGTGACGTGTGTGAAAAATTTGAGGTTATTCAGACGTGGTTTGGTTAGTTTTGGCATCGGTTGCCGAATTTAGAAATTTAAAAGTTCTTAGGCTTGAATCCGACGGTAATTTGATGATTTGATGTTGTTTTGAGGGATTCGAAGGTTCGACTAAGTTTGTATGTTGATATATGACTTGTTGGTATTTTTGGTTGAGGTCCCGAGGGCCTCGGGGTAATTTTGGGTGGTTAACGGATTTGTTGAAGTTGGAAATTGCTGCTGGAGCTGTTGCTTCTGCTATTTCCGCACCTGCAGAAGAAAGGGTCGCAGGTGCGAGGCCGCTGGTGTGCATGGGGAATGCGCAGGTACGGGAGACGCTGGGTCAAGGCTGGGAACACAGGTGCAAAGAATTGGCCGCATCTGCGAGCCCGCAGGTGCGAGGCTTTGAGCGCCGATGCGGAGATAAGAAGTTTAGACTGGTTTCGCAAATGCGCACCTGGGACCGCAGATACGAGTCCGCAGGTGCGAGGAAGGGGTCCGCAGGTGCGGAATCTGGGTGATTAAGTGAGTTGTGCAGATGCGTCTTCTTAGACCGCAGGTGCGGTCGCGCGGGTACGAGAAAATGGCCGTATGTGAGAAAAACCTAGGCAGAAACCATAAATAGAACCCTTTGCGAATTTTGGTCATTCTTCACAATTTCAACTCGGTTTTTGGAGCTTTTGGGAGAGGTTTGAAGAGGGAATCAAGGGGATCTCGTTGAGGTAGTTACTTGATCCCTAATACTTGTATATATGGTGATTTCCCATTGTTTTAATCATGGTAATTTGTGGAAATGAGAGGTTAGGGCTTTGAATTTTTGGAGAGTAATTTAAGGATTTGAAGGACCAAACGATGTCGGATTTTGATGAATTTTGTATGGTTAGACTCGTGAGTGAATGAGTTTTCTAGTTTTGTAAATTTTGTCATATTTCGATATGTGGGCCCGGGGGCCGGGTTTGAGCCAATTTCGGGTTTTAGTCTAATTTTGTAGTTTTTTTGTGGAATTCATTTCATTAGCGCGTATTGATGGTATTGTACTGATTGTGAATAGATTTGGAGAATTTGGAGGCCGGGGCTTGAGGCAAGATCATTGCGAGTTAGAGATTTGACCGGTTTGAGGTAAGTAACGATTGTAAATCTGGTCCTGAGGGTATGAAACCCCAGATTTCGTATCATTCTACTATTTTTAGTGACGCACATGCTAGGTGACGCGCGTGTGGGCGTGCACTGTTGGGGATTTGTGACTTGGTCTGTCCCGTAGCAACTGTAAAGTTGCATACTTTGTTGAAACCATATGATACTTATATGTTTTAGAAAGAATTTCTATAAATTGGGCTGAATGCCATGTTTGGACCTTGCGCCAATGCTGTTTGGACCCTTAGGGGCTGTTTCTTACCATCCTCTCATTGTTTTCGATTGAAAATCTATACTCAGTCATGTTTATACTTGTTTACCGCATAACTCAATTTTATGACTCTATTTTGATGCACATAAATATTTTGGGCCGAATGCCCGTTTTTACTGAAATGCCCGAGTGGCTTGATTTGTAAGGATGAGTATGGATCGGGGCTGCCCGCCTGCAGCATACTTTATTATTATCGCACGTGAGTTGTCCGTGCAGATTATAGCGCTTGGGCTGAAGGAGCCCCTCCGGAGTCTGTACACACCCCCAGTGAGCGCAGGTACCTACTGAGTGCGAGTGCCGAGTGCTGAGTGACTAGGAGGCATGAGTGATTGTGAGGTATGCCCGAGTGGAAAGAGTGACTGTGAGGTTTGCCTGAGGGGCTGTATATGAGTGATGTTTTGCCCGAGGGGTTGTTTATGATATCATCATTTTTGCTCACTTTTGCATTGAGCCTTCGCTCGAAAAACTATTAAAAAAATATCTTTAAATGACTTTTACTAGAACTAGGTTTAAACGAGATGTTTGATTCAAATCCTGATTTTAAAAGCATGTGGTATTTTACTAAGATTTCCTGATATGGATGTTATATGCTTTATTGCTCGTCACTACTGCTCAGTCTTTATTTATTGTTGTTACTTACTGAGTTGGCATACTCACGTTACTCCCTGCACCTTGTGTGTAGATTCAGGTATAGCTGGACACGGTAGCGGTTATTGAGTGTTCTGGTTGCAGATCTTCTTGGAGATAGCAAGGTAGATGTTTGGCGATCGCAGCCCCTGCTTTTCTCCCTCTTATCTTCCTCTAGTTGTATTTAGCTATTTTCCAGGCTGAGTTAGTCTTGATATTGTTAGAAAGATTTTAGCAGATGCTCATGACTAGTGACACCCCGATGTCGGGCTTTTCTTTTCCGCACTTCTATTTTTCTTTGATTTGAACTCTTTAAATGGAGGTTTTATGTTAAATAACCTTGAAATTATCGTTAAAATGAAAATATCGGTTTGTTTTGGAAATGAGTCGGCTTGCCTAGGTCCACGATAGGCGCCATTATGACAGGGGTTAGTTTTGGGTCATGACAGATTGGTATCAGAGCCTAGGTTACATAGGTCTCACAAGTCATGAGTAGGTTTAGTAGAGTCTTGCGGATCGGTACGGAGACATCTGTACTTATCTTCGAGAGGCTGCAGAACCTTTAGGAAACTCCACATCCTTGAATTCTTGTCGTGTGAATCTGTTGATTCTAGTAACTAAACATCTGTTGTTTTATTCTCTCATAGATGGTGAGGACTCGTACTACCGGTTAGGAGGGCCAGCCACCAGTACCACCAGCCAGGGCCGCGAGAGGCCGAGGCCGCGGTAGAGGCCGTGGTAGGGGTAGAGGTGCAGCCCGTACAACAGCTGGGGCAGTACCTACAGATCCACCGGTTGTCCCATATCAGGACCAAGTTCCAGTTGTTGATGCACCAGCTCATGCACCATCTGTGCCTATTGTGATTCCAGGCCTTCAGGAGGCCCTAGCTCAGATTCTGACAGCGTGTGCTGGCCTTGCTCAGGCGGTCTCTATTTCGACGGCCGCAACCACTTCTCAGGCCAGAGGAGGCACTCAGACTCCCGTCGCTCGCACACCCGAGTAGGTTATTCAGGGACTTCAGATACCATAGGTACCACCAGCCCAGCCGGTTGCTGTAGCTCAAGATTATGTGGTTCCTGCTATGCCTGAGGATGATCAGCGCAGGTTGGAGAGGTTTGGGAGACTTCAGCCACCACCTTTCAGTGGTACAGAGAGAGAGGATGCTCAGGACTTTTTGGACAAGTGTCATAGGATACTCCGTACTGCTGGTATTTTGGAGACTTGTGGGGTCTCAGTCACTACCTTTCAGTTTTCTGGGACTGCACTCAGATGGTGGGAGACTTACGAGAGGCGTAGGCCTGTTGGCGCAGCACCCCTTACTTGGAAGCAGTTCTCCGTGGTCTTTTTGGAGAAGTTCGTGCCTCGATCCCGCCGAGAGGAGTTACGTAGACAGTTTGAGTGGCTCCGCAAGGGTGATATGTCTGTGACACAATATGAGATGCGGTTCTCTGAGTTGGCCCGTCATGCTATCTGGTTGGTTCCCACAGACAGAGAGAGGATCATGAGGTTTATTAATGGCCTCACTTATCAGCTACAGTTGCTCATGACCAGGGAACGGGTTTCAGGTGCTACCTTTGATGAGGTTGTCGACATTGCTCGGCAGATTGAGATGGTCCGTGGTCAGGATAGGGTTGAGAGGGAGGCCAAGAGGCCTCGTGGTCAGGGTAGATTCAGCGGTGCTCCTTTTGGGGGTCAGTTCCAGCACGATAGAGGTCGTCATTTCAGACAGGCTCAGTCAGCTCGGCCATTTCATCGGGGTGCATCATCTGGCCATGGTTCTCACAGTTCTCATCAGGGCCAATCATCACTTAGTGCCCTTCCAGTTCAGAGTTCGTCCCGTGCTCCACCTGTTCAGGGCTCTTCCATGCCAGGTTTTTCTACCAGTTATCCCGGTGCTAAGGGTTCCCTTCAGTTTCGGCCGCCAGCACCAGAGAGTTGTTTTGAGTGTGGGGATCTTGGGCATATGTGGAGGCAGTGTCCTCGTCTTCATGGAGGTCCATCTCAGTAGAGGAGTGAGCCTCCGACTACAGCACCAGCTACCTCACCACCCACCCAGTCAGCTCGGGGTGGAGGTCAGTCAGCTAGGGGTCGCCCTAGAGGGGGAGGCAGATCAGAGGGTGGTGAGGCCCGTTTCTATGCTCTCCCTACCAGACCAGATGCTATTGCTTCAGATGCTGTGATTACAGGTATTGTCTCAGTTTGTCACAGAGATGCCTCAGTATTATTTGACCCTGGTTCCACGTATTCATATGTTACCTCATATTTTGCCCATTTTCTGGATATGCCCCGTGAGTCCTTAGTTTCATCTGTACATGTATCTACTCCTGTGGGCGATACTATTATTGTGGACCGCGTATATTGGTCATGTGTGGTGACTATTGGGGGTTTGGAGACCCGAGTAAATCTATAGTTGCTTAGTATGGTTGACTTTGATGTGATATTGGGTATGGATTGGTTATCTCCATGTCATGCTGTTCTAGATTGTCACGCTAAGACGGTGACGTTGGCTATGCCGGGAATTCCGAGGGTTGAGTGGAGCGGTTCTATAGATTATGTACCAAGTAGGGTGATTTCATATTTGAAGGCTCAGCGCATGGTTGCCTATATTATTTGGCTTTTGTGAGGGATGTTAGTGCAGATACTCCTATCATTGATTCTGTTCCGGTGGTACGTGATTTTCCGGATGTATTTCCTGCAGACCTACCGGGCATGCCGCCTGACAGGGATATTGACTTTGGTATTGATTTGGTGCCGGGCACTTAGGCCATTTCTATTCCACCGTATCGTATGGCATCGGAGGAGTTGAAGCAATTGAAAGAACAACTTCAGGAACTCCTCGATAAGGGGTTTATTCGGCCTAGTGTGTCACCTTGGGGTGCACCCGTTCTATTTGTGAAAAAGAAGGATGGTTCCATGAGAATATGTATTGATTACAGGCAGTTGAACAAGGTCACAGTCAAGAACAAGTATCATTTGCCTCGTATTGATGATTTATTCGACGAGCTTCAGGGAGCGAGGGTGTCCTCCAAGATCGATTTGAGGTCCGGTTATCACCAACTGAAGATTCGGGATTCAAATATTCTCAAGACAGCTTTCAGGACCTGATATGGCCATTATGAGTTCTTGGTAATGTCTTTTGGGCTGACCAATGCCCCAGCAGCGTTCATGCATTTGATGAACAGTGTATTCCAGCCCTATTTGGGCTCATTCATCATTGTATTCATTTATGACATCCTGGTGTACTCCCGTAGCCAGGAAGAGAACGCTCAGTATTTGAGGGTTGTATTGCAGAGATTGAGAGAGGAGAAACTTTATGCAAAGTTCTCTAAATATGAGTTTTGGCTCAGTTCAGTAGCATTCTTGGGGAACGTGGTGTCCAGCGAGGGTATTCAGGTGGATCCGAAAAAGATAGAGGCGGTGCAGAGTTGGCCTAGACCATCATCAGCCACGGAGATTAGGAGTTTTCTTGGTTTGGCGGGTTACTACCGTCGATTTGTGGAGGGATTTTCATCTATTGCATCGCCCTTGACCAAATTGACCCAAAAGGGTTCTCCATTCAGGTGGTCGAATGAATGTGAGGAGAGCTTTCAGAAGCTCAAGACTGCTTTGACCACAGCTCCAGTGTTAGTTCTGCCATTAGCTTCAGGTTCTTACACCGTGTATTGTGATGCCTCGAGGATAGGCATTGGTTGTGTTTTGATGCAAGAGGGGTCGGGTGATTGCCTATGCCTCGCGGCAGTTGAAGACCCATGAGAAGAACTATCCTATCCATGATCTTGAGTTAGCAGCCATTGTTCACGCCTTGAAGATTTGGCGCCATTATTTGTATGGGATTCATTGTGAGATCTATACTGATCATCGGAGTCTGCAGTATCTGTTAAAGAAGAAGGATCTTAATTTGCGTCAGCGGAGATGGTTGGAGTTTCTCAAGGACTATGATATCACTATTTTTTACTATCCGGGGAAGGCCAATGTGGTGGCCGATGCTTTGAGTCGCCAGGCAGAGAGTTTGGGGAGTTTAGCATATCTTCCAGCAACAGAGAGACCTTTGGCATTGGATGTTCAGACCTTAGCGGTCCAGCTTGTCAGATTAGATATTTCAGAGCCTAGCCGGGTATTGGCTTGTGTGGTCTCCAGGTCTTCTCTTTATGACCGTATCAGGGAGCGTCAGTATGATGACCCCCACTTCCTCGTTCTTCAGGACAGGGTTCGGAGAGGTGATGCTAGGGATGTGACTATTGGTGATGACGGGGTGCTGAGATTGCAGGGCCGGATATGTGTGCCTAATGTAGATGGGCTTCGAGAGCTGATTATTGAGGAGGCCCACAACTCGCGGTATTCCATCCATCCTGGTGCCGTGAAGATGTACCAGGATTTGAGGCAGCACTATTGGTGGATGCGGATGAAGAAGGATATAGTTGGGTTTGTGGCTCGGTATCTAAACTGTCAGCAGGTTAAGTATGAGCATCAGAGACCGGGTGGCTTGCTTCAGAGATTAGAGATCCCAGAGTGAAAGTGGGAGTAGATCACTATGGACTTTGTAGTTGGGCTTCCACGGACTTCGAGGAAGTTCGACGCTATTTGGGTTATTGTGGATCGGCTAACCAAGTCCGCGCACTTCATTCCAGTTGGTACTACTTACTCTTCAAAGCGGTTGGCTGAGATTTACATCCGAGAGATCGTTCGCCTGCATGGTGTCCCAGTTTCCATCATTTCAGATAGGGGTACTCAGTTCACATCGCAGTTTTGGAGGGCCGTGCAGCGAGAGTTGGGTACTCAGGTTGAGTTAATCACGTCTTTTCACCCTCAGATGGACGGGCAGTCCGAGCGCACTATACAGATATTGGAGGACATGTTACGTGCTTGTGTCATTGACTTTGCGGGTTCATGGGACCAGTTTCTGCCACTCGCGGAGTTTGCATATAACAACAATTATTAGTCAAGTATTCAGATGGCTCCGTACGAGGCTTTGTATGGGAGGAGGTGTAGATCTCCTGTTGGATGGTTTGAGCCAGGTGAGGCTAGGCTCTTAGGTACAGACTTGGTCCAGGACGCATTAGATAAGGTGAAAGTGATTCAGAAGCGGCTTCGCACGGCGCAGTCTAGGCAGAAGAGCTACGCGGATAGGAAGGTCCGTGATGTGTCTTTTATGGTTGGGGAGAAGGCTTTGCTGAAGGTATCACCCATGAAGGGTGTTATGAGGTTTGGTAAGAGGGGTAAGTTGAGCCCCCGGTTCATTGGGCCTTTTGAGGTGCTTCAGATAATAGGGGATGTGGCTTATAAGGTTTCCTTGCCACCCAGCTTGTCGAGTGTGCATCCAGTGTTTCATGTTTCCATGCTCCGGAAGTATATTGGAGATCCGTCCCATGTTTTGGATTTCAGCACGGTTCAGTTGGAAGTTGATATGACTTATGATGTGGAGCCGGTGGCTATTTTGGATTGGCAGATTCGAAGGTTGAGGTCAAAGGATATAGTTTTAGTGAAGGTGCAATGGAGAGGTCAGCATGTGGAGGAGTCTACCTGGAAGACCGAGTGGGTGATGCGGAGCAGATATCCACGCCTATTTGAGACTCCAGGTATGTTTCTAGACCCGTTCGAGGACAAACGGATGTTTAAGAGGGGGAGGTTGTAACAACCCGGCCGGTCGTTTCGAGAGTTATAGCCCCGTTTTCCCCATTTCTACTTCTTTTTGTATTATTCAACTATATTATGTTATATCGGGTTAGTTGGTTCGGATCCGAAAGGAACTCGAAGTGAATTGAGACACTTAGACTCTTAAGTAGAAACTTAAGTTGGAAAAGTCAACCGGATGTTGACCTATATGTAAACGATATCAGATTCAAATTCTGATGGTTCCGTTAGCTCCGTTAGGTGATTTTGGACTTCGAAGTACGTCCGAAATGTGATTTGGAGGTCCGTAGTAGAATTAGACTTGAATTGGCGAAATTGGAAATTTGACGATTTCAGTCGGCAGTGCAAAATTTGATATCGGGATCGGAATGAAATTTCGGAAGTTGAAGTAGGTTCGTAGTGTCATTTGTGACGTGTGTGCAAAATTTGAGGTCATTCGAACATGGTTTGGTTGGTTTTGGCATCGGTTGCCGAATTTGGAAATTTAGAAGTTCGTAGGCTTGAATCTGACGGTAATTTGATGATTTGATGTTGTTTTGAGTGATTCGAATGTTCGACTAAATTGGTATGTTGATATATTACTTTTTGGTATTTTTGGTTGAGGTCCCGAGGGCCTCGGGGTAATTCCGGGTGGTTAACGAATTTGTTGAAGTTGGAAATTGCAGCTGGAGCTGCTACTTTTGCTATTTCCGCACCTGCGGAAGAAAGGGTCGCAGGTGCGAGGCCGCTGGTGCGCGTGGGGAATGCGCAGGTGCGGGAGACACTGGGCCAAGGCTGGGAACGCAGGTGCAAAGAATTGGCCGCATCTGCGAGCCCGCAGGTGCGGAGATGAGAAGTTTGGACTGGTTTCGCAGATGCGCACCTGGGACCGCAGATGCGAGTCCGCAGGTGCGAGGAAGGGGTCCGCATGTGCGTAATCTGGGTGATTATGTGAGTTGCGAAGGTGCGGCTTCTTAGAGCGTAGGTGAGTTCGCGCGGGTGCGAGAAAATGGCCGCAGGTGCGAAAAACCTGGGCAGAAACCATAAATAGAACCCTTCGCGAATTTTGGTCATTCTTCACAATTTCAACTCGGTTTTTGGAGCTTTTGGGAGAGGTTTGAAGAGGGAATCAAGGGGATTTCGTTGAGGTAAGTTACTTGAGCCCTAATACTTGTATATATGGTGATTTACCGTTGTTTTAATCATGGTAATTTGTGAAAATGAGAGGTTAGGGCTTGAAAGTTTTGGAGAGTAATTTAAGGATTTGAAGGACCAAACGATGTCGGATTTTGATGAATTTGGTATGGTTAGACTCGTGAGTGAATGAGCTTTCTAGTTTTGTAAATTTTGTCGTATTTCGAGACGTGGGCCCGGAGGCCAGGTTTGAGCCAATTTCGGGTTTTGGTCTAATTTTATAGTTTTTCTTGTGGAATTTATTCCATTAGCGCATATTGATGGTATTGTACTGATTGTGAATAGATTCTGAGCATTTTGAGGCCGAGTCTAGAGGCACGATCATTGCGGGTTAGAGATTTGTCCGGTTTGAGGTAAGTAACGATTGTAAATCTAGTCTTGAGGGTATGATACCCCGGATTTTGTATCATTCTACTATTTTTAGTAACACACATGCTAGGTGATGGGCGTGTGGGCGTGCACTATTGGGGATTTGTGACTTGGTCCGTCCCTTAGCAACTGTAAAGTTGCATACTTTGTTGAAACCATATGATACTTATATGTTTTAGAAAGAATTTTTGTAAATTGGGCTGAATGCCATGTTTGGGCCTTGCGCCAATGCTGTTTGGACCCTTAGGGGCTGTTTCTTACCATCCTCTCATTGTTTTTGATTGAAAATCTATACTCAGTCATGTTTATTCTTGTTTACCGCATAACTCAGTTTTATGACTCTATTTTGATGCACATAAATATTTTGGGCCGAATGCCCTGTTTTACTGAAATGCCCGAGTGGCTTGATTTGTGAGGATGAGTGTGGATCGGGATTGCCCTCCTGCAGCATACTTTATTATTATCGCACGTGAGTTGTCCATGCAGATTATAGTGCTTGGGCTGAAGGAGCCCCTCCGGAGTCTGTACACACCCCCAGTGAGCGCAGGTACCTACTGAGTGCGCGTGCCGAGTGCTGAGTGACTGGAAGGCATGAGCGATTGTGAGGTATGCCCGAGTGGCAAGAGTGACTGTGAGATTTGCCCGAGGGGCTGTATATGAATGATGTTTTGCCCGGGGGGCTATTTATGATTTCATCATTTTTGCTCACTTTTGCATTGAGCCTTCGTTTGAAAAACTGTTAGAAAAATATCTTTAAATAATTTTTACTGGAACTAGGTTTAAACGAGATGTTTGATTCAAATCCTGATTTTAAAAGCATGTGGTATTTTACTGAGATTTCCTGATATAGATGTTATATGCTTTATTGCTCGTCACTACTGCTTAGTCTTTATTTATTGTTGTTACTTACAGAGTTAGCGTACTCACATTACTCCCTGCACCTTGTGTGCAGATTCAGGTATAGCTGGACACGGTAGCGGTTATTGAGTGTTCTGGTTGCAGATCTTCTTGGAGATAGCAAGGTAGCTATTTGGCGATCGCAACACCTGCTCTTCTCCCTCTTATCTTCCTCTAGTTATATTTATATATTTTTCAGGCTGAGTTAGCCTTGATATTGTTAGACAGATTTTAGCAGATGCTCATGAGCAGTGACAACCCGATGTCAGGCTTTTCTTTTCCGCACTTCTGTTTTTCTTTGATTTGAACTCTTTAAATGGAGGTTTTATGTTAAATAACCTTGAAATTATCTTTAAAATGAAAATATCGATTTGTTTTGAAAATTAGTCGGCTTGCCTAGTTTCACGATAGGCGCCATCACGACAGGGGTTAGTTTTGGGTCGTGACACAAGGTAACATGACAACAAAGGTGATAGAGGATAAGACAGAGCAGTAACAACATATCACATAAGAACCATGAACACGATAACAACAACTCCTGGTAAAGACATAAAACTATCTGCAAGAAAGAGAAATCATAACATAATGCATGTCTCTCGTCCTCACTTGCACGGAAACACCTTTCGTGCCATGAACTCACCATAACATGAAAGCGTAATAATATCAATACAATGGCACGGCATCACCCTTCGTGCTTTTACTCACATAACATGGCACGGCATCACCCTTCGTGCTTTTACTCATAATGATATGGCACGGCATCACCCTTTGTATTTTTACTTTCAATGATATGGCACGGCATCACCCTTCGTGCTTTTACTCTCAATAATATGGTATGACATCACCCTTCGTGCTTTACACTCTCCCTCACATGATAATGCATAAATAAAGGCACGACATCACCCTTTGTGCTTTACACTCTTCCTTACCAAGCATATGTATATCAATGACAAACAAGGCAGGAAGCATAAATAACGTCAAGGGGAGTGTTTAAACGAATATTTATGAATCCCAATCACAATCTTCCAAGCCGAAAATAGTTCAATAAACCCACAAGAACCTTTTTATTCAAGTATTCCAACAAATTTCACAAATGATCTACAATACAAGTATAGAATCTAGTATCTCAAGAATATCGGTCGTAGCAATATATTAATGATTATGCATATTGATGACCGAATTAAACACACCAATGTATTCTCAGAATTTCCATTAAATTGATCAAGTTATAATAAGCTAAGTCTTGATTTCTATCATTTAATATTATGTTCTTAGTTTCTAAGAGTCAAGTAAGGCATAAAGCAAGAGATCGCGAAATTCTACAACCATAAATGTAACGTAATCCACCCTCCCCCCCTCCGAGCATGATTAACCCTGGCACATACATATACGCTTGTCACCTCATATATGTATCACCCCCGCATGTGGAAAATAATGACAAATAGGAGGAAAACTTCCCTCAATAAACTTAGGAAAAATACTTACCTCAATTCGGCTAATTCAATACTCAATTTAGATTTTCCTTTAACAATTCACCCCCGCTCGGCTCAATCTAGTCAAAGACGACTTAAATACATCACACAATGCAAGGGAAAACAACTTCAATTAATAAAGGTGTGATTTTTATTCAAATTCTAAAAAGTCAATAAAAGTCAACTCCCTGAGCCCGCACCTCGGAACCCGATAAAATTTGCAAAACCCAAATACCCATTCTGGTACGAATTCAACCATACTAAAATTATCAAGTTCCGATACCAATTTGTCCTTCAAATCATCATTTTGCATTTTGTAAGATTTTACAATTTTCCCCAAATTTTCCTTTAGATTCTCATGAATTTGATATTAAATCAAATATATAATCATGAAATGTAGTTGGAAAATGATTAAAGGTACTTACCGAATGATTTGGTATGAAAATACCTTCACAAAATCGCCTCTTCTCGGACCTAGGGTTCAAAATATACTCAAATGAAGCTAAGTCTCGGAATTCTCAGTACTTAACAGGTTACAGATGTCACATTTGCGACAGGGGGTTTGCAAATGCGACCCTCGCAAATGCAAACAATGTATCACAAATGCGAACTGGAAGGCCTCCTGCTTTGGTCGCAATTGCGACCCTATACATCGCAAATGCGAAGGCAAAAATTTCGCAAATGCGGCAGAGTTCTTCGCAAATGCGAACTCTCCCCAGCAACCCAAACTTCGCAAATGCGATGGCTGCTTCTCAATTGCGGTCATCGCATTTGCGACCAATACATCGCAAATGCGATGATACCAGTACCAGCAATCAAAATTTATGAAGAATAAATCTGAAACTAATCTGAAACTCACCCGAGCCCTCGGGACTCCAAACCAATCATTTACCCTGGTCTAGAAATACAACACGAACTTGCTCGCGTGCTCAAATCATCAAAATAACTTCTAAAACAACAAAACGGACGCCAAAATGCATGAAGATCAACTAAACTTCAAGAACATCTAGAATCGCAACCGAGCGTCCGAACCATATCAAATCAACTCCGGTTGACCTCAAATTTTGCTCACAAGTCACATTTGACATTACGGGCCTACTCTAACTTCCGAAATCAGATTCCGACCCCGATATTAAAAAGTCTACTTCCGGTCAAACTTCTCAAAAATCTTCAAATTTCTAACTTTTACCAAACGACTCCAAAATGACCTACGGACCTCCAAATTCATTTTCGGACACGCTCCCAAAACCAAAATTACCATACGGAGCTGTTCTCAGATTCAGAATCCCAAACGGACATCGATAACATTGAAATGCACTTCAGCCCAAATATGATGAATTTTTTTCAAAATGCTAACTTCCACAATAGGCGCCAAAATGCTCCCGGGTTATCCAAAACCCAATCTGAACATACGCCCAAGTCCGAAATTATCATACGAACCTGCTGGAACCTTCAAATCCCGATTCCTAGACCGTTTACCCAAAAATTCACCTTAGTCAATTCTTCCAACTTAAAGCTTGAAGCTTGAAGTTTATCCTTTCAAATCGATTCCGGATAACTTGAAAACCAACACTGACGATTTACGCAAGTCATAACATATCATACGGAGATGCTTAAGCTCTCAAAACTCCGAGCGAAGTGCAATTTCTCAAAACGATATATCGGGTCGCTACAGTTGTACTCATACTACACTCTGCACATTATGTGCAGATCCAGGTGTTCTGATAGCGGTGGTTGCTAGTAATCTGTTTATTCGGATTTGCTTGGAGACTTTGAGGTAGCACTGTTGTTCCATTCGCGTGCGTTTAAATCTCCTTTTTTATCTTATGTTATTACTTTTTAGTCTTTCAAATAACATTCTATGTTGTTCGGACTTTGTATTTGCATTTTACATAGCTCATGCATTCGTTCACACCAGAATTTGGGTGGTTTCAGTTGTATTGTTATTATGATATCAGTTATTCATGTTATTCCACTATCCGAGACTATTTCTTATCATTGTTGAAGTTTAATTTCCCATATATGTTATTGGCTTGCCCCTAGCAAGCGGTGTTAGGCACCACCATGGCTCCGTGAAATTTTGGGATCGTGACAATTATGTAGAAGAATTATTGGGAACTGTAAAGAAAAACCCTCTGATATTTCTATTATCATCAATACCTAACCCTTTTTGCTTCTTGTTAATCTCGTAGTGGCTTCGACCCTAATCTCTTTTTTATTAATAATTTTTTTGTTCAACTAGTTTGGCCAAATAACTATTATGTCTTCATTTAACTTATGAGGTATTGCATAAGGTTTGGACAAAAACTTTAATTTCTTTTGTTCAAATTCATGATTTTATATTTATCTAGTGATAGATTCATATATAAACCATTGATCTATATTAGAATTAGTTACCCCAATGAAGCAGATAAAAATTCTCTTAAAAATCACCCCAATCCGATTTTCCTAGCTCCTAAGATACGAAACAATGTTATATACACAAGTGTAGAAAATTTTACTGTAGACTTCCGGTAATAATAACAATACCACCCTTCACTAAAATAGTCATTTTATTTTATACTGATGCTAGAAAAAAATTGTTTAAATTTATAGAAACTAGATTCAAAGGGATACAACTCTTATCAAAGTATCTTTATCAAATTCGCTATAGATTTAGAGTAGTTTTCTTGTGAAGTTATGTTAAGAACAAAAATCACATAGCAATACTTTAAATCTTTGAAATCTTGTTCCTAACGCGCTGAAACTCATTTGAACCCCTCGGTTTCCCTCCAAACTATCGCGACAAGTCTAAATACCCTATATAAACTTGTCCAAATGCTTAAAATACAAAGGCAAATAATGCAACTAAAAGTCAACTCTCAAGTCAAACTTATGAAACTTAAACTCCCAATTTTCATGCAATAGTACCTAAGTGCACTCGAGCCCTTCGAGTCCTAATCCAGATATATGTATATGTCTAAAATTATCATACTAACCTATTGGAACCATCAAATTATGAATCTGAACTTGTTTACTCAAAATATTGTCTTTGGCCAACTCTCTTAACTTTAGGCCTCTAGTTAGGAACTTAGTGTTCCAAATCACTTGTAAACCTCTCAGGACCCAAACCAACCATAAATACAAGTCATAAAATATCATATGAACGTACTCAAGGTCTTAAATCGTAGAACGAGATGCTAGGACTCAAAATAATCGGTTAGGTCGTTACACTTGACCTAATGCACTTAGCCCGAGTAACTAAAATTTGGGTGTGGCATTCCCACTTATTAGTTTAACTCATTTTTAATTTTCAAATTCAACATAACCCGCTCATTTGACACTCCTATTTTAACTACATGATTTATAACCATACAAATAATTATGCAGTGCCGGCTTTTGGGTAAAGCAAGTGAAGCAGGCGCTTTAGGCTCCAAAAGTTTTGGGGCCCCTTTTGTTTTTACCCTCAGTAGGTTTATGAATTATTTTTTTCTAAAAATTGAGTATTTTTAAGTAAAAAGTATAATTATTTAATAAAAAGGGAGAAGAAAACTTCAAAATTAATTTGAACAATTCAAAGCGTATAAAGAGTATCTTTGGTTTTCTATTTTAGTGGTACAATATTGAGATCACTAGGTGATGAGAGCATAAAGAAACATCACTTAAACCGCGGAAATTCCTTTAAACATAATAGGCACTCCAATATTGATGGTTTAGACATATTTTTTGATTTAAAAATATTAAGAAAAATAGTACAAGCAAAAAATAAATTTTTAATCGATATACTCAATCAAATAAAAAAATTTAATTATTTTTCAAATGCATATATTGTTTATAGAATAATATTAACAATTCTTGTAATAGTTGCATATGCGAAAATAAGCTTTTAAATAAAACCTTACGTGAGATTAAAAAATTATCTCTTTCAAGATATTAGCTCTCTCTTTATATATATATATATATATATATATATATATATATATATATATATATATTGCAAAATAATTATTAAAAGAAAATGATTGTTAATAGCTTTTTATCTAAAAAGTTAAGAAAACAAACTTAAAATAATAATATTTATAACTTAAAAAAAAAAATTGAACTTTTTATTAAGATTTGACTTTAGGCCATCAGCTTTATTGAGCCGCCCTGTAATTATGTCACGTTGTTTACCGTATATTTTCTTTCTTTCTTTTTTTCCAAATGAGATGAAATGAGTAACATTAAAAAACGTGCATGCATATTATACGTCAATTTAAGCAAAATTTGACCCTAGTTTGGCTAGTTTGACCTTTTATCTCATGCTTAAGGAAGATTTTATGCTCTTTTTTCTGTTTTCGCTTTTGTCTTAAATTTCCTATAAACAACTAAGGAACAATAGTAAGTAATAAAGAAAGATTTTTCGCTGATTATCGCTAAAGAAAGATTTTCCGCAATAATAAAATAAAGACTATTAAGTAAAGACAAGTATAGAGAAAAAATGATATATTATTCAAACTTCAAACTTATGTACATAATGAACTGAAAGGATAAGCTCATTATACCAGATATAGACAATCTTTTACCGGGATAATGTTTATCCATAACGGGATACTAAAGGATAAGTTAATTGTACCATATATGGATAATCTTCTGCTGGAGATAATGTTTATCCATAATGGGATACCGAAAGTATAAGCTCATTATACCAGATGTGGATAATCTTCTACCGGGGGTAATGTTTATTCATAACGGGGTACCGAAAGGATAAGCTCATTATCCCAGATATGGATAATCTTCTACCGAGTATGATGTTTATCCATAATGGGTTACTGAAAGGATAAACTTCTTCAGGAGACTTATTTTCAATAGAGTACCAAATAGATAAACATATTTACGGCGAAGTCTCATATAGTTAAGTTTTTTCAGGAAGCTTATTTACAACGGAGTACTAAATGAACATCCATAATATAATATATTTATAACACTCCCCTTGGATGTTCATTAAAAGATAATGTGCCTCATTAAAACCTTACTAGGAAAAAACCCGTGGGAAAAAATCCTAGTGAAGAAAAAAGAGTACACATATTTAGTAATTACGCATAACTAGTTGTTTACAAAAACCTTATAAGGAAAACCTTGTGGGAAAAATCTTAGTAAGGGAAAAAGAGTATAGCGCGTATTTTAGTCCCCCTGATAAAAATCATGTTTCAAATATTTGTGTATTCACATTCCAATCTTGTATATCATCTTCTCAAAAGTTGAAGTTGGCAAAGATTTAGTGAATAAATCTGTCGGATTGTCACTCGAACGGATTTGTTGCACATAAATGTAACCATTTATCTCCTTTTATAAATTTCCCCTTTAATTGGGCTATGCATGCAGCATTGTCTTTGTATAAAATTATGGATCTTTTATCACATTCCAAACCATATTTTCCTTGAATAAAATGAATCACTGATCCCGATCATACGCATTCCCTACTTGCTTCATGAATAGCTATTATCTTAGCATGATTTGAAGAAGTAGAAACAATAGATTGCTTTGTGGAGCGCCATGATATGACAGTATCTCCACATGTAAACATGTACCCGGTTTGAGATCGAGCTTTATGTGGATCAGATAAATAACCTGCATCTGCATAATGTCACAACCCAATTCTCCCTCCGTAAGACGCCGTGACAACACCTATTCTCTACGACTAGGTAAGCCTAACGAAATACGGAAATAACAAAATGGAAGTAAAACTTAACAACTATATGCAACCGGTATCTAAATGACTGGTAATAATGCCGCTTGGCATGTACAATAGCCATTAATACAGTAATATACAATATTCCTAAAACCCGAAATATCATAAGTCACAAGCTACAGAAGGAAACTAGTATCTCTTTATACCATAGTCTAATAACTGAAGTAAAGAAGGTAAATGAGATAGGAGGGAATAGAGGAGGACTCCGAGGTCTGCGAACGCGGCAGATATACCTTGAAGTCTCCATACAGCAGCAAGCACTCTCACCTAGTAGCGAGGCTGATAAGAAATACCTAGATCTGCATATAAAACATGTGCAGAAGAGTCGCATGAGTACACCACAACGGTACCTAGTAAGTGTCAAGCCTAACCTTGGTCGAGTAGTGACGAGATCAGGTCAGGATCCTACTGGATATATATATATATATATATATATATATATATATATATATATATATATAATAACCAAGACATAATAAAATATTGCAGTAAAAATAAGTACTGAAATTTAACAAGAATAAAATCATAGCAAGTCAAAAGCTCAGTACAGAGAAAATAACAACAGAAGATCTCCCAGGATACCGTCTCGTACTCCCAAACGTAAATGTGCAAAATAGGGGGGATCTACCGGAATATCGTTCCGTAGTCCCAAAGTAAATATGCAAAACAGGGGGATCTACCAGAATACAGTCCCGTAGTCCCAAAGTAAATATGCAGAGTAGGGGGATCTACCGGAATACCGTTCCGTAGTCCCAAAGTAAATATGCAGAGCAGGGGGATCTACCGGAATACCGTTTCTTAGTCCCAAAGTAAATATACAAAATAGGGAGATCTACCGGAATACCGTTTCGTAGTCCCAAAGTAAATATGCAGCGCAAATCATAGAAATACAACTACATCACGAAATCTTACGATTTAGACTAAGTACCAGTCAAGGAAGAAATAAGAAATTCACTAAGCATGCTGCACAGAGTTCACATAAGCAATTAAGATACGTAGACATGATATTCTAGACTAAACAGGATAAATTCATATGCTAGTGTAGCTCAGTTAAAGGAAGACAGGTATTTTACTTAATGAAAATAGAGTTTTGCAACAATAGCCTGTGTACGCACTCTTCACCTCACGTACACGGAGCTCATATATCAAAAACAGTATCAAATCCTAAGGGGAGTTCCCCCACACAAGGTTAGGCAAGCCACTTACCTCGAACCAAGCTCAATCAATCAGTAAGAATGTGTCACGACCCAAAAGCCCACCACAGGCGTCGTGATGGCACCTAATCTCTAAGACTAGGTAAGCCGATTTTCATTACATTTCGAAGCCATTTTATTTTTTTAACGAAACTGAATTAAATAGATAATCAAAACCAACATCGGAAAAAATATGAATATAGCAACCTCCCAAGACTGGTAGTACTGAGTCACGAACTCTAACTGAATATATGAAATGATCTCAAGGATCGAATACTCAATACTGTTTGATTAATAATTAACAGTACAATAAAATGAAAAGATTTCAAGGGACTGGGACGACCAAGCAGCTCTACCTTGAATCCTTGCGATCATACTTTAACTCTATCCGAGCCCGATAGCTTCTATACCTGGCTCTGCACAAAAATATACAGAAGTGTAGTATGAGTACACCACGGTCGGTACCCAGTAAGTATCAAGACTAACCTCGGTGGAGTAGTGACGAGGTACAGTCAAGACACTCACTAATCAATTAACCTGTGCAGTGTAGCAGTATATAATAATAATAATAATAATAATAATAATAATAATAATAATAATAATAATAATAATAATAATAATAATAATAATAATAATAATAATAATAATAATAATAGAAACAAATGGCAATGATGACAACAAGAATAAATAAATAATGTAAACAACAAGGCAACAAGAACACCATAAATATTGCTCAAACGAATAAGGAACACAAATACAACCAATCAATCAAGTCCCTCAAATATACTTCTTTCCAATGTAAGTACTTCAAGTATAAATCTTTCAAATATATGTTTTTCACTAAAAATTCTTAGAATATAACCTTATCAAATAAATATATATTTCAAATATACTCCCTTCAAATAATGTTTTTCAACTATAATTCTTTCAAATAATATTTTTGAAATATAATTCCCTCAAATAAAAGTCAATGTATGACACCTCATTTAATAATCATAAAAATACGGGTCTCGACCCACTTCCATATTTCCACGGCACCTCGTGCCCATATTTCTATCACAACTGCACGGACAACTCACGTGCCAATAATATCAATGTATATAAGATCCACATGATCAATTTATTTCCACTAAAGTGAGTTTATAATTTTTAAATCAAGTAAAAAATCAACAAAGAAATAAATTTATTTTAGAAATTATTTGGGTGAAGAAAATAACATTATACCTAAATTAAAGCATCAGATAAACTATTGATTTAGATGTAAAACTATTTAATGTAAAACATAATAATAATAATTTCTTTTATTTAAATCAACTCAATCATCGAAAATTAGTAAGAAATATACTTCTTCAGAGTTTCGTGCTAAAATGCCAAAGCAAACACAATACAACTAGGAGCACAAAACACATAATAATAAAGTCAACTAGTATATCATGGAAGAAGACAGAAATTTACATATTAAATGAAACAAAATCACCCAAGACAAGAACATAAATAAAGAAATATCAACAGAGCACTCCCAAGGTACCGCCTTGTAGTCCCAAATCATAAATAAATTCACAATATCTCATTTCTTTATATAACTGCGGGAGCCTTCACATTTAATTTTAAAGAAATTATTTTTCCCGAAATACCATCCCGCGTTTTAGCTACCCTTATCACACTGCATGACTTCTAGTAGTTCCCCTACTAGCCACACGTTTCAAGCCACCCTTATCTCACTGCATGCATTTCAACACCCTGACCTTATATCACTACATGACTTCTAGTAGTTCCCCTACTAGCCACACGTTTCAAGCCACCATTATCTCACAAATCGCACCTCAAGTGCCCAAATATCACAGCATAATACAACTTGCACCTTAAGTGCCCAAATATTACAACATATCACAAATTGCACATCGAGTGCTCAAATATTACAACATATCACAAATTGCACATCAAGTGCTCAAATATTATAACTTTTCACTGAAATCAACAATACATTATTTTTTCACAATAAGGAGCCCACGACTCGATCATAATATGTACAACATCTTAACAAAATGTTCGGGAGTGAACAACTCAACCGAATAATATTTCACAATTTGGCACTTTGCCTCAATATGATTCATGGCCTTTTTAATTCAATACCAAATTTTTAACAACGTGAATTGAAAAGTAATTCATCAAGGAACAACACCTCTTTTAAATCACAACTTCAAGAAATAAATAGATTTATTCATCTTATTAACTAAATTTTCTATTTAAATTATCTATAGGTAAAATCAATAATGAAAGTATTTTCTATAAAAATGGCAACTCAAACAAACACAGAGTTCACGTAAAAGTCAAGTGACAATCACACCAAATTATCATATAAAAACAACCTCGGCAAATAAGGAATGAGGCATGACAAATAAGGGATTTAATAAGTTACAACAATTTTCCAATTTAATACTTAAGGGCGTCTACGAATTTCAACCGATATAATATACACATATAAACCAAGTACGTACTCGTCACCTCGCATACATGGTTTTCAATTATACAATTTTCACATAAGACTCAATGCCTAAGGGGTAATTTTCCCGACTCAAGGTTAGGCAAGATACTTACCTTCTTGAAGTTATGCAGATATTTCAAAATAGCCGTCTTGCTTGAATAAATCCTCCGAACAGCTCAAATCTATTGAAATTGATTCAATTTAGTCAATACTAATTATAGGAATTAATTCCATATGAAAAAACTAATTTTCCAACAAAATTCGAAATTTAACTCAAAAATCGTTTGTGGGGCCCACATCTCGGAATCTGACAAAACTCACAAAATCCAAAAATTCATTCAATTACGAGTCCACCCATACTAATTTTATCAAATTCCGATAACAACTCGACCTCCAAATCTCAAATTTTTGTTTTTGGATGATTTTACAAAAATCTTGATTTTTCTTCTATAAATTCACAGATTCATGATGTAAATGAGTATGAAATCATGAAATATAATCAATATAGGATAAGAAACACTTACCCCAATATTTTTCCGTGGATATCGCCCAAAAATCGCCTAAGAACCGTGCTCCAAAAATCCAAAACGAAATGAAGGAAATAACCATTTTTGGTCCTTAAGTTTCTGCCCATCCGTCACTAAAAGTTCATTTTCCGTCACTAAAAGTTCACACCAAAACTTACTCGCACCAGACTTCTTTCAATCGATCATAACTTTATGTACAAATGTCCAAATGATGAATGATTTAACTTTCTGGAAACTAGAATCGAAATACTACAACTTTTATGTATTGATAATTTTCTGATTCCTTATGAATTATGAGATATAAGCTTCCAAAGTTGGCTCCACGCATCAAAAATTTCTGGCAAAACTACCCTACCAGCATTCATTCAATCCATCATAACTTTCTGTAAAAATGTCCAAACGATTAGTGGTTTAACATTCTGGAAATAAGAATCAAAGGGATACAACTTTCATGTTTTGAACATGTTCATATTCCTTTTACATTTTGAGATATAAGCTTCCAAAATCGGCTCTGTGATTGTACCAGTTGCTGTCCAAAAACAGCTTCTGCAGCAGAAAAATTCCAGCAGCCCATTTTTGTCCGAATCCATTCCATTAACCTTCCAAAATCCACCCGTGGCCCTCGGGACCTTAACCAATTATACCAACATGTCCCAAAATACAATACGAACTTAGTCGAGGCTTCAAACCACATCAAACAATATCAAAACGACGAATCACACCTCAAATCAAAATCTATGAACTTTGAACTTTCAAATTCTATATCTTGTGCCGAAACACATCAAATCAATTCGGAATGATTTCAAATTTTGTACACAAGTCATAAATGACATAACAGACCTATTTCAATTTCCAGAATCGGATTCCGACCTCGATATCTAAAAGTCACCCCCGGTCAAACTTTCCAAAAATTCATCTTTTGTCATTTCAAGGCTAATTCCACTATGGACCTCCAAATAATTTTCCGGACACGTTACTAAGTACAAAATCACCACACGGAGCTATTGACACCATCAAAATTCCATTCCAGAGTCATTTGCTCAAAAGTCAACTCTCTGGTCAACTCTTTTCATTTAAGCTTCTAATTAAGGATTATTTATTTTAATAATTACGAATCTTCCGAAAAATCAAACTCGACCACACCCGCGGGTGATAATACTTATTATGAAGTTGCTCAAGACCTTAAGTCGCTGAACGAGGCGTTAATTCTTAAAACGACAAGTCTGGTCGTTATAAAATACCTTTTCCATGAATATCCGACTCCGAATGGCCCAAATCTAGCCAAAAATAATTACATATTATAAATATAACTAAAATAGACTAATCTAATTAATGAAATCAAGATTTTAATAAAAAATTCGAAATCCTTCCTAAAAAGTCGACCCGGGCCCACGTCTCGAAATCGGGTAAAAGTCAAAGAATACGAACACCCATTCACTCACGAGTTCACTCGTACCAAAATTATACAAATCCGGTGTCTAAATCCCAATCAAAACTCAGAAATTCGGTTAGGGAACTCTTCCCCCATTTTCCCAAATTTTCAATCCAAATCCGAAATTAAATGGAGGAAATAACTATAGATTAATGAAATACAACCAAAATCGAGTTACGAATCGTTACCCCAAAGCTCTGTCTGAAAATCCCTCGAACAATCGCCAATTCCCGAGCTCCCAAGTCCAAAAATGAAAAAATGAATCAAACCCTCAATTTTTCCCTCTTTTGTGCCCCGAAATCTCGCTTTTGCGAGCCTTCAACCGCACCTACGGAAATTCTATCGCAGGTGCGAAATCACTTAAGGGGGGCTAGGTCCGCATCTGCGACAAAGGGCCGCTTCTGCGAGCCCGCATTTGCGCTCCACTTCCACTTCTGCGCGTCCGCTTCTGCAGATCTATGGCCGCACCTGTGGCTCCATGGCCGCTTCTACGGCGCCGCACCTGCGGCCCAAAGTGCGCAGGTGCGATTACACCAAGTGCAGCAGCTCTAACAATTGCATAAGTCCCAAAGTCAATCCGTTAAACACTCGAAACTCACCCGAGGACCCAGGGACCTCGACCAAATATACCAACTAATTCTAAAATGCCATACGAACTTAGTTGAGCTCTCAAACCATATCAAACAACGCTAAAATCACAAATTATTCTCCGATTCAAACTTAAGAACTTGAAACTTCCACATTCGACAATCGATGTCGAAACCAACAAAACCACGTCCGATTGACCCCAAATTTTGCACACAAGTCATATTCAACATTACGGACCTACTCCAACTTCCAGAATAGGAATCCTACCCCGGTATCAAAATGTCCACTACCGGTCAATATCTCCAAAAAATTAACTTTTGCCATTTCAAGCCTAAATGAGCTACAAACCTCCAAAACACAATTCGGACAAACCCTTTGTCCAAAATCACCCAACGCAGCTAATGGAACTGACAAAACTCCATTCCGGAGTCGTCTTTACACAGTTCCGACTACTATCAAAATCCTAAAACTTAAGCTCCCGTTTTAGGGACTAAGTATCCCAAAACACTCCGAACCCCAAAAACAAAACCTCCCGATAAGTCAAATAAGCAGAAAAAGGTACGGGAGAAACAATAAATAGGGGATCGGGGCGAATATACTCAAAACGAACAGCCGGGTCGTTACACATAACCAACAAGATCTACACTACCTTTGTTAGAATAAAATAAACCCATATCAAGTGTTCCCTTTAAATATCGCAATATATGCTTAATCTCATTCCAATGTCTCCGTGTAGGGGAATAACTATATCTTGCTAGTAAATTAACAGAAAATGCTATGTCAGGCCTTGTAGCATTATCAAGATACATAAGTGCACCGATTTCACTAAGATAAGGTATTTCGGGACCAAGGAGTTCCTCATCCTCTTCTGGAGGTCGGAACAAATCCTTATTCACTTCAAGTGATCGAACAACCATTGGTGTACTCAATGAGTGCGCTTTGTCCATGTAAAAGCATTTTAAGATCCTTTCTGTATAGGCAGATTGATGGATAAAGATCTCGTCTGCTAAATATTCAATTTGCAGACCAAGACAAAGTTTATTCTTTCCAAGATCTTTCATCTCAAATTCTTTCTTAAGATATTCAATTGCCTTTTGGAGCTCTTCTAGAGTTCCAACAAGATTTATGTCATCAGCATAAACAGCAAGTATAACAAATTCTAATGCCAAAATATATGGATAAATAACATTATTTATGTAACCCTCTTTCAGCAAATATTCACTAAGGCGATTATACCACATACGCCAGGATTGCTTTAAATCATACAAAGATCTTTGTAATCTTATTGAATACATTTCCCGAGATATTGGATTTGCTTCAGGCATTTTAAATCCTTCAGGGATTTTCATATAGACTTAATCAAATGAGTCATATTGGTTATGATTTGTATTTAGATGGCATGACATCTTCAGGTGTTTGAACTACAGGTCCGATCCTCACAATCTTTTACAATATTATGAACTATATTGTATCAAATATATCGTCGACGATCATTTTGTATCAGTTCATAAGCGACATAACTTGTTGAGATCTGATCACTTTCTTTATTTTCAGGTACCTGAACTTCTTCTAGAGTTTCGTGAAATGTTATGTTGTGGGCTCTTCTAGAGCTCATATCCTCCTCATTATGATCATATCTATCATTTTCCAAGGAATGTTACCTTCGGAACTGATCGGTTTACTACGCTTCATGCGTGCAGTAAACTTTATCCTTCAGGGACTTTAATTTTAATAGGAGCATTTGCAGCTGAAATATGGTATTTAATTTTGAATCAGCAAATGCTTCTGGCATTTGACTTGAATTATCTTCTAAGTGAGAATCATATTAATGATAATTCGATTCATTTAGCATAATTTTCAGCTGTTTAGTTCATCCCCCAAATGTTAAAAAAAACTAACACATATCCTCAATCTTCTTTGAAAAACCTATCTTTGTGCATTGTGGTAGAGAAATTAATCATATATCACACATCAAAAGTTGTTAGATAGTAAAAATATTTGGTTTCTGATCCTAAACCAATTGTGAGGGGAGGACTTATCATATATTGTTGGTCTGATGCATACAAGTGTTGCTGTATGCAATTTAGAAAATCTTAGACCAACACATGAGGCTATGTTCTCATAAGCAATAGTTTAGCCATTAATAGGAGGTATTCAATGCTAAACTAGCTTGGATATAAACCAGCATCATCAAGATGATCTATCTTGATTTCATAATCTGGAAATTTTGCTCTTAATTGAGAAAAGCAATTTCAAATGCCAAACTGCAGGTTGACAATAAACACATATGTAACCATATCATATATGCATCTATTAATGGTTCACGTGATAGGTGAATGGGCCATTCACCTTTTATATATATTCCAGAATTCAGGAGTCTTAGTCCCAACTTTAGCTAGTATAATCAATTTATTACGAGAATAAGCAACACAAGAGAATTCCTGAAGAATCTTCTAGTTCTTCAGTATATGCTTATCTGAATTCTCAAATAGCTCATTTAAAAATGGCAAATGAAAACTTCAAGTTTATCATGGCATGTGCTATCTCTCAGTAAGCTTCTGGTTTACTATGGCATAAACTTTTGCATTAATAAACTTCTGGTTTACTGTGATATATGATGTAGTATAAATTAAAAAATAAGGCGGGTAAGTTCTCACATACATATTATTTTACCCCCTATGATTATGGAAACATGAAGATTTTCAATCTTCCAATTATTTATAGTCTCAGTATGATAGTCATTCGTATTAGTAAAGTTTATTACAATATATGTTTCGACCACAATCATATAATATGATTGACAAATTTGCATATAAGCTCTTCGGGAGCCTTCAATTTATGGTCCACAATCAAATATTATTCAGGCACTACTTGTGTTATTTGTCTTCTAGACAAACATTTAGCTCTTCAGGAGCATTTGATAAATTTTGTACTACCAAATATCTCTCAGACACTTCTTGTATCATGAGAGAAAATTTCTTCAAAATGACATAAACAAAATAAATATGATAATAAACATCATTATCAAGGCATAACTTTTATTTATGTACAACAATTGCATAACCAAACTATCTACTACAAACAACAAAAATTAAAATATTTATATTTTTACAGATTCATCACCGATCACATGACTTGTTTCTCCTTCCGAGAGTGCAAAGTAATCAGCTACATCCAAATGCACAAAGTCTAAATTATCTTCAGAAATAAAATTTGCTTCAGCATTTTTCTCTATCTTCTTCAGGGAGGCTTGATATAGCTCAACCAGGTACTTTGGCGTACGACAGGTACGTGACTAGTGCCCTTTTCCTCCACATCTACAACATGCATTTTCTGCCTTTGCTGCTTGCACCACTTCATGCTTTTGTTCGTTCCTTTTTCACTGCTGGGGGTGAGGAGGGTTCTTTGGTGCATTATTATTATTATCATGATTAGTGTTTCTTCCCCGATCACGGCTATGACCACGACTGGGGCCACATCCTCTCCTACGCTTAGCTTGGTAGAAGTTCGTCTCATTTACTTTAGGGAATGGATAAGAACCCGTAGGTCGACTTTCATGGTTTTTCATTAATAGCCCATTATATTGCTCGGCTATAAGAAGATGTGAGATAAGTTCAGAATACTTTTTGAATCCCATCTCTCGATATTGCTGCTGCAAGAGCATATTCGAGGCATGAAAAGTGGTAAAAGTTGTTTTCCAACATATCATGATCAGCAATATTATTACCACATAGTTTCAATTGGGAAATAATTTTGAATATAGCAGAATTATATTCACTGATAGATTTAAAATCTTGTAGCCTTAGATGAGTCCAATCATAAGTGCCTGTGGAAGAACGACCATCTTCAGGTGGTCATATCTATCTTTCAAATTATTCCACAATATGACTGGTTCTTTAATAGTGAGATATTCCATTTTCAAGCCTTCATCAAGGTGATTGCGTAGGAATATCATTGCTTTGGCACAGTCTTGGTTTGATGCTTGATTTTTGTCCTTGATGGTGTATGCTAGGCCCATAGCATCAAGATGAATTTCAGCATCAAGCACCCAAGACATGTAGCATTTGCTCGATATATCCAGGGCTACAAATTCACGTTTAGAAAGATTTGACATTATTTAGAAAAAGAAAGTTCGTACCTCTGATACTTTTAAAGTATTTTCTCGAGATGGCAGAGTCTCGTGTTGATAACGTGTTATAAAATAAAGATTGTTAAGTAAAGACAAGTATAGAGAGAAACTGATATATTATTCAAACTTCAAACCTATGTACATAATGAACTGAAATTTTCTCTATTTATAGAAGAAAGCAAGTTGTTGTGTAAGCGACTTCTGCAAGCTGCTGCTGTGTAAGCTGATATAGATAATCTTCTATCAGGGGTAATGTTTATTCATAACGGGGTATCGAAAGGATAAGTTCATTATTCCAGATATTGACAATCTTCTACCGGGGGTAATGTTTATCCATAACGGGGTACCGAAAGGATAAGCTCATTATACCAGATATGAATAATCTTCTACCGGAGGTAATGTTTATCCATAATGGGGTACCGAAAGGATAAGCTCATTATACTAGATATGTGTAATCTTCTACCGGGTGTGATATTTATCCATAACGGGGTACTGAAAGGATAAGCTTCTTCAGGAGACTTATTTTTAATAGAGTACTAAATAGATAAACATATTTACGGCGAAGTCTCGTATAGATAAGCTTCTTTAGGAAGCTTATTTACAACGGAATACTAAATGAACATCCATAATATAATATATTTATAACATTTCCACATAAGTTTTTACATTTTTGTTTCATTTTATCATTGAGATTATTATTTCATTCGTGTAACATTTTGCAATTAAAAAAAAAAGGAGTTGACAAATACAACAAGGAAGATATAATATCCGGTTAGAGTTTTGTCCAAAATCACTCTTTGACCGATTAAAGGTTAAATATGCTCAATTGAATATGATTGGGTCCAAAATTAAACTTAATAATACTAACTTTTTTTCCTGTAAAATAAAACAATAATTCAGTAACCAAAATATTACTCAATTCTCATTAATATATATGAGTTGATTTACATTCCACTTATCTTTACTTAGCATATAAGATGCTAAACCTGCGTCCTAAATCAAGTAAAAATTGCAAGTCGCCATTACAAGTCGTAGAAGAATGGACAAGATCCCTTCATTCTTAATTAGAAGTTTAGAATTTGAATTATGAAAATAAAAAATATCATACATATGGGGCATTCTTTCTTTAATGCGCCTAACGAGGTGACAAATTCTAGTTAATCAAGCTAATATGTTCAGGATACCGAATTATTAGAAAACAAACAGCTAGTTTGGTCAAATTTCGTATAGAGACCAATTTATTACTCCATTTCTCAAGATAAAAGCACGTCCTATTTCCTTTCTTTTTCTTTCTCTTTACCCGAAAACCTTTTTGTTTAAAACAAAAGCCAAAAAGCTTCACTTAGTATAGCAATTACACAACTATGGAGTATGGACGCTGTTGCGTAACGCTTCAAGTTGTTAGGCAAATACAGCGCTTACCGACCAAACTAAAAGGACAATAAAGGACAAGAGAAAATCATGAAAAAAGAAAGAAGAGATTTTTAGTGCGTTCCAATATGCCAAAAAGTTTGTATTTTCGTTTTGACCTTGATTAATGTAAGCAACATGTTTTATTAAAAAAAAATAACTTCATGAACGATGATCATTTTTTTGTTAGTTTACTGTCGTAAAGAGTGCAAATTAAATACTCTTACTACTATTTTATTAATCATATTTAATACTTTTTTTTCTTCAAAATAATTTCATATTAGGTAGGAAGATCGAAAAATTGTGTGTTGACCCGATAGGTCATTTATATTTTTAACCCTCAATTCTATATCTCGAACCCCTGAAAGCTTCGTTTAGCTTTCATTGATTTTGCGTGTACAGTCTGTGTCTTTTTTTGGAAGGTTTTTATGTAAAAAATTGATAAAAATATAAAATCGTGCCTTAAAAATTCATTTGATTTGACTTCGGTCAACGTTTTGAGCACGGACCCGGATAAGTATTTTGATGATCCCGGTGGGTTCGTACCGTTATTTGGGACTTGAGCGTATGCCTGGAATCGAATTCGGAAGTCCTTAACTTGATTTATCATAATTTGTCGAAAACTAGAAGTTCAAAAGTTTAATGAAATTTTAAGTTTGACCGTAGTTTTACTTTGTTGCTACCGGATCCGTAGTTTGATTCCAAAACTTGATATAAGTTCATTATAATATTTACGACTTGTATGCAAAATTTGGTGCAAAACAGAGTTGATTTGACGTGATTCGGACGTCCGGTTGAAAAGTTGCATGTTCTTAAGTTTCATTAAAAATTTTATTCGTTTTGGTGCCAGATTCGTCGTTCTAGGTGTTATTTTGGTGTTATGATCGCATGAGCAAGTTCGTATAATATTATTATACTTGTGTGTATTTTTGGTTTGGAGCCCGAGGGGCTCGGGTGAGTTTCAGATAGGCTTTGAAATGGTTTTTGACTTAGAATCATAGTTGGTGCAAGTTTCCATTTGGTGCTGGACTATAGATTTCGCATTTGCGAGGTATGGATCGCAAATGTTAGCCTCGCTTTTGCGAAGGACACTTCGAATTTACGAGCATGGGATGGCTGGGCAGGACTCACAATTGCGAAAAAAAGTTCGCAATTGCGATCCAAGAGTCGCAATAGTGCCTCGGCAGTATAAGAGCAGGCTTCGCATTTGCGAAGCAAAAGTGCACAATTGCAGAGGCTGGGTGTTAGCAATTGCGAACAAATTACCGTATTTGCGACGACAACAAGCTCAGTGACTTCTTCGCATTTGTGAAGGGTTGATCGCAATTACGATCATCGCAATTGTGAACTATGTGTCGCAATTGCGATAACTGCAGCTGGGTAAAAGAAGGGAAAAATGGAAATTAGCTCATTTGTTTTCAAATTCTCAAGCCTAAACACCTTAGAGGCGATTTTTTCAAGAGCTTTTCTTCCTAAACTCATTGGTAAGTGACTCTAATCTATTATTTTTTTAATTACCCATTACATTTCATAAGATTTCAACATCAAACTAGGATTTTCATGGTAGAAATTAAAGATTTGAATTTTATTAGGGATTTTTTATAAAATTGGAATTTAGACCTCGAATTGAGGTCGGATTTCGAATTGAATTGCATAACCGGGCTCGAGTGTGAATGGGTGATCGAATTTTGGTCCGAACCTCGGGTTTTGACCAAGCGAGTATGGGGTTGACTTTTTCAATAATGATCAAAATTGAACCTTTTAATCCGTGGGTAGTTCCTAAGGCTTATTTTAAACCGTTTGGTTAATAATTTGCTAGATTTGGTTAGTTTGGAGGCTTGTTCGAAAGGCAGGGCCGTGGTTGAATTTTGAATTGATTACGGAGTGAGGTAAGTGTTGGGTCTAACATTGATTTGAGGGAATTAGGAACCTTTGAGTTATGTGCTATGTGAATTTCATAAGTAGAGGCGTATATGTGAGGTGACGAGTGTCTATACGCCTTCAATTACTTATCTTCATGTCTACCCATATTTCATTAATTATAGCACTCCATGTCTTGATTGTTACTTGCCTTAATTTATTTGATTAATTAGAGCACTCCATGTCTTGATTGTTACTTGCTTTAATTTATTTCATTAATTAGAGCACTCTATGTCCTGATTGTTACTTGCCTTAATTGCTTCATATGCCTTAACTTGCTACTTGTTATTTATTATTCTCGCATTATAAATGTTAATTCCTTTCATGCTCTCATGCTTAATTGATACTTGCCTTAATTGCCTTACTTGTACCCTTTAACTGTCATATATTTGACCTGTCTTATTGCTCAATATTAATTGTAGCTCTTCATGATTTGGTACGAGATTCTTTCTTGATTTGTAGTTTTCATATTCGTTAATAGTAGAGATTCCTGTGATCTGTGTTGTTAAATTAATTATACTTATTAATTTATTTATAGACCGGGTTGCACGCCGCAACAAGAGGAATAAGGAAGGATTACATGGTGGGATCAGGTTGCGCGTAGCAACATGTGAAATAATAGTAGATTGATAGGGTGAAATAAGGGTGAATTATGATATTGACTCTGATTATATGGTGAGATCGGGTTGCGCGTCGCAACATATATTTACTTATTATTATTGATATTTACATGGTGGAATAAAATGAGATAGTGTTGTACGGTGGGATATGGTTGTGTGCCGCAACAATATATATTCCTTATTGTATTGTGTTGGCTTCGGTACTTTCGTACGAGATTCCAAGGATTGGTAATTCTGGCATTTACTAGTTTTCTTTGAGGAATGAGTTATTTCCATGAGTTAACTGCCTTATTTCTTTTCCATATTTTTCTTTCTTGTCATTACTTTATATTGCATACAGGTTATTATAAGTGACTCGCCTTAGCCTCGTCACTACTTCGTCGAGGTTAGGCTCGAAACTTACAGAGTACATGTGGTCAGTTGTACTCATACTACACTCTGTACTCATACTACACTTTGCACTGTTAAAAATGGATAAACTATTCTAGCATTGGCTTGCCTAACAAGTGAAATGTTAGGCTCCATCACGGTCTCGAAGGTAGGATTTCCAGGTCGTGATAAGTTGGTATTAGAGCACTAGGTTGCCTAGGTCTCACGAGTCACGAGCAAGCTTAGTAGAGTCTGGAGAATCGGTACGAAGATGTATGTACTTATCTTCCATAGGCTATTCTTGTTCTCTCACATATGGCGAGAACATGCACTGCATATACCACCGAACAGGAGCCGGAGCCCCCAGTAGTAGCTACGGCTAAGTGAAGAGGTCGAAGCCGAGTTCGCATTAGAGGCCGAAGCAGAGGTAGAGGCAGAGCTCATCCTAGAACTCGAGCATCAGCACCCGCAGTGGAGCCTCAGGTGGATTTCGAGGAGGGGGTTCCAGCTCAGATTGTTCTTGTCGGACCAACTCAGGTCCCGAAGGGGTTCATAGCCATAGTAGTACTTCAGGATGCTCTAGTCCATTTCGTGGGCCTTATGGAGAGCGTGGCCTAGACAGGTACCTTTACAGTGGCACCAGCCGTGTCTCGGTCTGGGGAAGGAGCATAGACTCCAGCTACTCACACTCCGGAGTAGGTGGCTCCCGAGTTTCAGATTCCAGTAGCCCCGCCAATTGGGGTAGTTCAGCCGGTTATTGTGGCACAGGCCAGTGATAGGCCCGCTTTGTCTTCTGAGGCTATGTTGAGATTAGATAAGTTCACCAAGCTCTTTCCCCTTCATTTCAGTGGTGCATCATCTGAGGATCCACAGGATGTTTCTGGACCGTTTCCATGAGATGTTGTGCAACATGGGTATAGTTGAGACTAATGGGGTTGATTTTGCAGTATTTCAGATGACTGGTTCTGCCCGGAGATGGTGGAGAGATTATATGTTGACTAGACCAGCAGGGTCGCCTGGATTTACCTAGGATAAGTTCTCACGACTATTTCTAGAGAAGTTCATCCCTGTCACCCTAAGAGAGGAGTACCGTAGGCAGGCAGTTTGAGCGACTTTAACAGGGTGGTATGACTGTCACCCAGTACGAGAATCGAATTGCGGACTTAGCTCACCATGATATTATCTTGCTTCCTATTGAGAAGGAGCGAGTGAGGAGATTTATTGATGGACTCACTTACACTATCAAGTTTCATATGTCCAAGGAGACGGGGAGTGATATTTCCTTCCAGACGGCCGTTGATATTGCCAGATAGATCGAGTTGGTTTGTGCTCAAGAGAGGAGGCTGGTGTCACACAAGAGGCCCCGTCATTCCGGTAGTTTCAGTGCTTCAGGCATCTCATAGTGCTACTGTGAATCGTGGTCCTTATGTGCCTTATTCCGGGTAGCCAGCCTACAGTGCACCATCAGCTCCTATCAATGTGCCTCCAATTCAAAGTTATTATCGTGGTTATCCGGACCGTTCGGGTCAGCTTTAGCAACCAGAGCAGCAGGATGGGTGTTTTGAGTGTGGTGGTATTGGGAACATCAGGATGTCTTGTCCAAAATTATTGGGTGGCATGCCACAGCAGATTTCTCATGCCATGGTTTCGGCACCGGCTTCTCCACTGTCTGCTCAGCTAGCTAGAGGCAGGGGTCAGGCAGCCAGTGGTGGGCTCAGGCCGTTAGAGGTGGAGGTCAAGCCGTTAGAGGTAAAGTCCAGCCATCTGGAGACCGTCCTAGAGATGTAGTTCAGAGTGGTGGGGCCCAACCCCGATTTTATGCTTTCCCAGCTAGGCCTGAGGCTGAGTAATCTAACGCCGTAATCACATGTATTGTTCCCGTTTTCCATAGAGATGCTTCAGTTCTATTTGATCTGGGATCTACTTATTCCTATGTGTCATCCTATTTTGCTTCATATCTGGTTGTGCCGCGTGATTCTTTGAGTGCTCCTGTGTATGTGTCCATGCCTGTGGGGGATTCTATTATTGTAGATTATGTATATCGCTTGTGTGTAGTTATATTGGGAGTCTTGAGACTAGTGTAGATCTTCTACTTCTTGATATGGTAGATTTTTATGTTATCTTGGGTATGGATTGGTTGTCACCTTATCATGCTATATTGGACTGTCACGCCAAGAAGGTGACCTTAACCATGCCGGGGTTGCCTCGGCTAAAGTGGAGAGGGACTCCTAGCCACTCTACCAGCAGAGTTATTTCTTATGTGAAGGCTCGACGCACGGTCGAGAAGGGATGCCTAGCTTATTTGGCCTATGTCCGTGATTCTAGTGAGGAGGTTTCTTCCATGGATTCAGTGCTAGTTGTTCGTGAGTTTCCAAAGGTGTTTCCTGCAGGCTTGTCGGGGATGCCACCCGATAGGGATATTCATTTTTGTATTGATTTGGCTCCGGGAACTCAGTCCATTTCTATTCCGCCATACCGTATAGCCCCGCCGGAGTTGAAGGAGTTAAAGGAGCAGTTACAAGATTTCCTTGACAAAGGATTCATTAGACCTGGTGTCTCGCCCTGGGGTGCGCCCGTGTTGTTCGTGAAGAAGAAGAATGGGCCGATGAGGATGTGTATAGACTATCGGTAGTTGAACAAAGTGACTATCAAGAACAAGTATCCATTGGCGAGGATTGATGCCTTATTTGATCAACTTCAGGTTGCCAAAGTAATTTGGAAGGTTGATTTGAGGTCTGGCTACCATCAGTTGAGGATTAGACCATCCAATGTCCCTAAGACGACTTTTCAGACTCGATATGGGCATTATGAGTTCCTAGTGATGTCATTTGGGTTGACAAATGCCCTAACAATATTTATGGATTTGATGAACCGGGTGTTCAAACCCTACTTGGATTCTTTTGTGATTGTATTCATTGATGATATCTTGATATACTCCCGCAGTCGAGAGGAGCATGAGCAACATCTTTGGGTTGTACTTCAGACTCTAATAGATAGCTAGTTATATGCCAAGTTCTCAAAGTGTGAGTTTTGGATAGACTCAGTCGCCTATTTGGGACATGTTGTATCGGTAGAGGGCATAAAGGTGGATCCTAAGAAGATTGTGGCAGTTTAGAACTGGCCTAGACCTACTTCAGCTACAGAGATCTGGAGTTTCCTATGTATGGCCGGTTATTATCGCCGGTTCGTGGAGGGGTTTTCATCTATAGCAGCCTCATTGACCAGATTGACCTAGAAGGGTTCCCGTTCAGATGGTCAGACAAGTGTGAGTTAAGCTTTCAGAAGCTCAAGACTGTTTTGACTACGGTGCAAATATTGGTGTTGCCCACCTATTCAGGATCTTACACGGTGTATTGTGATGCATCTCGTATTGGGCTCGGTGCAGTATTGATGCAGGATGGCAGGGTAATTGCATACACGTCGCGGCAGTTGAAGGTTCATGAAAAGAAGTACCATGTTCATGACTTAGAGTTAGCAGTCATTGTTCATGTACTGAAGATTTGAAGGCACTATCTTTACGGCATATCGTGTGAGGTATTCACGGATCATCGGAGTCTACAGTACTTGTTCAAGCAAAAGGATCTCAACTTGAGGAAAAGAAGGTGGTTGGAGCTATTGAAAGACTATGATTTCATCATTTTGTATCATCCCGGGAAGACCAATGTGATGTCTGATGCCTTGAGTAGAAAGTCTATGAGTATGGGCAGCCTTGCGTATATTCCAGTTGGTCAGAGACCACTTGCAGCAGATGTTCACGCTTTGGCCAATCAGTTTATGAGGTTAGATGTTTCAGAGCCTAGTCGTGTGCTAGCTTGCACAATTGCTCGGTCTTCCTTGTATGAGCGCATTAGGGAGCGTCAACATGATGACCCCCATTTGCTTGTCATTAATGACACAGTGCAACACGATGGTGCCAAGTAGGTTGCTGTTGGGGATGATGGGGTTTTGAGGATGCAGGGTTGCATTTGTGTGCCCAATGTGGATGGATTTCGTGAGTTGATTCTTGAGGAGGCCCACAGTTCCCGGAATTCTATTCATCCGAGTGCCGCCAAGATGTATCAGGTCTTGAGGTAGAATTATTGGTGGAGGAGGATGAAGAAGGATAGAGTTACATATGTAGCTCAGTGTCTAAATTGTCAGCAAGTAAAGTACGAGCATCATAGACCTGGTGGTTTGCTTAAGAAGTTAGAGATTCCTGAGTAGAAGTGGGAGCGTATCACTATGGATTTTGTTGTTGGACTCCCACGGACTTAGAAGAAGTTCGATGCAGTATGGGTTATTGTGGACAGGTTGACCAAGTTAGCACATTTCATTCCAGTGGCAATTACCTATTCTTTAGAGCGGTTAGCTGAGATCTACATCCGCGAGATCATTCGTCTTCATGGTGTGCCCGTGTCTATCATTTCTGATCGAGGTACGCAATTCACCTTGCACTTATGGAGGACAGTACAACATGAGTTAGGCACGCAAGTTGAGTTGAGTATACCATTTCATCCCCAGCCAGTCCGAGTGCACTATTCAGATATTGGAGTATATGCTTTGCGCTTGTGTTATGGATTTTGAGGGTCCTTAGGATCAGTTCTTGCTGCTTGCGGAGTTTGCCTACAACAACAGCTACCAATCGAGCATTCAGATGGCTCCATATGAGGCATTATATGGGAGATAGTATTGTTTGCCATTTGGATGGTTCGAGCCAGGGGAGGCTCGGTTGTTGGGTAGAGATTTGGTACATGATGCCTTGGATAAGGTCAAGATTATTCAGGATTGACTTCGCAGCGCTCAATCTAGGCAGAAGAGTTATGCCAATCGTAGAGTTCGTGATGTTGCATTCATCGTCGGAGAAAGGGTATTGCTCCGGGTTTTATCCATAAATTATGTGATGAGGTTCGGAAAGAAGGGCAAGTTGAGCCTTAGGTACATCGGACCCTTTGAGATTCTTGAGAGAGTGGGTGAGGTGGCCTACAAGCTCGCATTGCCATCCAGTTTATCAACAGTCCATCCAGTGTTCCATGTGTCCATGCTCCGAAAATATCACGGTAATTCGTCACATGTGTTAGATTTCATCTTAGTCCAATTAGACAAGGATTTGACTTATGAGGAGGAGCTGGTAGCTATTCGAGCCCGGAAGGTTCGGCAGTTGAGGTCTAAGAGTTATCCTTCAGTTCGAGTGTAGTGAAGAGGTCAACCGATCGAGGCATCCACATGGGAGTCCGAGTCGGACATGTGGAGTAGATATCCACAGTTTTTCACCAGTCCAGATACTTTTCTATGTCCGTTCGAGGACAAACGTCTGTTTTAGAGGTGGAGAATGTGATGACCTGATAGATCATTTATACTTTTAATCCTGAATTCTGTGTTTTGAAACCCTGAATAACTCCGTTTAGCCTTACCCGATTTGCGTGCATAGTCCGTATCTTTTTCCGGAAGGTTTTTATGTGAAAAATTGATAAAAATTTAAGATTGTGCCTTAAAAATTTATTTGAGTTGACTTTGGTCAATATTTTGAGCAAACGGACTCGAATCAATAATTTGACGGCCCCGGTGGGTTCGTACCGTAATTTGGGACTTGTCCGGAATCGAATTCAGAAGTCCCTAACTTGATTTATCATAATTTGTCGAAAACTCGATGTTTGAAAGTTTAAAGAAATTCTAAGTTAGACCATAGTTTGACTTTATTTCTATCGGGTCCGAATTTTGATTCCAGTACTTGGTATAAGTTTATTATAGTATTTATGACTTGTCTGTAAATTTTGGTGTAAAACGGAGTTGATTTGACGTGATTCAGACGTCTGGTTAAAACGTTGCATGTTCTTAAGTTTTATTGAAAATTTCATTCGTTTTGGTATCTGATTAGTAATTCTAGGTGTCATTTTGGTATTATAATCGCGCGAGTGAGTTCGTATAATGTTATTATATTTGTGTGCATGTTTGGTTTGGAGCCCGAGGGGCTTGGGTGAGTTTCGGATAGGCTTGGGAGTGGTTTTTGACTTAGAATCATAGTTGGTGCAAGTTTTCATTTAGTGCTGGACTGCAGATCTCGCATTTGCGAGGTCTGGATCGCAAATGCGAGCCTCGCTTTTGCGAAGAAAACTTTGCAATTACGAGCATAGGATGGCTGGGTAGGACTCGCAATTGTGAGGAAAAGTTCGCATTTGCGGACTAAACAATGATCGCATTTGCGATCCAAGAGTCGCAATTGCGACTCGACAATGTTAGAGCAGGCTTCACATTTGCGAAGCAAAAGTGCACAATTGTGGAGGCTGGGTGTTCCTATAGCTTATTTTCAATAATGATCTAAATTGAACCTCTTTCATTTGTGGGTAATTTCTAAGGCTTATTTTGAATCGTTTAGTTGATAATTTGCTAGATTTGGGTGGTTTGGAGGCTTGTTCGAAAGGCAAGGCCGTGGTTGAATTTTGAGTTGATTGCGAAGTGAGGTAAGTATTGGGTCTAACCTTGATTTGAGAGAATTAGGAGCCCTTGAGTTGTGTGCTATGTGAATTTCATGAGTAACGGCGTATATGCGAGGTGGCACCGTCAATTACTTGTTTCCATGTCTACCCGTATTTTATTAATTATAGCACTCCATGTCTTGATTGTTACTTGCCTTAATTGCTTCCTATGCCTTAACTTGCTACTTGTCATTTATTATTCTCACGTTATACATGTTAATTCCTTTCATGCTCCCATGCTTAATTGATACTTGCCTTAATTATCTTACTTGTACACTTTAACTGTCATATATTTGACTTGCCTTGTTGCTCGATATTAATTGTAGCTCTTCATGATTTGGTACGAGATTCCTTCTTGATTTGTAGCTTTCATATTCGTTAATCGTAGAGATTCTTGTGATTTTTGCTGTTAAATTAATTGCACTTATTAATTTATTTATGGATCGGGTTGCACGACGCAATAGGAGTAATAAGGGAGGATCTATATTGATACGGTGGGATCGAGTTGCGCGCATCAACAGGTGAAATAAGGGTGAAATTGATATGGTGAAATTAGAGTAAATTATGATATGGACTCTTATTATATGGTGGGATCGGGTTGCGTGCCGCAATATATATTTACTTATTATTATTGATATTTATATGGTGGAATAAGGGAGGATAGTGTTATACGGTGGGATCGGGTTGCATGCCGCAATAATTTATGTATTTTCTATTTCTTATTGTATTGTGTTGGCTTCGGTACTTTCGTACGAGATTCAAAGGATTGGTAATTCTGGCATTTACTGGTTTTCTTTGAGGATTGAGTAATTTCTATGAGTTAAGTGACTTATTTCGTTTTCGTATTTTCCTTTCCTGTCATTATTTTATATTGCGTACAGGTTATTGTAAGTGACCCGTCTTAGCCTCGTCACTACTTCGTCGAGGATAGGCTCGACACTTACATAGTACATGTGGTCGGTTGTACTCATACTATACTCTACACTTCTTGTACAGATTTTGGAGTCTGTCCCTGCGGCGGTCAGTAGATTGCTCGGGTTGACTATTGGACGGAGTCTTGAGGTATAGCTGCTCGACATTCGCAGCCCTGAAGTCCCCTTCTGATTTATTTTAGTTGTATATTTTCATTCAGACAACTTTAATTTCATTTAGACATTTATCTGTATTTTTCTAGTAGTTCGTGCACTTGTGATACGAGATTCAGAGTGGTATTAGATATTTTAGTTGTTATGGTTTTCCGCACTTAACTTCAGATTTATTTCAGTTATTTCGGCTTCTCTGTTGTTATTTAATCTGAACTGTTAAAAATGAATAAACTATTCTAATGTTGGCCGAAATGTTATGCGTCATCACGATTTCGAGAGTTAGATTTTCTGGTCATGATAAATTGGAAAGTGAATAAGGACACTCAGAATTAAAGAAACATCTATATTGTACAAGAGACTCCAAATAGCCTTACTCGACTATAAGTTTTAGTGACAATTTCTTTTTCTTTTTTTGTACTTCTCTTTAAAATGAATGTTTTATTCCACTTTACAAATGATCAAGAAATCGATTGCATCATGAATTAATTTAGTATTTCTTTTCAGCACAATCATTTTAATAATAATAAGTTCAATTATTTGTCGAGGTTAAGTTTTAACATAGTCTGCATTCAATTGGTTCACATACATTTTGCCTTTCCTTTTGGACAAAAATTTCTGTTTAAGAATTAATCTTTCAGACCCAAATTATTTGGACCCATGATCAGCATTCAGTTTCAACTTCGCTGAATCGAAATATAGTCACAATAGGATGGGCTATCCCGTATTCGGACCGCTAATTAAAAATTAGTTGACATTTATAAAATTATTGAAAAATAGCTACTATTTTATGTGGAGATAAAATTTGGACAAAAATATCCTAGCCGAAACACTAAAAGTTCCAGCATAATATGTTGGATTATGCATGGAGCTTCTGCCCATAAATTTTCAGCATATTATGTTGGAATTCCAATACATTATGCTGAAATTTTTTTCGGATTTTTAATGGTATTTTTGTTCAGATTTTATTTTTATGTGAAAAAAGTAACTAAATTTAATTACTTTTAAAATTATGACTAATTTTGAGTTAGCAGTTATAAATCAAGCTATTTATGATCTTTTACCCAAAATATAGCATATCTAAAACATTCAATCTCCTAAGCATTTAAGCTAATGCAGGAAAATAATAATTTTTTTAAAAAACAAATTCTTACGTTGTGTCTGTGCCCTTTTTGGTTTGGCATGCAAGGCCAAAAGGGAAACCATATAAAAAAAATTCTTACGTTGTGTCTGTGCCCTTTTTGGTTTGGCATGCAAGGCCAAAAGGGAAACCATATCTACATATTAGAAAATTATTCTTTCTAGTGTGAACATATGGAGACAAAATCAGATATCCTACATTAATTTTAAAAAAGATTTGTTCCTCGGAATCAGACACTAAAATAGTGGCTTTCTCCTGGCTTTTATATGTATTCTTTTCATTTTTTCCAAAACTGACTCAAAAGCAAAACTTTTTCATAAAGCTACCCACCTAGATGAGTTTTTCTCGCTGGCCACTCACGCATCTTCAAGCTTTCTTCTCTTCATTTTTAGTGCTTTAATTTGGTTGTTTTCTTCCCCATTTTATTCATCTTTTGTACTCCTATTTTTTCTAAAGTGGTCTTGTTCAATTTATTTTAGGAAATTTTTAAGCAAATAACCGATCGGACTCGACTGTTTATTTTTTAGTATATATATATATATATATATATATATATATATATATATATATATATATATATATATATATATATATATTATACTAAGTATACATAATTATATATATATTTTATATATTTATCGACTATTTTAGCATTTTTAGGTTTAAGCAATTGGTTATCGACTATTTAGGTTAAGTTTTATTATTTATCTACTATTGTTACACATTGTGTAGAATTGTATAGCGGCTCGATGAAGATACCTGTTTAGGTACTTATTCTCCATGACACTAATTCTTAAATCTGTGATATAATATCATTAGTAATTAGACCACGTCTTATTTCCTTTACTTGATCATCCAATAAACGAAGCACAAATGTCTCATTAGTAATCTGTTTACCCGAAAAATCAGATAACGTTAAATTTGTGTATGGTTCTAAGGATATGTGATATAATTTGATACAAATCGTATATAGAAATAGAAATATGTATGTTCTTGGCTATGAGAATGGGAATATTGAGCAAAAGAACGAATAAGGTAAAATAAAACAAGCATGAAGAGATATCTTTCAATATGAGAAGTGATCTTTTGTTACAATGCCTTCTGCCCATGCTTACAAGGATTTCCCTCTTTATAATAGAGGTATCCTACTTTATTTATAATAAAATAAAGCATATAGTGGAGGACCCATGATGAATGTCTCTTCCTCGATTCCCGCCAAGATTCTCTCTCTTAGTGCGGTTGTAACGGCTCTTGTTTGTGAGCTCGACACTGGCTCGAACTCATTATTGGGTCGAGCCCTCGATTTTGGCTTGAGTTCAACCTCCGGGGTGGGTGTAGCGCATTCCTGACCTCGAAGCAATGCCTTGCAGATCGATTTGGTCACGGGCTCGATAAAAGTACCGAGCCGACTCCTCGATCAGCCTTCAGACTCGAGGCTCATTTGTACTGCCTTCGGAACTCATCCCAAAATCCCACTCCGGTTGCTTACCGTTCGAACTCGATCGAACGTAGGAAGGCCGAAATCTATTTCGACCGTATACAGATAGTCCCCTCGATTCTCAGGAAGGATGTTGTGGGAATCGATATGATCTTCGATAGTTCGATCGGGTTATAAGCTGACGTTTGCACAGGGCTCGATCATGACGTATGTGATAGCTGTCCCATCGATTTAGTCTTTTTAAGGTATTTAATACATGTCAGACGGTGGTCAGCCACCTATGATATTGAACCGTCACGATGCAAGCCTATAAATAACCCCTTTATCTAACATTTATCATTTTTACGTCTTTCACTCTTCCAAATTTTCTTACCCTTTCTCTCTATTTCGCCATTTGCAGAGCAATCTACATCAACTTTTCATCTTCCTTTTCCTTTCTTTCTCTCATATTAATGGCCAAAACTTCGAAAACCGTACCTCAGAAGGAGAAAACTTATTCTTCACGGCCGTCCGGCGACAAGGCACCGGCGAGGCCGCCTACCTATGAGTATATTCTCGGCCCGTGTATTCTGAAGACCTATTTTAAGGTTGAGAATCCTTCATCTGTTCCGGGTCGATGTGAGCATGTGTCGATGTACATGTGCTCAATAACAGAGGGTCATCTCGAGGCTGTGAGGAAAGATTGCAACTCGGGTTCCGAGGTCATGTTGCAAATTCCCTCCCCCGAAGAGAGCGTCATCACCTATGTGGAGGGGTTTTTAAGTGTTTACACTTACCCCTTTACGTTGAGTCCCATCGACCCGGTGATCATCAATTTTTGTAAAAGATATCAGGTCACCCTTGGTCAAATTCATCCCTCTCTATGGCGTATAGTAGCCTTACTTCGCTTCTTCTCCAACAATGCCGAGGGGCTGGAAGTTTTCCTGAATCACCTCATACGACTGTATCTGCCTCAAATCTTTTGAGGACTAATCAGGCTTCATCGTCGGGGATCGAAGGCTTTGATGTAGAGCATCGATGAAGACAAGGATCAGGGTTGGATGGGCCGTTATATCTGGCTGAGGACTCGTGACCTCATTCCGGAAGAGAAGATGTTGTTCCCCGAGGAATGGAATTTCGACCGTAAGTGGTTTTCATAAGACGTTGCTTTTCGTATTTTTTCCCGAGTTTATATGATGTTTTTCCCCGATACACAACTGCTCTTTGGATGCCACAATACCCGACCTCAAGGATTGGGTTCGAAATTTAGCCTCGACTTCCTCTTATGCCTAACGCGCTTGGCATGATTTGGCAAAAGGTAGATGGGAGGCCAAGAATCATGATAAGGGTTACTTCTCGTGTTCTTTGAAAATATTTTTTATGCTCCATTCGTCATGGATTTCCTTTCATGCAGGTGTAACCAAGGATGCCGTTTTGAGGCCTTCGAGTGGTGAAAAAGGAACCAAGTCCCCGGTCTCGGAACCGGGGAAAGATAAGAAGCGAAAAGTTGTCTCTTGGTCAGAGGACCCCAAGCCCAAAACTCGAAGGGTAAGGAGGAAGGCAATCTCTCTTTCGATGCACTCGGTCGAACGACTGAGATGAGAAGAAGAAGAAAAAGATGGTGCCTCGGCTTTGGTGATCCGATCTGCAAAAGCTATCGAAGTCGCCAAAACTTCTGAGCCGATGGCGGCTGTACCAATCAGGGTCGGTTCCGGTACCCCGAGTCTCGATCAGAGCATCCCGAGCGATTCGCTTGGGACCATGACAATGGGTCTTCCAACCTTTTCTGAGGAGGCGTTAAAGGAGGCTCGAGAATTGAAGACCCCCGATATGGGCAGAGGCTCTAGTGTAGGGGACCCTTTTCGGGATTGCTTTACTGGAGTCGATGATGCCTCCAACATCAGTGATGCTTCTCTTCTTCTAGAAGAGGCCCAACATTTTATTTCTTGGGTTATGATTTTACTGTACTTGGTTTCTTCGTTCTTTTCCAAACTTGACTTGTCTTCTTTTTCCGACTATGCAGGCCATTAGTACGTTTCGAGTCGACCTCAGCCAGTGCGAGGTCGAGCTTCAGAAGGTCTCGGGGGAGAGAGATGCCCTGTGGCTTCTTTGCAGCCAAAAGGACGAGGCTATAAAGGACCTCCAAGCAGATTTGGCTAAGGCTCGTGAAGAAGAGGCCGAACTAGATAAACAGGTAAGCCTCGTTCTGTTAGAGTATGGGTTTGACTCAACTGTGGAAGTTAACCCTTCGTTATCTCAGCTGCAGCAAAAGGTTGAAAAGATCGGGTTACTTCGGGAAGAAGTCGATCAAATCAAGGCTGAATGTAATCGGTGGAAGGAGACTATCGACCACCTGGCTGCGAAAAAAGAAACCATCTTGGCCAAATTATTATCGGTCGATGTTCAGATTTGAAGCATCAAGCAAAAGGGTTCAGCTCAGGCTAAGAGGATCGAGGAGCTTGAAACACGGTTTGCTGAAGCTAAGGTAGAGGTTGAATCGTCGAAAGTCCTGGCGGACAAGTCCATTGCCGTGTATCGGGCTGATCCCGAGGCTGCTCAGATGGAGGCACGAGAGGCGGCAGATACTTCTGATACTAGAGCATATTGGGTTGCCGAACTTGCTAAGTGTCGGTCTCGGAGGGAGACCCTCGAGGATGTACACGCTCGAGGTTTCGACCTTGTCGAAGAGATAAAAAAGGCTAAAGAGCTCGAAGCTGAAGTTGAAGCCTTGACTTCTGATGGCGATAATGATGATAATGATGGTAGCAAGAGCGGATCCGAGAATTGGGGGGGGGGAGCCCGATAGATAAGAAACCGCTCCTGAGGATGACCAGGAAGCTTAGTCCTTAGTTTTTATATTTGTAATCAATCATGTAGACGATTGTGTATATAGACAACTTTGCCGACTTGCTTCTGTTTTGTGAAAACTTTATACATGCCTTATAAATGTTTTCACAAAGATTTAATCAACTTAATCAAATTCTGGATTTCGTAGCCTCTATAATCGAGCGAGTGCTTATTCAAATTTGAAGTGATGTAGCTACTAGGCTTATACGTTGAGTCAATGATTCGAACTTGAAGTAATGTAGCCTGTAGGCGTAGTAGTCAAATGAATGATTCGAACTCGAAATAATGTAGCCCGTAGGCGTAATGGTCGAGTGAGTGCTTGCTCGGACTCGAAATAAAGTAGTCTGTGGGCTTAGTAGTCGAGTGAATGATTCAAACTCGAAATAATATAGCCCATAGGTGTAATGGTCGAGTAAGTGCTTGCACGAACTCAAAATAAAAGTAGCTTGTAGGCTTAGTAGTTGAGTGAATGATTCGAACTCGAAATAAAAGTAGCCCGTAGGCTTAATAGTCGAGTGAGTGTTTGCTCGAACTCGAAATAAAAGTAGCCCGTAGGCTTAGTAGTCGAGTGAATGATTTGAACTCGAAGTAATGTAGCCCGTAAGCATAATGGTTGAGTGAGTGCTTGCTCGAAATTAAAATAAAAGTAGCCCGTAGGCTTAGTAGTCGAGTGAATGATTCAAACTCGAAGTAATGTAGCCCGTAGGAGTAATGGTCGAGTGAGTGCTTGCTCGAACTCGAAATAAAAGTAGCCCGTAGGCTTAATGGTCGAGTGAGTGCTTGCTCGAACTAGAAATAAAAGTAGCTCGTAGGCTTAGCAGTCGAGTGAATGCTTCAAACTCGATGCAATGTAGCTCTTAGGCATAATAGTCGAGTGAGTGTTTGCTCGAGCTCAAAATAAAAGTTGTCGTAGGCTTAGTAGTCGAGTGAATGATTCGAACTTGATACAATGTAGCCCGTAGGAATAATGGTCGAAGTAGCCCGTAGGCTTAGTAGTCGAGTGAATGATTCGAACTCGAAAGGCGTAATGGTCAAGTGAGCGCTTGCTCGAACTCGATCCTGTTTGCATTATAAATCTTGAACATAGAATATTAGTAAAGAAGATTATCTTTGGAAGTCATTAAACATGTGTTCATGTTTTGCGTCAGGGCTCAGGCCAACTACATAAGCATGGTTCGTTTTGATCATTTGGTCTTACAACGTTTCCTGTTGAGACATTGTTTGTCATAACGAAGTAACTTCCTTTGCATCGAATTTGATAATCATCACAGATGCGTTCAATGATAAATCCCCCCAGTAATACAAGGTTGATTTTAAAGAGGCCTCGGATACTCAGCAGTAGTATCGTTTTCGCTATATGGCTGGTATCGATCTCTGGTCGATTTTCGCTTGGTAGTTCTTTTCGTAATGAACCTAGAAATCAACTGGTCATCTTCGACTCTTATTTTGGATTGATATCGATTGTGTACATCGGTCCAAGTAATAGCTGAGTACTCGATCAGATTCTGCTTCAGCCGCCGTGAAGCCATCGAGCTCCACTCGTTTAGACCTTGAGTGAAAGCTTGGACAGCCTAATCATCTGTGACTGGTGGCAGATCCATTCGTTCCATTTGAAAACGAGATACGAACTCCCTTAGCATCTCGTTATCTTTTTGTATTACCTTGAACAGGTCCGACTTTCTGGTTTCGACCTTAATGGCTCCGGCATGTGCTTTTACGGAGCAATCTGCAAGCATAACAAAAGAATCAATAGAGTTAGATGGTAAATTATGATACCATACCATTGCCCCTTTTGATAGGGTTTCACCAAATGTTTTCAATAATACAGATTAGATCTCATCATCTTCCAAATCATTGCCCTTGATGGCACACGTAAGAAGTGACGTGCTCGTTGGGGTCGGTCGTTCCGTTATATTTAGGTATTTCGGTCATACGAAATTTTTTGGGGATTGGTTTTGGGGCTGCACCTGAGGGAAAAGGCTTTTGAATGAATTTTTTCGAATCTAGCCCTTTTATCATTGGTGGAGCTCCCGGGATTTGATCGACCCTGGAATTATATGTTTCTACTTTTTTATCGTTGGCTTCGACTCGTTTTGTGAGTTTCTCGAGTAGTAATTTCAGGAGTAGTCCCCGATTCTTGCTCATTTGACTTCACTATGACTGGTTTCGTTTTGTGGGTGATTTCTCGAAGCGGATTGGGCTCCAGTCTGCTTTGTACCTGAGTTCGACTCGAGCTTCGGTGACATTGTTAATTCACCTTCCGGTCCTGGATGTCAAGTTGTTGGTTTCATCTTGGAGGCTGACTTCGTGGTCGATAGGTAAAGCCATCAGTCGAGGGTTTTCCCTTGTTGATTTGAAGTTTCAAACTGGCGTGTATTGCAGATTCGTATCAAACAACCACTGTTACCCTTAGCCCCACGGTGGGCGCCAAACTGTTTACCCAAAAAATCAGATAACATTAAATTTATATATGGTTCTAAGGATATGTGATACAATTTGATACAAATCGTATATAGAAATAGAAATATGTATGTTCTTGGCTATGAGAATGGGAATATTGAGCAAAAGAACGAATAAGGTAAAATAAAACAAGCATGAAGAGATATCTTTCAATATGAGAAGTGATCTTTTGTTACAATGCCTTCTGCCCATGCTTACAAGGATTTCCCTCTTTATAATAGAGGGATCCTACTTTATTTATAATAAAATAAAACATATAGTGGAGGACCCATGATGAATTGTCTCTTCCTCGATTCCCGCCAAGATTCTCTCTGTTAGTGCGGTTGTAATGGCTCTTGTTTGTGAGCTCGACACTGGCTCGAACTTGTTATTGGGTCGAACCCTCGATTTTGGCTTGAGTTCGACCTCCGGGGTGGGTGTAGCGCATTCCTGACCTCGAAGTAATGCCTTGCGGGTCGATTTGGTCACGGGCTCGATAAAAGTATCGAGCCGACTCCTCGATCAGCCTTCGGACTCGAGGCTCATTTGTACTGCCTTCAGAACTCATCCCAAAATCCCACTCCGGTTGCTTACCGTTCGAACTCGATCGAACGTAGGAAGGCCGAAATCTATTTCGACCATATACATAATCTATACAACCCTAATTCACTTATAATCTACAATTCAAAACCTTTTGACCAAGAGTTTTCTTGAATTAATTATTTTTTAAAGTTGAAGACATGAATACCTTAGGTCTGGTATATCAAGAAATGTGGAACATATGTAACTTCCCACGCATCAACCTCACTAGTGATAGTGTCTACATTAGCGTACTCCTAGTTCAAAATGTGTTGGTAGATTTTAAGGCTTATTTCTTTATATATGCAGATGCTCTCTCGTATTTTGCTGATGTAAAATTTGCTTGACGAGTACTTTAATTTAAGAGACTTGACCAAGATCAATACCTTATAAACTATATACTACCATAAAAGTTGCATATCACAATAACATTAATTATTTTTCAATTTCAAATTAGTCAGTATTAGTTATATAAATTCTTAATTTTGATTCCATTACATAAAAGATTTCCTTGTAGTGTATGTGCATACAGGGGCGGAGTTAGAGCTTCGACACCGGGTTCGTCCGAACCCAATAGCTTTAATCCAAACCATATGTTTGTCTTAAGAAATTCATTGACTATGTACAAATTTTTTCTTTAAAACCCACTAACATAAAAACGTTAAATTCCGAACCCAGTAACTTTAAACCCCGACTCCGCTTCTGTATGCATATATATATATATATATATATATATATATATATATATATATATATGCATATTGGCGGATCATATGTACCTTGATTTAGGCTTAGCTCTTCGTATTTCTCACATGCTTTTTAGAGAGAGAGAGTGTGTGTGAGTGTAATGGAGCATTATGTAATATAGATTAAACAATCGTGCATGCAACTACAATAAGTTAATGATAATTCATTAATTGGACAACACTTAAAAGTCATTTGGTCGACAAATTCCACAAGAAATATGGGAAGAATAAAATTATGCTGATAAAGTCATGACGCTAACCTTTTTGGAAAGATGACAACGAATAACATTCAAATCTATCTATGATTAACTTGAGATTAGTAAAAATACATTTAAATAATGTTGCTATATTGTCCCAATAGCATCTTGATTAGTGATATGACTCGTATTGACTTGCGAAGATCAAAAGATAAGCTTTTGATTTTTAAGTGCTAGAATAAACAAATGTTGAAATTAGTGCTAAAGTGTCTATCGAAGTAGGCTTCCGTTTTCATTTTGACAGCTTAAATTAATGCCAGTTCCTATTGAACACGAAGAACTTTAAGAGGTTATTTATGTATTTGGTCAATAAATAAATTAAAAGAGAGTAAAGGTTACGAGCTAGTTAGATTTGGTCCAAAAGCTATATTTGTTTTAATTAATATATTAAATTAAAATACTTAAAATCTCATAACTTAAAAGGATTAGTATCTCAAATTTATAAAGTTTAAATCCTAACTCACCTTTGAATTAGAAGGTTAGGTTCAATAGTTTGGAACTCTTCGGGACAAATATCCTGACTATAATGGGCATGACTTTTGGACACCTTTTGTTTTTTTTTCTTTTTGATGAATTGACACAAAAAATAAACAAATTTATAATAACTTTGAAAGTGGTACAATAAGCACGCAACAAAATGAGCGAGGCATTCCAAAAGTGTTACGAAGAAACCACTAAAAATATATCCACTATATAGTGGTGGAAATGTAAGCCATGTGTCGTTTCATATAACACTATATAAAGCAATATATATAAATGGTATTGTCACAATCCAAAATCCAGCTAGTCGTGATGACAAATAATCTCACCCGCTAGGTAAGCTAAATAACAACAATTCGATTTCATTAATATATAACTGACTCTATGTGATGACCCAAAAGATCATCTTTAAATTTAATAATTATTTCTATATTCTAAAACCTCGAAAAATACTATTCATCATTCCTCGACTTGTGAGTGCGGTCCGTATAATTTTCCGAAAAGTTTTTATGTAAAAAATGGATTAAAATATGAAATACAGCCTTAAAACTCAATAAAATTGACTTTGGTCAACTTTTTGAGCAAACGAACCCGGATAAGTGTTTTGATAGTTTCGGTACGTCTGTATCGTGATTTGGGACTTGAGCGGATGCCCCAAAATTTAATTTGGAGGTCCCTAGCTCAAGTTATGGCAATTTAACGGAAACTAGAAATTTAAAGGCTAAATATTTTCAAGTTTGACCACGAAGTTGACTTTTTGATATCAGAGCCGGAATCCGATTCTGGAAATTAGAAAGTTCTGTTATGTCATTTATGACTTGTGTGCCAAATTTGAAGTCATTCCGAATTCATTTAACATGTTTCGGCACAAGTTTTGTAAATTGAAAAATTTGAAACTCAAAAGTTCAAATCGAGGTGTGAATTGTAATTTCGATATTGTTTGATGTGATATGAGACCCCCGAGAAAGTCCATGTTATGTTACCGGACTGGTTGGTATAATTGGACGAGGTCCCGAGGGGTTCGGGTGAGTTTCAGATCATTTTTGCAAAAACTACAAGTTTTGGTTCTGGTGTTTCGCACCTGCGACTTGTGGAGCGCAGGTGCGGTATCGCTTCTGCGGCTTAGCCATCGCAAATGCGGAAAGCACGGCTTCTGCGGCTCCTTCATGCGCATCTGCGCAGCCGCAAATGTGGCTCAAGTTCCGCAGATGTGGACACACACTGGGCAAGCCATTTCTCAGATGCGAGATTTTTCTCGCAAATGCGAGCTCGCAGGTGCGAGCTCAGGCGCCGCAGGTGCGGAAATGCCTGGGCAGTATTAAAAACGAAGGCTTCCGAGATTTGTTTCTTATTTAGGTCATTTTGAGCTCGGGTAAGGCGAATTTTTGGGCAATTTTCATGGGAAAAAATTGGGGTAAGTGTTCCTTATCCTATATTGATTATATTTCATGATCTCATACTCATTTACATCATGAATTCGTGAATTTATGGAAGAAAAATCAGATTTTTATAAAATCTTCCAAAAATATAAAATGAGGATTTGAAAGTCAATCCGATGTCGGAATTTGGTAATTTTTGTATGGTAGGACTCGTCTCGCAACGGGTGTTCGGATTTCGTAAGTTTTTTCGAAATTCGAGACGTGGGCTCCACTGTTGATTTTTGAGATGAATTTCGGATTTTAATCCGGAAAATTAGCAAATTCATATGGAATTAATTCCTACGATTTATATTGAGTATATTGAATTATTTATGACTAGATTTGAGGATTTCGGACACGAATTCGCAAGGCAAAGGTTTATTAGATTCTTGAATTTGGTTGCAAGCGAGGTAAGTGTCGTGGTTAACCTTGACTTGAGGGAGTAGGAATTATTTGTCTATTTGCTACATGATTTAATATACGGGTACAACGTATATGTGAGGTGACGAGTACTCATGCGTTGTGGTTGAGTCAAAGCATGCGGGTGGAATTTGTTTATTATGAATGATTATCTCTTTAATTAAAGATATTCCCGTTTAAGTATTATTGATTATTTGATCATTATTCGTGAAATTTTTACTCATTTAATTATTGTTGAATGTTTTGAAAAGTGAAGTCGGTATTTTGGTATTGAATTGATTGATAAGTGTATATCCCCACATTTAAATACTCTTTCGAATTTATATTATCATTTTCATGGTAAAGACGAGTGTAAAAGCACGAAAGGTGTTGTCGTGCCATTTGTGAGTGTAAAAGCACGAAGGGTGTTGCCGTGCCATTTGTGAGTGTAAAAGCACGAAGGGTGTTGCCGTACCATTTGTGAGTGTATAAGTACGAAGGATGATGCCATGTCATTTTCAGGGAGTGTAAAAGTACGAAGGGTGATGTCGTGTCAAATGAGAGTAAAAGCACGAAGGGTGGTGCCATTCCATTTTCATATTATCATTTGTTCATTTTATTGTTGATAAATTAATTTACTGCTAAGTGATACATCTCCTGATGAAATTATTATATCTTTCCCCTTCGCATGTTCCCTCCCAATTTATAAATTATTATTTAATGTATTATGTTACTTCGTATTTGTATATACTTGTATAAGTTATTTATGTACGTGTCTTGTCATAGTCTCGTTACTACTTCGTCGAGGTTAGGCTCGGCACTTACCAGTACGTGGGGTCGGTTGTACTGATACTTCACTTTACACTTCTTGTGCAGATTTCGGAGTTGATCCCAGCAGCATACCATAGATTTGCTTGGATACAGCTACCAGTGGAGACTTGAGGTATAACTGCACATCGTTCGTAGTTCTGAAGTCCCCTTCTATATTGTCTCAACTGTGTATTATATTTCAAACATCTTGAATTTTATTCAGACCTTTATTTATATTATTCTAGAAGCTCGTGCACTTGTGACTCCAGTTCTGGGATGGTATTTAGACATCGCTATTATTATGGATTATTCACTACATTTCAGACTTTACTTCCGCATTTGTTTCTTTGTTATTACTTAATTTAAAATTATTTTAAAATAGCTAATATTATTCTAACGTTGGCTTGCCTAGCAAGTGAAATGTTAGGCACCATCACGGTCCCGAAGGTGGAAATTTTGGGTCGTGACACGTGAATTGTCCGTGCAGTTGTGATATGAAATGAGGACACGAGGTGCCGGGCAGATATGATGATTTAATTATAGGCACGAGGTGCCGTTGAAATATGAAAATGGGCTGAGACCCGTATTTACGAAAAATATAAAAATGGGCCGAGACCCGTATTTTGATGATTTTGAAATGAGGTGTCACATGGTGACTTTTTAATTAAAAGAATTATATTCAAAATATTTATTTGGAAGGATATTTACTTAGAAAGTATTATATAAAAGAATTGTATTTTGAAAGATATTTATTTGAGGAAATTGTATTTGAAAAGATTTATTGTAAGAATTATATTTGAAAAATAATTATTTGAGAAAATTATATTTGAAAGAGAGTTATCTGGAAGAACTATGTGAAAGACATTTATTTGAAGGGCTTGATTTAATTGGGTGTAATTGTGTTCATTAATTGTTGAGTGATATTAATGGTATTCTTGTTGTCTGTTGTGCATATCACTGGTTGTTTTATCCTGCCTTTATGGTTATTGTTTTCCTATTATTTTATATATTATATTGCACAGGTTATTAGACTAGTGAGTGTCTTGACTGTACCTCGTCTCTACTCCATTGAGGTCAGTCTTGATACTTACTGGGCACCGCTGTGGTGTGCTCACTCTACACTTCTGCACATTTTTGTGCACAGCCAGGTATTGAAGATAACGGACTTGAGCAGAGTTAAAGCGGGATCGTAAGTATTCAAGGTAGAGCTGTTTGGTTGTCGCAGTCCCTTGGAGTCTTTTCATTTCATTGTACTGTTAATTTGTAATCAAATAGTATTGTATATTCGGTCCTCGTGATCATTCTATGTCTTCAATTAGAGTTCGTGACTCAGTACTACCAATCTTGGGAGGTTGTATATTGTAATTATTTTCGTTGTTAGTTTTGATTATTTATTTAATTAAAAAAAAATGGCTTCAAAAAAATGCAATGGAATCGGCTTACCTAGTCTTAGAGACTAGGTGCCATCACGACTCCTGTGGTGGGATTTTGGGTCGTGACAGCCAATGTGGTGGCTGATGCTTTGAGTAGAAAGGATGTGAGTATGGGCAATCGTGCATATATTCCGGTTGGTGAGAGACCGTTAGCTGCATATGTTCAGACTTTGGCTAATCAGTTCGTGAGGTTAGATGTTTCGGAACTTAGTTGGGTTCTAACTTGCACAGTCGCTCGGTCTTTTTTATATGAGCGCATCAGAGAGCGGCAGTATGATGATCCTCATTTACTTGTCCTTAAGGACACGGTGCGGCACAGTGATTCCAAACAGGTTGTTGTGGGGGGAGATGGAGTTCTGTGAATGCAGGGTCGTATTTGTGTGCCTAATGTGTATGGGTTTCGTGAATTAATTCTAGAAGAGGCCCACAGTTCCGGGTATTCTATTCATCCAGGTACCGCCAAAATGTATCAATATTTGCGGCAACATTATTGGTGGAGGAGAATGAAGAAGGATATAGTTGCATACGTAGCTCGGTGTATGAATTGTCAGTAAGTTAAGTACGAGCATCAGAGACCTGGTGGTTTGCTCCAGAAGTTAGAAATTCTTGAGTGGAAGTGGAAGCGTATCACTATGAATTTTGTTGTTGGACTCCCACTGACTCAGAGAAAGTTTGACGTAGTTTGGGTCATTGTGGACAGGTTGACCAAGTCAGCACACTTCATTCCGGTGGCAATTACCTATTCTTCAGAGCGGTTAGCTGAAATTTACATTCGTGAGATTGTCCGCCTTCACGGTATGCCCGTGTCTATTATTTCAAATCGAGGTACGTAGTTTACCTCATATTTCTAGAGGGCTATACAACATGAGTTAGGTACGTGGGTTGAGTTGAGTACAACATTTCATTCACACACAGACGGACAGTCAGAGCGCACTATTTAGATATTGGAAGATATGCTTCGCGCTTGTGTTATAGACTTTGGAGGTTCTTGTGATCAATTCTTTCCACTTGCGGAGTTTGCTTATAATAATAGCTACCAGTCGAGCATTCAGATGGCTCCATATGAGGCATTATATGGAAGGCAGTGCCGTTTGCCAGTTGGCTGGTTTGAACCGGGAGAGGCTCGGTTGTTGAGTACTGATTTGGTACAGGATGCCTTGGATAAGGTCAAGGTTATTCATGATCGCCTTCGCATAGCTCAGTCTAGGAAAAAGAGTTATACCGACTGTAAAGTTCGTGATATTGCATTCATGGTTGGAGAAAGAATATTGCTCCGGGTTTCACCTATGAAAGTTGTAATGAAGTTCGGGAAGAAAGGCAAGTTGAGCCCTAGGTATATTGGACCCTTCAAAATTCTTGAAAGGGTGGGTGAAGTAGCCTACAGGCTTGCACTACCATCTAGTTTATCAACAGTTCATCTGGTGTTCCATGTGTCTATGCTTCGGAAATATCATGGTGATCCGTCCCATGTGTTAGATTTCAGCTCAGTCCAATTGGACAAAGATTTGACTTATGAAGAGGAGTTGGTAGCTATTCTAGCCCGACAGGTCCGATAGTTGAGGTCTAAGAGTTATCCTTCAGTTCGGGTACAATAGAGAGGTCAGCCGATAGAAGCATCTACCTGGGAGTTTGAGTTGGACATGCGGAGTAAATATTCGCACCTTTTTACTAGCTCAGGTACTTTTTCTAATTCCGTTCGAGGACAAACGTTTGTTTTAGAGGTGGAGAATGTGATGACCCAAAAGGTCATCTTTAAATTTAATAATTATTTCTGTGTTCTAAGAACTCGAAAGCACTATTCATCATTCCTCGACTTACGTGCGAAGTCCGTATAATTTTTCGGAAAGTTTTTATGTGAAAAATGGATTAAAATTTAAAATAGAGCCTTAAAACTCAATTAAGTTGACTTTGGTCAATATTTTGAGCAAACGGACCTGGATCAGTGTTTTGACAGTTCCGGTAGGTCCGTATCATGATTTGGGACTTGGACGTATGCCCGAAATTTAATTTAGAGGTCCCTAACTCAAGTTATAGCAATTTAATGGAAACTAAAAATTTAAAGGCTAAAGATTTTCAAGTTTGACCACGGAGTTTACTTTTTGATATCGGAGCCAGAATCCGATTTTGGAAATTAGAATAGCTCTGTTATATCATTTATGACTTGTGTGCCAAATTTAAAGTCATTCCGGATTCATTTAACATGTTTCGGCATAAGTTTTGTAAATTGAAAAATTTGAAACCCAAAAATTCGAATCGAGGTGTGAATTGTAATTTTGATGCTGTTTGATGTAATTTGAGACCCCGAGTAAGTCCGAGTTATGTTACGAGATTGGTTGGTATAATTGGACGAGGTCCCGAGGAGCTCGGGTGAGTTTCAGATCATTTTTGCAAAAACTACCAGTTCTGGTTCTGGTATTTCGCACATGCGACTTTTGGAGTGCAGGTGTGGTATCGCTTCTGTGGCTCATCCATCGCAAATGAAGAAAGCACCGCTTCTGCAACTCCTTCATGCGCATCTGGGCAGTGTTAAAAACGAAGGCTTACGAGATTTTTTTCTCATTTTGGTCATTTTGAGCTCGGGTAAGGCGAATATTTGGGCGATTTTCACGGGAATTATTGGGGTAAGTGTTCCTTATCCTATATTGATTATATTTCATGATTCCATACTCATTTACATCATGAATTCGTGAATTTATGGAAGAAAAATTAGATTTTTATAAAATCTTCTAAAAATGTAAAATGAGGATTTGAAAGCCAATCCGATATCGGAATTTGGTAATTTTGGTATGGTTAGACTCGTCTCGGAACGGGTGTTCGAATTTCATAAGTTTTTCCAAAATTCGAGACGTGAGCCCCACTGTTGATTTTTGAGATGAATTTTTAATTTTAATTCGGAAATTAGCAAATTTATATGGAATTAATTCCTACGATTTATATTGAGTATATTGAATTATTTATGACTAGATTTGAGGATTTCAAACACGAATTCGCGAGGCAAAGGTTTATTGGATTCTTGATTTTGGTTGCAAGCGAGATAAGTGTCGTGGTTAACCTTGACTTGAGGGAGTAGGAATTATTTGTCTATTTGCTACATGATTTAATGTGCGGGTACAAGGTATATTTGAGTTGACAAATACTTATGCGTTGTGGTTGAGTCAAAGCATGCGGGTGGAATTTGTTTATTGTGAATAATTGTCTCTTTAATTAAAGATATTCCTGTTTAAGTATTATTGATTATTTGATCATTATTCATGAAATTTTTATTCATTTAATTATTGTTAAATATTTTGGAAGGTGAAGTCGGTATTTTGGTATTGAATTGATTGGTAGATAAATGTATATCCCTACATTTAAATACTCTTCCGAATTTATATTATCATTTTTATGGTAAGGAAGAGTGTAAAAGCACGGAGGGTGTTGTCGTGCCATTTGTGAGTGTAAAAGCACGAAGGGTGTTACCGTGCCATTTGTGAGAGTAAAAGCACGAAGGGTGATACCGTGTCAAATGAGAGTAAAAGCACGAAGGGTGGTGCCATGTCATTTTCATATTATCATTTGTTCATTTTATTGTTGATGAATTAATTGACTACTAAGTGATGCATCTCCTGCTGAAATTATTATATCCTTCCCTTCGCATGTTCCCTCCCAATTTATAAATTATTATTTAATGTATTATGGTTACTTTGTATTTGTATATACTTGTACAGGTTGTTTATGTACGTGTCTTGTCATAGCCTCGTCACTACTTCGTCGAGGTTAGGCTCGGCACTTACCAGTACATGGGGTCGGTTGTACTGATACTTCACTCTACACTTCTTATGCAGATTTCGGAGTTGGTCCCAGCGGTGTACCGTAGATTTACCCAGATATAGCTACCAGTAGAGACTTGAGGTATAACTACACAATGTTCTCAGTTCTGAAGTTCCCTTCTATATTGTCTCGGCTGTGTATTATATTTCAAACAACTTAAATTTTATTCAGACCTTTATTTGTATTATTCTAGAAACTCGTGCACTTGTGACTCCAGTTCTGGGATGGTATTTAGACATCGTTATTATTATGGATTATTCACTACATTTCAGACTTTACTTCCGCATTTGTTTCTTTATTATTAATTAACTTAAAATTATTTTAAAATGGCTAATATTATTCTAACGTTGGCTTGCCTAGAAAGTGAAATGTTAGGCGCCATCACGGTCCCGAAGGTGGAAATTTCGGGTCGTGACACTCTAATACACTACCCAAGGACTAGTAGCACAAATCATGAACTTCTAAGATTAGAATTTGGAAAGCATGTGTGAAATAAAAATATGTCATCTGTTTGAAATATACATGAACAAATTAAAAAATATATAAAAATTCTAAAGCTACCTAGAACAAGATGCAGTTTTGACTGGATCGCAGGTACATCTTCAATGCTAACTCCCGCCATGTACACCAGCATCAACATCCAAAATCTGCACGCAAGGTACAGAAGTGTAGTATGAGTACAACCGACCCCATGTACTCAATAAGTAACAAACATAACCTTAGGTTGAAAGTAGTGACGAGTTGGGATAAGGGTCAGAGTCCAACTCCAATAACTAGCAACAGTTCATAACAATATAATTTAAAACATCACAAGTAATAACTCAATAATAAAATCCTCAGTTCGTATAAAATTATGAGATGGCATGAGGAAAATACTTTTCTATGCCTACATATCGAGTATGCATGTCTAATGCAATGTAGCACATGATGAACTCATGTACTCACACTCTCTAAGTACTCAATCACTCAGTACTCTGATAAGTATTTTTCCTCAATCACTCACACTCACTTTATATGGACAATCCAACCGAGGTAAGATCCATCTTGAATATATACATAATAACTTACATTCAGTCATTCAGTACTGTACATGGCCAATCCAGCCCAGGGAACTCCATCTCAAATATAAATAAATAAGGCAACTCCATGCCTAGGGAACTCCATCCCAAATATAAATAAATAAGGCAACTCTATGCCTAGGAACTCCATCCCAAATATAAATAAATAAGTCAACCCCATGCCTAGGGAACTCCATCCCAAATATAAATAAATACGGCAACTCCATGCCTAGGGAACTCCATCCCGAATATAAATAAATAAGGCAACTCCATGTCGAGGAAAATCCATCCCAAAAGTGAATATATATGGCAATTCCATGCCCAGGGAACTCCATCCCAAATATAATATCTATTGTGCTCACTGTGGGGGGTGCAGACTCTGGAGGAGCTCCTTCAGCACAAGCGCTATAATAAGCCAATCTGGTCTGCTGCGGCGTGCAACCCGATCCCATAATAATAAAGTATATAAAGTCAATATGGCATGTTGCGGCGTGCAACCCGATCCATAAAATATCCTCACAATCAGGCCCTAGGCCTCACTTAGTCATCAATCTCTCCAGTCTCTCGGGCTCAAAATGTCATGAAAGTCAGCCCAAAATAATAATATGCTGTATCAATAATTAGCAACAGAGACTGAGATATGATATGAAATGAATGAACATGACTGAGTATTAAATTACATTTTAAACAAATAATTCAACAATAATATGGCCTCTGTGGGTCTCAATAATAGCGGCATATAGCCTCAGCATGATTTTTAACATGATTCTCAGCTCAATTTTTTTAACACATGAAAGTACATGGATAATGCCAAGATTATTTGATTACAAAATTCTACGGAATCAATTATGTCACAAATTTCCATGATGCACGCCCACACACTCGTCACCTAACATGTGCGTCACCTCCAAACAATTTATATAATACGTAATTCAGGGATTCATACCCTCAGCTCCAAATTTAAAAATGTTACTTACCTTAAACCGTACAATTCTTTATTCCAATAAGCCTTTTTCTCTCGATTCGACATCCGAACGCCTCGAATCCAGTCACAAATAATTCGATACACTCAACATGAGGTGTAGGAATCAATTCCATATGAAAATGCTAAATTTCACAATAAATTTGAAAACATCAACAAAAAGTCAACAGTGAGGCCCACGTCTCGGAACCCGATAAAAGTTACAAAATATGAATGCTCATTCAACCACGAGTCTAACCATACCAAATTTTCAAAATTCCGACATCAACTCGACCTTAAAATCCTTAAATCTTATTTTCAAATCCCTCCCAAATTCTCGAATTACACCTCAAAAATACGTAATCTAGTCGTAATATTCGATGATAATTCAATATTATTGTGATGACCCAAAAGGTCATCTTATGTTTTAGAACTCAAATTTGCACTCTTAAACCTTAAAATTTTCATTTTTACCCTCCTCGATTTGCGTGCACAGTCCGGGCAGGTTTCCGAAAAGCTTTTATGTTGAAAACTGATGAAAATAAGAATTTTTGCCTTAAAAGTTGATTTTAATTGACTTCGGTCAATATTTTTGGTAAACAGGCTCGGATCCGTGCTTTGACGGTCCCGGTAGGTCCGTATCAAATTGTGGGACCTGGGCGTATACCCGGAATCGAATTCGGAGGTTTCTAGCTCAAGTTATGAATTTTTGATAAAAATTAAAAGTCTAAAAATTAATTGTTTTTAAGAATTGATTGATGTTTGGCATTATTAGTACCGGGTCCGTATTTTGGTTCCGGAGCCCGATACAGGTTCATTATGATATTTAAGACATGTCTGTGAAATTTGGTGAGAAATAGAGTTGATTTGACGTGATTCAGACGTCTAGTTGAGAAATTAGAAGTTTTAAAGTGTTCTTGAGAATTTCATTTGATTTGGTGCTAAATTTAGAGTTTTAGGTGTTATTTTGGCGATTTGATCGCGTTAGCAAGTTCGTATGATATTTCTAGACTTGCGTGCATGTTTGGTTTGGAGCCCCAAGGGATCGGGTACCATTCGGGCGATGTGCGAGTTGAGTTCAAACCTCAACAAGGCTGTTGGTGCACCAAATCTGGTGTGCCCGCACCTGCGAGCCTTTGGTCACAGGTGCGAGCGAAAGCCCTGCAGATGCGACCCAGGCCTGGACTTCATTTTTTTTGCAGATACGGACTTTTCTCCGCAGGAGCGGGACCGCAAAAGCGGAACCCTGTCCGTAGGTGCGGCCCTAGTTGGCCCAGCCCTTTTCCGCAGAAGCACACACCCCGTCCACACATGCGGATGCGCAGGTGCGACCAAAGCACCGCAGGTGTGAAGGTCGCTGGGCAGTGAGTATTTAATTCGGACTCCAGCTATTTTTCTTCTCGTTTTCAAAAGGATAGGAGGCCTAGGGCGATTTTTCAAAGACATTTTCTTCCCCAAATCATAGGTAAGTGTTCCTTAACTCGTTTCTTTCAATTACCCATTATATTTCTTGAATTTTCAACTTAAAATCTAGAGTTTTTATGGTAGAATTAGGGGTTAGGGTAGAAAATAGGAATTTCGGAAATTTGAAAATTTAGACCTCAATTTGAGGTCGGATTCCAAAACTAATTATATATTCGGGCTCGGGGGTGAATGGGTAAAAGGATTTTGGTCCGAACCTTGGGTTTTGACCAAGCGGCCCCGGGGTCAATTTTTCGACTTTTTGGAGGAAAATTTGGGAAATTTAATTTATGCAATATAATTGGTTCCTTTAGCAATATTTGATATTATTGAGTCATTTTTGTATAGATACGAGTGGTTTGGAGGTGAATTCCAAAGAAAAAGTTGTGATTGAGAATTAAATGGCCTTCAGAGCGAGGTAAGTGTTGTGGCTAACTCTGGCTTGAGGGAATTAGGAACCTTAGATTAATTGCTAAGTAAAATTCATGTGAGCGGCGTATATGTGAGGTGACGAGTACCTATGCGCCGCCAATTTACTTGTTTTTTTTCATGTTTCTCTGTTTTTCTGATATTGTCTTATTCCTATGCCAAATTGCTACATGTTATACTAGTGTTGTTCAAATTATCGTTCTTATCATGTTTACGGAATTTTCTGGTGATAACTGAGTTTTTATTTCAAAGTTAAGATTGATATTATGGAACCAAATATTGAAGTAAGGTTTGTACTTGTTATTCTATCTTTCTGTTGTTATTTATGCATTGCATTATGGTAAGGGAGAGTGTTAATGCACGAAGGGTGATGTCGTGCCATATTGTGAGTGTTAATGCACGAAGGGTGATGCCGTGCCGTATTGTGAGTATTACTGCACGAAGGGTGATGCCGTGCCATATTGTGAGTGTTAATGCACGAAAGGTGATGCCGTGCCATATTGTGAGTGTTAATGCACGAAGGGTGATGCCGTGCCATGATATGAGAGTAAAAGCACGAAAGTTGATGTCGTGCCGTTTCTATAAATTTTATGGTGAGATTGAGAGTAAAAGTACGAAGGGTGATGCCGTGCATTCTTCTTTACTGTATTCACTATTCCTGTTAATTCATGGTATATTGACTGCTCCGGTGATCATTTTGTTGTAGTTCTTTATCTTATATTTCCCTTAGTATGTCTCCCCTCCCAACATTTCCTGTTTAGTTCTTCATTCCTGTTATTTGCGTATACACCGTTAAATTGTACAGGTTGATTGTAGGTGCCTTGCCTTAGCCTCGTCACTACTTCATCGAGGTTAGGCTCGATACTTATCAGTACATGGGGTCGGTTGTACTGATGCTGTACTCTGCACTTTCTGTGTAGATTTTGATACCGGCTCAGGTTGATCGAGATTTGCTATTAGTCCACTGTCCAGAAACTCAAGGTAGATCTGTCGGCGTTCACAGACCTTGAAGTCCCCGTCTATCTTTTTATGCCCTACTGTTTTCTTTCATTCAGACAATTGTATTTCTTTCAGACTATTACTTATAGTAAGTTCTAGAATGCTCGTGAATTGTGACTCCAGATCCGGGTGGTAGTAGTTAATACAGATTTATGATATTCCGCACTTATTATATTTTATCGTAGTTAATTATTGCTAATTATTGAACGAAAATAAGCAATTGGTAAATGATTCTCTAACGTTGGCTTGCCTAGTAAGTGAAATGTTAGGCGCCATCACGGTCCCATCGGTGAGAAATTTCGGGTCGTGACAATTATTGACTAACAATGATCACAAGTGACTTACCTCAAGATTTCCCGTGAAATTTCTCTGAAAAATCACCCCAAAGTCGTGTTCTTTCGCCTAAAAATGTTGAAATGAGCTAAAAAAACAAAAGTTTTCAATAAAAACAATAATCAGGTCGCTAAAAGTTTATTTTCCGTCGCTAAAAGTCCATTTTACGTCACTAATGGTCCGCACCAGAACTTGTTTGCACCAACAATTTAGTTTTTTCACTAAAAAGGCGCTAACTCTATCATTCGAACTCGGAATGCGACGATTCTTGTTCCTATGAGTCACAAATAATAATACGAACCTAGTCGTTTAATCGAAACTTAATTCGAAGCTCATTGTCTCAATGCGATACCAATTTCGCTCGTTAAACGACTAACTCATGTTTCGCGCTAAAAACCCAATCGCGACTTGATGAAATTAGACCAAATATTCCAGATCATTCATATAATTCATTATCAAACTCTCGGAAGTCTCGAAATATAATTTCGATATCTTGAACTAAAAATGAACCTTTAGATCATTACATGCTTATGCTCAAAATAACAAACTCTTCCAAAAACTCTTCCAAAACTCATCCGAGCCCCATGAGACCCCAATCAAGTATACTAACAAGTCCCATAACATGACGCGAACTTAGTCGATGCCTCAAATTACATTAAACAATACTAAAACACGAATCAGACCCCAATTCAAGCTTAATAAAAATTAACGAATTTTAAATTCTACATTCGATGCCGAAACCTATCAAATCAAGTCCGATTGACCTTAGTTTTTGCACACAAGTCATACATGACATAACGGACCTATTTTAAAATTTTCAGAATTGGATTCTGACGCCGATACCAATAAAGTCAACTCCCGGTCAAACTTTCAAACCTTCCATTTCCAACTTTTGCCATTTCAAGCCAAAATCAACTATGGACTTCCAAATAAATATTCTGATACACTCCTAAGTCCAAAATCACCATACATAGCTATTGAAACCATCAAAACTTCATTCCGGAGTTGTTTGTTCAAAAGTCAAACTTCGGTCAACTCTTTTCTTTTAAGTTTCTAAACAAGGATTGTTCTTTCAATTTAATCCTGAATATCCGCAAACAAAAGCTGACAATTCACACAAGTCATAATATACATTACGAAGCTGCTCAAGATTTCAAATTGTTGAGCGGGATGTAAATGCTCAAAACGACAAGTCGGATTGTTACAAGTATCTAATTGCTGCTAGTGCACACTTGTCACAAATTCACATCAAGAGATCTTTCTGCATTGCAAGTTATTTCAAAAAATGGTACAATTCTTTTTATAATCATCATGAAGTTATTAAAATAGAAGCAAGATTACAGTTGTGATGAAGTAATAAATACTCTTTCTTTAATTAAAAGTTGCGGGTTCGAACCCTAAATATATGAATACGGGACATTAGTTGCAAAACCCAAAAAAAAGAAGCAATATCTCTATTAATAGCAAAATTCCAAAACCCATTAGATTAATACCCCAATCTCTTGCTTATTGTTATATTTTAACTGAAACCTTAGTGATCTCTTAATAATATTTTTCTTACTTTTTTTCTTTTAAATACAAGGTTACATATTCGTGGAATTGAAGTTGTACTGTAATAGTTATAATTCTATAACGCAACACACATAGGTGTACTCACACAAGTCATTTTGATTCTCTAATCCCATGCCAAAAAAAAAAAAAAAAAAAATCTTGGGAAAAAAACAGAAAATAAGAAACAAGAAAAAAAATTGAGATTGATTCCATGGTTGTTGACTTTGAAATTGCTTCTTTAGTATGATAATGATGTGAAAACATGAAGTTGACGACATAAAATTAAGTTATTCACAATCAAATTAATCCAAATTCTCTAGTAGATGTCCTTAGGATCCGACTCGGAGGAAGACAAGAAAGAATAGAAGAATACCAAATTCTTTTCTTTAAAATTATTATTTTTAATGTAAAATGATGGTTTGATTCTTTTCCTTTTTTTACCTTCTTCTTTTTGCCTAATAAAGACTCAGATATTATTGAAAGTAGTTGAGGTGAATCATTACAAATTGGAATAGATCGTGGAGTATCCCTTCCAAGAAAGTTTGTGCAAAATTAAAATAAAGCATAATGTGGGAGGGGATTAAATAAACATGATATAGTAATGTTTAGCGAGGTTTAGTTGATTCCTTTCACTTAATTTGTTTCTCATAATCTTTATTCTAAAAAATTAAGATGCAAGAATGATAAAAATTAAAACATTTAACTCTTAAAAACGTAACATAGTCTTATTTTACTCCCTTTGTCCCAAATTAATTTTCATATTTCGCTTCACGAGAATCAATTTAAAATATAGATTTTACAAAATTAAAATATATTTTAGTATATTAATCAAAATTCACATAATTTGACTATCCAGAAGCAAAACGTGACTATTAATTTGGACAGAGGGAGAATAAAAGATAATTAATCTTTACCCTCGCCTGTTTCAACCTAAAAATTGGTAATAGAATCTCAATAAATGACGATGGATATATCCGCACGCTCTAAATTTTACTTTCCTCCTACATCCCATGTATTTCCATATTCTTTTGCGTTACTGCTCTTTTCTTTCTTTCACTTTTTACTGTATTGGGATATTTACATTTTTAGTCCTTTAATTATTAGCAAATGCATTTTCGATCCTAGTAATGGCTCAACTGGACATATTGCACCTAAACTTATTTGAGTTGCACATTTTTGCCCTTGCAAAAACAAATTATCTGTAAATTTAATATATTTTTATATAAAATTTATTCGAATTTTCATCAAGTGAAGAAACCTGTAAAATTTGTGAAAATGAGTTAGTGGAGGAACTAAAAGCATACAACTCTGCTTATTGAAGGTTAATTTTTGTTCACTATGATACCACGATTTGAAAATTAGCCCGAATTCCAATAATTAAGGGACTAAAATTATAATTTCCTACATCATTCATCCAAAACAATATTAGGGGTTATGCCTAGAAATTGCAGCTATCGGAAGATTCCACTCACCTATATAATTTCAGCTATGTAATTTTTATGTATATTAGTTACAATGTACGTGCATTGCACGTGTATTCTATGTTTGTTAATAAAAATATATATGGAATATAGAATAAGCATGAAGCATGCCTATAACAATTGATGTCAAGACATATGCAACATTCATTTAAAAAATGTCATTACACTGGCACAATAGTTGAATTTCAAGTAATCGGGTATCTTTTGAACCTACAAAGATAAAAGTTTTGGTATATTAGTTATAATACTGTAATCATAAGTATTTCATTATATAAGATAATAATATGTCATGTTGTTGTAGCTGACCTTATACTTTATAAATGATGTTCTTGGAATTTGGTGTATCGTCGTATTAAAGACTTTATTAATAAAAATTTAGGTGTAAGTACATAAAAAAGACTAATTAGTGGTCATCAAGCTCGAATATTAGTCGAAAACATCAACAACACCTAATACTACATATGTAACGACCCGGACAATCGTTTTAAAAGTTGTAGCCCCGTTTCCCTATTTACTGCTCATTATGTGCTTTTAAAACAGTTATGTAACTTGTCGGGGTAGTCGGTTCGGGTTCGGAAAGATTTTAGAATGAATTGGAACACTTAGTTCTAAAGTTTAAAACTTAAATTGAAAAGGTTGACTGGATGTCGACCTATGTGCAAACGACCCCGGAATAGAATTTTGATGATTCCAATAGCTCCGTATGGTAATTTTAGACTTAGGAGCGAGTTCGAAATTTTATTTGGAAGTCCGTAGTTAAATTAGTCTTGAAATGGCTAAAATAGTAATTTAAGTTTGGAAGTTTGACTGGGGAGTTGACTTTTTGATATCGGGACCGGAATCCAGTTCTAAAAAATTTCATAGCTCTGTTATGTCATTTGTGACTTGTGTGCAAAATTTGAGGTTAATCGGACTTGATTTGATAGGTTTCGGCATCGAATGTAGAAGTTGAAAATTCTTAAGTTTCATTAAGCTTGAATTAGGATGTGATTTGTGATTTTAGCGTTGTTTGATGTGATTTGAGGTTTCAAATAAGTACATGATGTTTTAGGACTTGTTGGTGTATTTGGTTGAGGTCCCGAGGGCCTGGCCTCCGGTGAGTTTCGGATGGTTAACGGATCAAAAGTTGGACTTAAACAACTGCTGCAATTTTCTTCTGCTAGAAAAATTCGAAGCCCAGAAATCAAGGCCCAAAAATCGAGCCCAGGGTCGAGGGCCAGGATCGAAGCCAGGGTCGAGGGCCATGTCGAAGCCATGATCGAGGGCAGGATCGAGGCCCATGATTGAGGTCATGATCGAGGGCCGGGATCGAGGCTCATGATCGAGGCCAAGATCAAGGGCGAGGATCGAGGCCGAGGATCGAGGATCGAGGGCAGTCTGGACAAAACTGTAAGTTATAAAGTAAAGGACTTCGTCCCATTTTTTATTTTTGACAAATTGGAGCTTGGGGAGAGGTAATTTTTGAGAGATTTTCAGAGAAAACATCGGGGCAAGTGTTCTTAACTCAATTATGGTTAGATTACCAGAATCCATCATTTGTTTTCACCATTTAATTAGTGTTTTGAGATTGAAATTTGAGAATTTTTTTTAGAAATTTCATAGAAACGAATTTTTGAGATTTCAGTGTTGATTCAGAGTCTGATTTGAGTGAAACTGGTATGGTTGGACTCGTAATTGAAAGAGTTGTCGGATTTTGTGAGTTTCGCCGGATTCCGAGATGTGGGCCCACGGGCGATTTTTGAGCTAATTTCGGATTTTATTGAAAAATATAGTATTTTTTATGAAATTGATTCCTATAATTTTTATTGACTGTATCGAATTATTTTGGCTAGATTCGAGTCATTCAGAGTTGGATAATCGAGGAAAAGGCATACTAGTGGATTAAATTGGAGCAAGTCGAGGTAAGTGACTTGTCTAACCTTGTGTGGGGGAAATTTCACCTAGGATTGTTATTGATGTGATAATTGTAATGTAATGAAAGTCGTGTATACGAAGTGACGAGTGTGTACACGGGCTAAATATAAAATATTATGTCTTTAAATTGTGTAGATCACCGTTGTATAGTAATTAAATAATTTTACCTTGTTATATACTTCATCATTGATTTAATTTTTATATTTTAAATTTGCTTGACCTTTCCCGCTAATTGTATTACATGTTTAGTTGAAACTTGGTTTCTTTTATTTCGTGCATTATTTGAAGGTTGATTTTCTTTAATTTAAATATTATTAATATGAAGTATTTGACATTTTAAATTTGATATTGAAGCAACGTATTAAAAATTTTGAAATATTATTTTTATTGAGTTATTTATTCCCAAATATTTTTGTGAGATTGTTTGTACTCATTGTGATTGAGCCGTGAGCTCCCTGTTGCGGAAAATATTGTTGATATTGTTTAATTTTGCAAATTAAAATATTTGAGCACTTGAGGTGCAGATTGTGTTATATTGTGATATTGATACGCATGCGGTGGTATAAGGTCTGGGTGTTGAAAAGCATGCAGTGAGATAAGGGTGGTTTGATACGCGTGGCTAGTAGGGGAACTACTAGAAGTCATGCGGTGTGATAAAGGTGGCTAAAACGCGGGGTGTTATTTCGGAAAAAATATTTTTGTTAAAATAAATTGTGAAGGTTCCCGCGGTGATATAAGGAAATGAGATATTGTGAATTTATTTATGATTTGGGACTACGAGGCGGTACCTCAGGAGTGCCCTTGTTGATATTGATTTATGGCCGCAGTTGCCTTTGATTATTGTTGTGATTTTCTTAAAGTTGAAAAGAATTCTGTTTTGTTTCCACGAGTTATTATTTGCCACTATTTTGCATAGTTAATTGGTGACATACTACTTACTTGATGCATTTCTATTGTCATTTTATTTTTATTATATTGTTAAACATTTTACCTTGTCTTTTATTATTCCAGTAGGGCTGACCTGACCTCGTCACTACTCTACCGATGTTAGGATTGACACTTACTGGGTACCGCTGTGGTGTTCTCATACTAAGCTTCTGCACATCTTTTTGTGCAGATCCAGGTACATCCTACCAGTACAGACATCAGTGAGCTACCTGTGTACGGAGACTTCGAGGTATATCTGCCAGCGTCCGCAGACTCCGGAGTCCCCTTCTACCATTATTATGTCGCTTTCTTATTTTTCTTAGACCCTGATATATAGATACATTGAGGATAAATTCTTAGAAGCTTGTGACATATTTCTACTAGGTTTTGTGAGTTGTAATTATTTAAATTGCAGTTCATTTATTTTAGATTTCTATTGTTATTTAAGTGCCATCACAACATCCTACGTAGAAAAATTTGGGGTCTTGACAACATATTGCTAAGATCTGAAGCGAGTTAAATAGGATATAAATTGAGCTTTTAAAGCCAATTGACAAGCTTTCACTTCAAAACTCCTCTACAATGCATCTCTTGAACAATTTATTTTATGATGATGCAAAAGCCATTCTTTGTATTTTGGAATACCCTTTAATTCCTCTAGCGCCAAACATAATACACCACAGCAGTCATAGCCATTCTAAACACTTTAGTTCCAGAAGAGTTTTCTTCAACACACTCCTCATAAGACTAATTCCGACATCAAAATAATAATACTAAACATCTTGGGCATCTAATCTAGACTATAGATATTCTACCAATTTTTCTTCATCAAATTTCTATACGTGGGACTTTCTTTTCTTTATTCACATACTTAACAAGTAGGTGCTTTAATAACGATATATAACTATTGACGATACTCATAACCATATTTTCCAATGCAACGTAAAACTTCTTCTGCAACTGTCAGTTTTATTTAGACGTCTCGTCTCCAACTATCACATATCGTCTTAATTACTGGTAAATCATATTCAAATAAGTATATTATTATTGAGGTTAAAAAAATATATACACTACTTAAGAGTATGTTCTCTGCTCGACAAAATTGTAAAAAAAATTACTCGACATATTTATGAAATACTTCATATATGTGCGTACAAAAAGTCTAGGAGAAGAAGAATGGAACGCATTTTGATTATTTGCTTAAGGTTGGCTAGTTTTAACATAATTAATGAAGGATAGCGATTTGCTACAATTTAAATATATTAATGTAATAATAACTTCAGAGCAAAAAAAAAAAAAGTTAATCACGAACCTACAAAGAGAAATCCTTTAAGTGATTGAAATTTTAAACAGATTCAAAATTTTAAAAGCCATAACACAACAAATCATTAAAATGCTGAAATCTAAATATTATGAGGCTACTTGAATATGTGCAATCAGCTGCTATGAGATTTGTAGAAAATGCACATTTGTATTAGTAGAAGTACAAATTAATAACTTATAGGTATTAAAAGTACAAAACAATCAAAAGAATTCGAAAAAAAGACTATAAATTTCTTTATAAGAGTAGGCAAAAATATCAAGCTCGGATAATAAATATTTCTAAGATAAGAAATATAATAAAAATATCAATATGGAAATAGAGAGATTAAACAGATTCAAAATTTTAAAAGCCATAACACAACAAATTATTAAGATGCTGAAATCCAAATATTATGAGGCTACTTGATTATGTGCAATCAGTTGCTATTAGATTTGTAGAAAATGCACATTTGTATTAGTAGAAGTACAAATTAATAACTTATAGCTATTAAAAGTACAAAACAATCAAAAGAATTTGAAAAAAGACTATAAATTTCTTTACAAGAGTAGTCGAAAATATCAAGCTCGGATAATAAATATTTCTAAGATAAGAAATATAATAAAAATATCAATATGGAAATAGAGAGATTATGATTTTCCATATCCATATCTAGATAGGCTTCTAGCAACATTAGCTTTTGATTATATTGGTTATTAGATGAATAATGAGTGACATGTTAGAAGATATTATGCACTTTAAGAATGGTACTTCTACTTAATTTTATGCCCTTTTTGTATTTTCTCAAAGAATCATGTACGAAAGTTTCAAACAGATTATGTAAATAATAAATTTGGTCTGCCATAGCGAAGCAATGTCGACATCTCAAAAACTTACCCTGCATATGTATAAAAAAAGAATCATAAATTTTTAAAAATCAAATTACCACGGGCAACAACATTGGAACTAAATTGCATACAAAAGAATTTTAACATGAGTTAACTTGAATACGCCGATAGTTTTAAAAAGTTTTATATTATTAGGTCATCTAAAAGATTAATAGGTAACACTCCATAAAAGTGAGATTTTGTAACCTAATAAAAGTGACCTAATTATATTTAAATTTTTGCTATTTTATATAATACTCCGTATAAGTTAAAACTCTTTTAACATCTTGTTTAATGGTCCTTCATAAGGTTTGAACTTGTGACGTTCTTTTTAATCTTTACAATCCGTGTACTTAGAGAAGAAACTTTTGATCTGAGAAGAATTAAGGTTGATTGGTTTTTAACTTTTTTCCTAATGATTAAACAATCCATGAATGCAACATATTAAAATTACTATCGAACTAATACAATAGTACTAATTCAAGCATAAACAAATTGTATTTCTGCATGAAGTGTTATTATAGTGTTGCATGACATACCTTGATACAATAGTAGAAATTTTCAAGACCTAAGCGGAGCAGTGCATATCCCTGGAATTAAAGCAACACCAATTAAAGTTTATTTCTTAATTAAAATACTAAACCATAACAATCCACGAGTAGGAAATATAGTTTTTCTTAACTCAGCGTTTAATACTTATAATATCTAAAATGCCAAAATTTGGTTTTCAACGAAGGGAATTTAAGATACACACCCATCATAGCTTCTACTTTGCTAGAAAATAGAGTTCGCATGGTGAATACATGTTCATGCATAAAAAATAGTTTCTTTATCTTGGCCATCCCAATTTTTTCACGATAATATTCTCTAAACCATGAAATAGAAAACATAGATAAAATACCATGAATTATAAAAAATTAAAAACACGACGCAAAGATTAAAAACGATATTTGCCGAAATCAAATATACAAGGTATAGCAACAGAGAACATAGAACTTAGGAAACCACACTAATTGCCGTAAAGCCAAAGAATATATAATCAAACCAATTTAAAGTTAGATAAAGCAATGTAGTTGATAACTTGATAAGCATAAAGCAATAGAGTTGTGGGAGTTGTGGCTAACTCAAATAAAAAAAAATAACTTAATTGGAATGTATTATGATTATTTTAGCTAGTTTAAATAAGTAAGAATTTAATAAGAAAATATTATTTTGATTTGAAAATTCTTAATATTAGGAAATTATGAAATGACTATTGAATCCAATAAGAAATCTATTTTTAAAGGGTAAAAAAGACGAACGACATTCGCTAAGAGCCTTCGTACTTTTAATATAATATATAGATATAGATATAGATTGTTCCAAAAATAAAAAGAGCAACACAAAGAAACCAAAAATAGAACCCATTATTTCTTCCTGTCACTGTTGACAATATTTGGGTGCCTTCAAATAGTGAAACAAATTATATACCATTAAGAAGTAAGAACTCATCCTATTAAGTACACACGTCGAAAAAAGCTAAAAAATTCCCAAATAAATATGCAAGCCCAATCAGATTTTCTATTCGAATATATCTTTTAAAAGAAAAATTGCTCAAAATCACCACAGTTTTCATTTTTCCCCCCCTATTAATTCTAATTTTTTGATACATAACATATACATATAGCACCAAGGAAAGGAGAAAGAGTAAACAGAAAAGGAAGAATCACGAAATCAACATTTGAAACTTATATATTCGAGGTTTTATTCCTCTTAAGTTATTGGGTTCTAAATTAAGAATTTGTACATATTTATAATTCGTACGCTACACGATTTGGACCAAAATTATTGAGTGCGACTAAATCGGTCACCTATACTCTAGCTCTACTGTCACGACCCAATTCTCACCCTCGGAATCGTGATGGCGCCTAACATTTCACTTGTTAGGCAAGACAATATTAGCTTTATTTATTAACCATTTTTAACAATTCAAATGAAATGATAACAATAAATCCGAATAGTCTGAAATAAAGTGATAAACTAATGAACGACGTAATCCAAATAGAATCCCAGAAACTGGAGTCACGAATACATGAGTGTTTGGAGTACTATAGATAATAGTCTGAATAAAATACAATTGCTTGAATCAAAATAAATAGCACTGCATAAAAGGGGACTTCAGGGCTGCGCACGCCGTGCAGCTATACCTCAAGTCTCCACAGGTAGCTGGATCCGGGCAATCTCACTCAGCACTGCTGGGACCCACTCCGGTATCTGCACAAGAAGTGCAGAGTGTAGTATGAGTACAACCGACCCCATGTACTCTGTAAGTGCCGAGCCTAACCTCGACGAAGTAGTGATGAGGGTAAGACGGGCCACTTACAATAAATAATAATAATAATAATAATAATAATAATAATAATAATAATAATAAGAAGAATAATAATAACAAGAAAACAGGAAAGGGAAGTAAATTATAGCAGTTAAATTCATGAAAACGAACTCGAAATTCAACTACCAAAGAGTACAAAATAACAAGTCTAATAATAATAATAATAATAATAATAATAATAATAATAATAATAACAACAAGAAAATAGGAAAGGGAAGTAAAGCAGATAAATTCATGAAAACGAACTCGAAATTCAACTACCAAAGAGTACAAAAGAGCAAGTCTAATAGTCTCATATCACAATACCGAGGCAAATCCAACAATCACAAACAAGTACCACATATACAATCCATTGCGGCGCGCAACCCGATCCCACACATATCAACATCTGTCAATATCATAATCCGTCCTTATTCCATCATTTCAATTCATTACCTTTCAATTTTTGTTGCGGCATGCAACCCGCTCCCCAAACAATTTCAATCAACATAAACAATTCAACAACCAAATTTACAAGAATTTCTACATCAAGAGGGTAAATGTTCGAGGCAATAAATAACCATATAATAATCAAATAATCTCTAACAATTCGAAGTCTCAACTTTACCGATTCATTGGTATCTATCAATTAAACAACTCATGCAAGTGAAACCAAATTATACAAGGCAACAAATATTACAAACAATAAGACAAGTAAAGCATGTGAAAATTTAGATATGCAATTAAAGAAAGTAGAGACAAATAACAAATAAGTATGGAGTCATGGAAGGGACGAACAATTTAATACAAGAATAATTAAATGACAGGTAATAATTTATGGTATAGAAGTCAAATAAAGCATGTAACTATTAAGGCATGAAGCAAGATATATCATGGAATGAACGAAAACATGAAAACAAATATCATGACGGCGTATATACACTAGTCACCTAGCATATATGCCATTTTCGCACATAATTCACATAACACATACTTGAAGGATTCCTAATTCCCTCAAGTCAAGGTTAGACCCAACACTTACATTACTCCTCGAATCAAAGCAATCAACCAACCATAGCCTTGCCTTTCGAACAAGCCTCCAAACCAACCGAATCTAGCAAATTATCGATAAAATATTTCAAAATAAGCTTTAGAAACTACCCATCAATAAAAGAAGTTTAATTTTGATCATTTTTTAAAAAGTCAACAAAAGACAACCATGAGCTCGCTTGGTCAAAACTCGAGATTCGGACTAAAATCCGATTACTTATTCACCCCCGAGCCCGGTTATGTAATTTGTATCGAAATCTGACCTCAATTTAAGGTCTAAATCTCTATTTTACAAAAATCTCCAATTCTACCCAAATCCCTAATTTCTACCATGGAAATCCTAAATTTGATGTTGAATTCTCATGAAAAGTAAAGGGTAATTGAAAGAAAATGGATTAGGGTCACTTACCAATGAATTTGGGAAGAAACGTCTCTTGAAAAATCGCATCTAGAGTGTTTAGGGTTGAGAAATGGTGTAAAATGAGCTAAATTCCCATTTTTCCTCTTTTACCCAGCTGCAAATGTCACAACTGCGATGTCTTGTTCGAAATTGCGAACATCACAAATGCGAGATAAGGGTCGCAAATGAGAACCTTGCCTCAGAACACCAGAAGTTGCAAATGCGACATTTAGATCGCAAATGCGGCCAAAAATTTCGCAAATGCGAAGCAGACTCAAGTGGCCTGTGATCGCGAATGCGACCACTTTCTTCGCGAAAGCGAATGGCCACATTTTGCAAAAGCGAACAAAATTCTTGTAAATGATAGATTCACCCGGCCAGCCCATGCGAACAATTCTTCGCAAAAGCGAGGCTCATAATTATGAGCCAGACCTCGTAAATGCGAGATCTACATCAGACACCAGAACTGGCATTGCACCAATAACCTTTGCACTATCCAAACTCATCCAAAACACGTCCAAAACTTACCCGAGCCCCTAGGGATCCAAACCAAATATGCACACATGTGTAATAATATCACATGACTTCGCTCGCGCAATCAAATCACCAAAATAACATCTAATTCTAAGGATCGAACATCAAAATGAATGGAATTTTAAAGTAATCTTGAGACCAACTAGAATCACATCTAAGCGTCCGAATCATGTTAAATTAATTCCGAATTGCACCAAATTTTGCAGACAAATTTCAAATAGCAATATAGACCTATTCCAAGTTTCAACATTAAAATCCAAACCCCATTGCTATTAAGTCAACTTACGGTCAAATTTATGAAATTTTCAAACTTTCAAAATACTAGTTTTCTGCAAAATAAGTCAAATCAATCTAGGGACCTTCAATTTCAATTTCAGCATACGCCAAGTCCAAAATCACGGTACGGACCTATCAGAATTGTCAAAATACCGTTCCGAGGTCATTTTCACAACATGTTGACCATTGTCAACTCAAGTTGTTTTTAAAGCTATAAAACATATTTTTTTCTAATTTTTACATAAAAACTTTTCAAAAAGGGATACGGGCCACGCACGCAAATCAAAAAATAGCAAACGAAGCTAAAGGAGGTCTCGAACTATAAAAATAAGGATTAATACTCAAAACAACGTATCGGGTTGACACATCTCCCCTCTTAGAAGAATTGGATAAGGAAGAGGATGTCCTTTCATGGAATGTGAAGTTAGTTTTCCAATATATTCCCATTTGATAGATGTGACATTTTAATTAGGATAAATATATAGACGACCCTTAAGCTTGTTCAATCTATTCATTTAAACATTGAATTTGAGGGTTCTACCTACTTAACATCTTAACCGAAATTAAAATGTGCCTATTAGACACATATTGCTTTTATGGCATGGTGCGTGAATAACATCACTCTTAAGAGCGTGAAAACAACTAGTTTTTCATTATTATTATTTTTTGTCTCCTTTACCTTGTTTTTACCCTTAAAATGGGATAACAATTAAACTTATAATATGGTTCTAAGGATACATGATTTCACATAATACCAATTGATAAATGTGAGGATGAGTAATAGAAATTAACAATAAAGTAAAGAAAACCAATGTTAGAATGAAACTCATCCCTTGAATTTGGATACCCTCGAACTGGTTGATGCAAGAACTATGAAAGTATAACAAGCTGAATAACAATGGCGAGAACAATTAAGAGAATTATATTGCTTTTTGTGTTTGTCAACCGTGCACTACAAATGATTATAACCCCCTTTATATAGTAGAGGAGTTCCACTTATGGTACAATTCTAATTACAGAAAGAAACCCCATAATGAGCTAATTAACCGTCTCTGATTTGATCCGTTCTGAGATTTTCGCCATAATCCTCGACCAGTCACCGAGATTTATGCCATGATCCTTGGTCAGCCACGAATATCTTGCCTTTCTGTTATTATGCTACCTTTGATCTTGCTTGATGTCTGTCTCATTTGGCTTCGATCGCTACTAGCCTCGATCTCGACAGGTACCTCGGTTCTGAGCTCAGTACCTTATCCTCGTGATATGGCCTATTCCGTTATGAGACCGTCCTTCAATGTAAACTCCCGGTCTCGGTCAAATATTAAAATCGGGTGGGCTTGATTTTAACCGTATACAGATAGTCCCCTCATTTTTAGAGTGTAATGACAAGAAACGAATTGAGCCTTTGATTTTCTTCCTCGACCTATCATGACGTCATCCTTGTGCCGTAAGCGACAGAAGTGACTGAAACGTCTCGTCTGTACAGTTACCAAGGCATTTAATGAGCGTCAGTCAATGGTCGGCCACCGCCAATAATGCACCGTCGTTGTGAAATTTATAAATATCCCCTCTCCACCATTCCGAACTTTTACTTTCAGATTTCTAATCTCCAAAGCTTTTTATATCTTCTAACTTCTTCATCTGCAAATCTACGATTTTCACTGCTACCATCTTCTCAAAACACCAAATCTTATCATTTCCATCTATATTTATCTTCCAATCTATACGAAAATGGCAAAAACATCAAAAATTGTTCCTCAAAAGGAAAACACTTCTTCATCGTGGCCGACCGGCGACAAAACACCGGTGGAGCCGTGACCTGAAGAGTGTGTTCCCGGGGTGTGTGTTCTCACTTATGACTTCAAGACCGATAAAGCCTCGTCGATTCCTGGCCGATGCGAGCCAATATCGAGGTATATATGCTCGATAACTGAAGGGTACCTTAAGCAGGTAAGGAACGACTGCAACTGGAAGGGAAAAGAAGTGGTGATCTCGACCCCGGAAGAAGACATTACCACCCATGGGGAAGGGTTTTTAATTGTTTACACTTACCCTTTCACACTGCCCCCCCCGACCCCGTCGTCATTGATTTTTGTCGTAAGTATCAAATAACCCTAGGCCAAATCCATCCTTCTTTTTGGCGAATTGTCATTCTGCTCAGATTCTTCGTGAGCAAAGTCGAGTGGATGCCTTTCACCCTCGACCACCTCATTAGGTTATACAGCCCCCGCCTCTATCGAGGCGGGTTAATAAAACTCCAACGCTGAGCCACCAAAGTGCTGTTCTCGAGCATAGACGAGGACAAGGACCGAGGCTGGATGGGCCAATTCATTCGGGTGAGGAATTCTGACCTAATCCCGGCCGAGAAGATGCCATTTTCTAAGAAATGGAATATGAAGCGTAAGTATAATCCCACGATTAGTTCTTATTTATTGTTTTGCCCCTTTGCTTCTTCTTATCGATATCCCTTTCCGTGATGTAGCGGTTGCTTGGATGCCCGGTGCAATTCCTAATCTCAAGAGCTGGGTTCGGGAACTGGCCTCGACCTCTACGTACGCTGAGCACTCATGGCGCGATTTATCAAATGGCCGATAGGAGGCCAAAACTCATGGTAAGCCCCTTTTCCATGTGTTTGATGTTTTTGTCAAGGAATTTCTCACTTAATTTATTTTCATATAGGCATTGGCAAAGATACTGTTATGAACCTATCTGGTGAGGAGGAGACTTCGATCCCGGCACCGAAACCGGCAAAGGACAAAAAGAGGAAAAAGACCTCATCCTCCAAGGATCCAGAACCTAAGAAGAAGAAGAAGGCTCGTAAGCCGAGGAAGAACATCATCCTCCTGACCGAAGAGTCTGTTCGACATCTAAGGGAGGAGGATGAAGAAGAGGGAGAAGACGGCTCCGGGCAGGTGGCCCGAGCGGGAATGAGCACCGAGGCCCCAAAGGCTACTAAATCGGTGAAGGCTGTGGAGACTCCGTCTCGAGATGAGGGGGTCTCGGGAAAAGACTTGGGCGAAGTCCCCGAGTGGTCGAGGATCGAAGATGCTTTCAACTACACTGAACCAACATTGGGTATGGATATCGAGGCCCCTCGAGGTGAGGTGAATGCCCCAAGTGATCCACTTAGGGAAATAGAAATTAGAGGCTCACGCTACTTCACTCATTTTCTGAGGAGATGACTCAAGAGGCTCGGGCCTTGAAGACCCTCTCCATCGAAGGAGCCCACGGAAGGGAGGATCCCTTCCGCGATTACTTTACTAGGGTCGCAGATGCTACCGACCTGAGTGACTTGGAAGTCTCGAGGAAGGACTCGGGCGAGGCATCGAGCCTTTTCAATGAAGCGCAGAAAACTCTAAATAGGGTAAGCCTTAATTCCCTTTGTTGGTATTACCTTTGTGTTCATTTTTCTTTTTCTAACTTCTTTTCTTCTTTAAGCATAGGCCTCAACGCTTCATCGAGAAGAATGTTCTCGGTCTCAAACTGAGCTGAGTCGATACGAGGCCGACATTCAAAGGCTTATCGATGAGAGGAATTCCTTCAACCTTCTCAGTAAGAAAAAAGAAGAACAGATCAAGGGCCTCCGAGCCGAGTTGGCCACGACTCACAAAGATCAGACTGACCTGATCGAGCAGGTAATGAAAATCTTAAAAGCTCATGGGCTCAATTCGGGAACAGTGGCTAACATTTCAATCTCACAGCTGCAGCAGAAGATCAAGAGGATCGAGCAGTTCCGCGAGGAGGTAGATACGATAAAGGTAGAGTCCTTGGGGTGGAAAGAAGGTATGGACCGCTTTGCTGCAGAAAAAGAGATTGCTCGAGACCAATTATCATCGGTTGAAAGTCAGTTTCAAGGTATAAAGGAGAAGATCTTGACTCAAGCAAGAAAAATAGATGATCTCGAGGCTCGGTTGGCTTCTAAACTTGCCAAGGCCAAATCTAAAGCCGAAAAGGCAAAGGTCGAGGCAGATGCGATCGTGGCCGTCTACCGGACCGATGCTGAAACCGCTCAAGTCCAAGTGAGAGAGGCAGCCGAGACCACCCAAACTCGAGCATATTGGATTTTCGAACTTGCCAGATGCCAATCTAGGAGGGAAACCCTCGAGGAAATCCACGCTCGAGGTTTCAATCTTACCAACGAGATAGTAAAGGCTAGAAAGCATGAAGCCGAAGCTGGAGCACTGGCCACTTCCGATGATGATGATGATGGTGGAAGAAAGAGCGGGTACGAGAATGAGGAGGACCTCGACGGAGAAGAAGCTGCCCCCGAAGAAGATCAGGAACCTTAGGATTTTTCACTTTTGTTCTTTTGTTTAGGATCTTGATCGGACGTTGTAAATATTCTCATATATATAAAGATCTCTTTTCTTTCCGACTTGTCTTTATTTCATTTATGCCTTGTGAAAATTTTATTTATTTATGCCTTATGAAACTTTTGTTCATAAGTTCGAGGCTTAGGCAATTTGATCGAAGTTGAGCTAGTGTAGTTTTTATAATCGAGTGAGTACTTACTCGAACTCGGAGTAGGGTGACCCTTAGGTTTTAATTGAGTGAGGATGATTTCTCAAAAATAAACTGGTCCTTTAGGCTCTTGAATTAGGCCGATACGGCTATGGAAAAAAGAATGGATTTCTCCCCCTTTTCGTCTTGAAATGTTTATTGTTTAATCATATAAATTATGTTGTGCCTTATCACGAAATAAAGGGTTTGCTGGAGAGTTCGAACGGTTTCGTACCCATTAGTATTTTCAAGGGTCGATATTATCGAGACCCTTTGTTTCATAATGCCTTGGCATAAAATAAGAATTTGTTCGAGAGTTACGAACGAATTTGTACCCATTAGGGTTTTCGAGGGTTGATATTATCGAGACCCTTAGATATTTAGCCGAGGGTAGCCTTTTTAACCGGTTTGTGAAAATATTAGAAGACCTGTTTAATAACGAAAATTAGACGTCTCTGAACCGTGTTAATTTGGCCGTAGCCTTTAACTTGGGATTCTCCTTTTGGGCTTGTTCCCCAATTATACTTCGAACTTTTTAGAAGTATTAGTCCCCGAGTGGGGTGGCCGTGGCCTATAAAATCTAGGGTTACCTTTTTAAGGTCTTACGATTTTGAGGTTTAATAATTCAATCCTGTCGATGTTTTGGACGGCAGTCCTTAAGTATCGGGTAAAATGTTTGAACTTCAGTTGTGCTCGTCCCTTAAGCCAGTTTCCACAATAGATCATAAATATGAAACTGTAACGTATAAATTTTTCTAAATCATGGAACATTTGTTAAGGAAAAATACTTCTTTTAATAGATTATACATGCGTACATGTTTTGCCATCAGGGTTTGAGTAACCTACATGGATACGGTTCATTTGACCGTTTGGTCCTCTACAAAATTTACCTATCGAGAACCTGTCGACACAAAGTTTTTTCCTTGTAACTATCCGAAGGTGATGCCCCCTAGTATTCGAGGTTGATTGTAAAGGATCCTGGGATACTGTCGAATTGCTCTAAGTTAGCACAAACAATGGTTGCCTCGTTAAAAACCACGCCAGAAAAAACCATTTGGGACAAAAATCGGTCTAAGGAAAAAAGAGTGTAACGCGTGCTTTCAGACCTAAGGACTCCGCGTTTGAAGAATCCTTTGATATCTTCGATTAAACACCTGCAAATGGTTAGTATAAAATATAAATGAAAATGGAGAAGGTCGTGCCTTAGCAGTAATATCGTTTAAGGAGTGATATGTTCCAATTGTTTGGTAATTGTTCGCCGTTCACCATGCCAATTTTGTCGGATCCTTTTCCGATGGTATCATGGACCTTGTATGGTCCCTCCCAGTTTGGGCCAAGTTTTCCTTCGTTTGGGTCTCGAGTATTGAGGGTGACCTTCCTCAGAACCAAGTCCCCGATTTTGAAGTGTTAAAGATTGGCTCTTCGATTGTAGTACCTTTCGATCTGCTGTTTCTGTGCGGCCATTCGAATAAGGGTGGCTTCCCATTTTTCATATAGCAATTCGAGGCTTGTATTCATAGCCTCATGATTTGACTCTTCCGTTGCATATCGAAACCTGATGCTGGGTTCCCCGAGTTCAACCGGGATTAGAGCTTCAGTGCCATATACTAAAGAAAACTGTGTTGCCCCCGTAATGGATTTTGATGTTGTTCGATACGCCCAAAGGACTTCGGACAATATTTCTCTCCATTTTCCCTTAGTGTCGTTCAATCCTTTCTTTAGATTTTGAATGATGGTTTTGTTTTTCGATTCAGATTGTCCTTTCCCACTAGGATAATACGGCGTCGATAGGATCCTCTTTATTTTGTGATCTTCGAGAAATTTTGTTACTTTGCCACCGACGAATTTCTTTCCATTGTCGCATACGATCTTGGCAGGTATCCCGAATCGGCATATAATGTGATCCCAGATAAAGTCTATGACTTCTTTCTCTCTAATTTTCTCAAAAGCCTGTGCTTCAACCCACTTGAGAAATAGTCAGTCATAACCAAAATAAATTTAGCTTTTTACTTGGGCCGATAGAAGAGGGCTGACGATATCCATTCCCCACTTCCTGAATGGCCATGGGGATAAGACTGAGTGGAGTTGTTCTACAGGCTGGTGAATCATCGGCGCATACCTTTGACATTTGTCTCACTTTCGAACAAACTCGTTTGTATCCTTTTCCATATCGGCCCAATAGTATCCTGCTCTGATGACTTTGTGAACCAATGATTCGGCACCAGAATAATTTCCGCAGGTGCCCTTGTGGATTTCTCGTAGGACGTAGTCGGTATCTCCTGGTCCTAAACATATCGCCAATGGTCCATCGAACATCCTTCTATATAGTGTTCCATCTTCGGTCAATGTGAATAGTGCGGTCTTTGTATATAGAGTCCTCAATTTTTTAGGATCCGATAGAAGCTTCCCGTTATTTAGGTACTCGATATATTTGTTCCTCCAATCCCAGGTCAGACTTGTGGAGTTGATTTCGGCGTGGCCTTCTTTTATTACTGACCTTGAAAGATGTACGACAGTCCCTGAGTTAATCTCGCCGTCTTCGACTGATGACCCCAAATTTGCAAGGGCATCGGCCTCGCTGCTTTGTTCTCGAGGTACATGCTGTAAGGTCCATTCTTTAACCGATGTAGAGTCACCTGTAATTTATCCATGTACCTTTGCATTCGATCTTCTCGGACCTTGAAAGTTCTGTTGACTTGGTTTACCACGAGCAGAGAGTAACATTTGGCTTCGATGACTTCTGCTCCCAAACCTTTAGCTAGCTCAAGACCTACAATCATGGCCTCATACTCGGCCTCATTGTTAGTTAACTTGGAATTTTTGATAGCTTGTCTAATTGTATTACCCGTGGGCGGCTTCAAAACGATGCCTAGATCGTACCCCTTCACGTTCGAAGCGCCGTCTATGGATAGGGTCCACACCCCCGATGATGTACATGATTTTAATAATTATTCCTTTTCGACCTCAGGTACGAGGACGAGCGTAACGTCAGCCACGAAGTCCGCTAAGATTTGAGACTTGATGGCTGTTCGGGGTTGATACTCGATATCGTACCCACTAATCTCGACGACCCATTTGGCCAATCGGCCCGAAAGTTCGGGTTTATGCAAAATATTGCGAAGGGGATAAGTAGTCACCACACAGTCGGGTGACACTAAAAATATGGTTTTAATTTCCTAGAAGCGCTGATTAAGGCAAGCACTAATTTTTCTAAGTGTGGGTACTGGGTCTCGACCTCACCTAAAGTTCGACTAACATAATAAATAGGAAATTGCGTACCTTGCACTTCTCGAACTAGGACCCCACTTACCGTAATTTCCAAGTCTGCTAAGTACAAGTATAATTGCTCGTCCCCTTTCGGAGTATGAAGCAGTGGCGGGCTCGAGAGGTACCTCTTTAGTTCTTCTAATGCTTGGTGGAATTCCGAGGTCCATGCAAAATTGTTGTTCTTTTTTAGCAGTGAGAAGAACCTGTGACTTCTATCTGAAGACCTCGAGATGAATTGGCCTAGGGCGGCTATGTGCCCTGTTAATCTTTGTATGTCCTTAACATTATCCATGACCGTGATGTCTTAGATCGCCTTGATCTTATCGGGGTTGATTTTGATACCCCAATTTGATACCATAAAGCCGAGGAACTTTCTCGAGCCGACCCCGAATGCACATTTCTCCGGGTTGAGTTTCATGTTGTATTTCCTTAGTATATCGAAGGTCTCCTGCAAATGTGTCAAATGGTCCTCTGCTCGCAGGGACTTAACTAGAATATCGTCAATATAAACTTCCATTGACTTACCTATTTGTTCTTCGAACATTCAATTTACTAAGCGTTGATAGGCGGCACCGACATTTTTTTAGTCCAAACGACATTACATTATAACAATAGGTGACGTACTTAGTGATGAATGAAGTCTTTTCCTGATCCTCCAGGTTCATTTGTATTTGATTGTACCCGGAGTAGGCATCGACGAAACTAAGGATCTCGTGGTCGGCCGTGGCATCGATCATGAGATCTATATTCGGCAGAGGAAAAGAGTCTTTAGGACATGCTTTGTTTAAATCTTTATAGTCTACGCACATCCTAAGTTTATTTCCCTTTTTATGGACTATGACTACGTTTGCTAACCATTCGGGATATTTTACCTCCCGAATGCACCCTATTTTGAGAATTTTGGTAACTTTGTCCTTGATGAATGCATGTTTTACCTCGGACTGGGGCCTTCTCTTTTGTTTTACCGGGCAGAACTTTGGGTCCAAGCTCAGTCGATGTGTAGCAATTTTCGACGGGATCCCAATCATATCTAAATGTGACCAAGCAAAGCAATCCATATTTTTGATAAAACAAAATTAGTGAGTTTTTCCCTAAGCTTGGGGGTTAACCCCGTACCCAGGTATTCCTTTCGATCGGGTAGATGCTCGATCAGTACGACTTGCTCCAGCTCCCCGACCGTCAATTTAGTGGCGTCAGAATCCTCGGGGATTATTAAGGATCGAGGAATCCAATAATCATCGTCCTCGTCCGTTCCCTGCTTCTCCGATTGAGTCGGGGCTGGTAGCTATGGTTGCTATTTAGCTTCCTGTTTTCCTGTGGACTCTGATCCTTTTGTTGACAAAAGTGCCGATACCGGTATCACTTCGTTGACCGCGAACATCTCTTTGGCAGCATAATGTTCCCCATACACCATTTTTACTTCATCCGGTGTTGGGAACTTCAGCATTTGGTGAAGGGTTGAGGGGACCTCCCCCATATTATGAATCCAGTGTCTTCCAAGCAGTGCGTTGTATCTCATATCGCCTTCGATCACATAAAACTTTGTTTCTTGAATAGCTCCGGCTACATTTACTAGTAGGATGATTTCACCTTTAGTTATTTCGCTTGCCATGTTAAAGCCATTGAGAATCCGAGCTGCGGGTACAATTTGATCTTATAGGCCGAGCTGCTCTACTACCCTCGATCGAATAATATTGGCCGAACTTCCTGGATCAATTAAAGCACATTTAACCTGAATTTTATTCATAAGGATAGAGATTACCAAAGCATCATTGTAGGGTTGTGAAATCCCTTATGCTTCCTCATCATTGAATGATAAAGCGCCTTCTGGCACATAGTCTCGAGTTCATTTTTCTCTGGTGATTGATACTTTAGTGCATTTGAACACGGGACCTTGTGGAATATCGACCCCACCAACGATCATGTGAATCATGTGCTGTGGATCTTCCTGTTCGTTCTTCCTGTTTGAATCTCTATCTCTGAAATGGTTTTTAGCTCAGTCACTCAAGAATTCTTGAAGGTGACCTTCGTTGAATAGACATGCCACCTCTTCCCTTAGTTGTCTGCAGTCTTCGGTTTTATGACCATGTGTACCATAGTATTTGCATGTTTGATTGGGGTTCCATTGGGATGGATCAGTTTGTAGGAGTCTGGGCCATCTAGTATCTTTGATTCTCCCAATGGCTGACACAATTCCTGATGCGTCGATGCTGAATTTGTATTCTGACAATCATGGTGATTCTCTTGGATTGACATGTTTATAGATGCCACTTTTGCTCATGAGCCCTAGAGAGCTTTGTCTTCGATCGTTCCTTCGATCATTTCGGATGGGATTGCGTTCTGGGCCACTGTTTCTACGATCTGCGTTGTATGGTAGATACCGATCTCTGCTCGACCGGGGTTCTCTGTCGATATCCCTTTGAGTTCTGCCGACGGGCCTATTTGGATAAGTAGAATTGGAAGGGGTCCCCAATTGAATCCACAACCATGATCTATGACTGGTACTGATTACATACATCGGCCCAGGTTACCGCTGGATATTCAATTAAATTTTGCTTTAGCTGTCGTGATGCCACCGAACTTCGTTCGTTCAAACCTTGAGTAAAGGCCTGAACAACCCAATCGTCTGTGACCGGTGGTAGTTCCATGCGTTCCATCTGAAACCGAGATACGAATTCCCTCATCATTTTGTTGTCTTTTTGTTTCACCTTGAAGTGGTACGATTTTCTAGTCACGACCTTTATTGCTCTGGCATGTGCCTTTACGAAGGAGTGTGCAAGCATGGCGAAGGAATCGATGGAATTAGGCGGCAAATTGCGGTACCATATCATTGCTCTTTTCCATAAGGTTTTTCCAAATTTCTTCAGTAGAAGTGACATGCTCATTAGGGTCAGTGGTTTCGTTGTACTTAGGAAATTTTGGCATTCGGAATTTCTTCGGAATGGGTTTCGGTGCCGCACTCAGAGGGAAAGGCTTCTGTACAAATTTCTTTGAATCCATACCTTTTAAAATCGGTGGCGCCCCCGATATTTGGTCAACCCGGGAGTTATATGTCTCTACTTTCTTGTCATTTGCCTAAATTTTCTTTTCTACCGATTCAATCCGTTTAGTGAGCGCCTCGAACATTTTCATAATGGCGGGGTCAGTCCCCGATTCGTTGGCATTCTACCTTTCTGACACAGGCTCGGTCCTTTGAACGACTTCTGGTTCGATCCTACTCGGTGTTCGGTGTTGATTTTGTAGTTGTGCTATAGCGGCATGTTGAGCCTGTAATATTTTGAATATCAATTGGAGACTAACTCCACCATCTTCTCCGCCCTGTGTACCTCGACCACCTGATCGAACTTCCCCGTGTATACTACCTTCGAGCTCAACGCCCAAATTTGCATTTAGGGCGACAATGAACTGGCATCGACGAGATTTGTAATTGGTGCCCCCTCGAGGTCGGCCTGAGGCACCTCGATTCATGGGGCGGCTATGTTGTCATTTTTCCCGTGAAATCCAAGGTTTTTGTCACCATGTCTAGGTGCTGCTTGTGTGTTTGACATGCTTGTCCTGAAAACAAAGATTCTTACGAGAACAAGTGTAAAGTAGTGTGTGTTATTAAAATTAGTATTAAGCTATCACTATTATCCTTAGCCCCACGGTGGGTGCCAAACTGTTTACCTTAAAAATTGGATAACAATTAAGATTATAATATGGTTATAAGGATACGTGATTTCACCTAATACCAATTGATAAATGTGAGGATTAGTAATAGAAATTAACAATAAAGTAAAGCAAACCAGTTTTAGAATGAAACGTAACCCTTGAATTTGGACACCCTCGAACTGGTTGATACAAGAACTATGAAAGTATAACAAGCTGAATAACAATGGTGAGAACAATAAAGAGAATTATATTGCTTTTTGTGTCTCTCAACCGTGCCCTACAAATGATTAGAACCCCCTTTATATAATAGAGAAGTTTCACTTATGGTACAATTCTAATTACAGAAAGAACCCCCATAATAAGCTAATTAATCATTTCTGATTTGATCCATTCCGAGATTTACGCCATGATCCTCGACCAGTCACCGAGATTTATGCCATGATCCTCCGTCAGCCACGAATATCTTGCCTTTCTGTTAGATCCAGGAAGTTCCGAGATTTATGCTATCTTAGATCTTGCTCGATATTTGTCTCATTTGGATTCGATCGCTACTAGTCTCGATCTCGACAGGTATCTCGGTTCTGAGCTCGGTACCTTATCCTCGTGATATGGCCTATTCCGTTACGAGACTGTCATTTGATGCAAACTCCCGATCTCGATCAAACAGTAAAATTGGGTGGGCCAGGATTTAACCGTATATACTTTGTCTCTACCATAGTCATTCCACCTAATCTTTTCACGATGGGAAAAATAGTTCTGGCGGCTCCATTTTAAGATTTTTACAGACCCATTTACTATTTTCTGCAATATATGTAGAATGTGAACAAGAATTAAAGGGATATTGTCCCACATGAAATAAAGAGAAGAAAGTTATTTCCCGAAGAGACATCAGGAAAGGCACATGTTCTTCCCGAATAGGTACCTGCCTTGAATTGCCTTTTCATCTCACCCATTCATTACTTATATAAATATAGAGACACTCAGATTTTTCTAACAAATTTTGCACTCTTCTTCGGTATATTTGCGTACAAATTAAATAGAGTCTATGTATGATTTGTTACTATATTTGCGTTCGACGTTTGCTGGAATTTAAGTACAGATATTCCAAGAACAGTATATTTGTTTCATCCTAGGAGAAAATAATCTAATACCTTGGGTACCGTGAGAGTATTAATTCCTTAAAGACACTAACTGAAGATGTGGGCTCGAAAAATTTAATTAACATTTCTATTTTTTTTGTCTATTTGTTTTCCATTTATTTTGTATATTTGTTTAACACAAGTTACATTTAATGGAAGATATTCCACAGAATTTAGTGTGCTTCCCGTCACAGAGAATTTATACTCACCGTTACACCCTCTTTAATGACCCTCATAATTTACATTAAAGAAGAGCATGATCCTAAGACCTTGTTCCATATGTGCAACTATAAATAGTGATCTCAATTATCATTGCTACTTTCTTGACAAACATACGCTATAATCAATAAAAAGCTTTATACAATTTTACTTTCTTGTTCTTCATTTTCATCACCGTTGTACCCGGAAGCTCTTCTCCCGAATCATTATTCTTCGTGATTTTATCTTCATTTCAAGGCTAAGTGTTGTACATTATCTTAATTATTTCACTATTTCATGATCTAATTAATTCACTTGTCTGGAAAAACCACTTATAAATTTAACTTTACCGTTTGACGGAAAAACAGTTTGGCGATCACCGTGGGGCCTAGGCAGATGTGTAATTAAGTTGATCCTTATCTTTTTTAATAACGTGTTTTGGTTATTCATCTTAGAAAAAACTCATAAGAAATGGCAGAAAATGGTGTTAACAACGCACACAATCCCGAGGTTCAAGGAGACCAGCTTCACCTCGAGGATTCAGTGAGTGACAACTACAATGAGGGAAATGATTTCACGCCAGTCCACGACAGGCGGTACCCACAACTTGTTCGGGAAGCAACCCCCGATGATGCTAAAGAGGAACATGTTGTTGATGCGGTAAAGGTCCTCAAAGAACAACATGCAATCATTCTAGGCCACCTCACGTGACATGATAGGGTTGTGACGGAGTTGAAGTAGGCATTGCCGGGGGATTTGAATAACATGAAAGACGAGGTCTGATTCCTTCCGTCGCTCTCGCGAATCAAACATCGTATAGGGTCGACAACAATACCCCGAGGGGTAAAGTTGGATCTGATGGGGCTGGGGGGAACAGATCTGGCCCCACTAACAAAAATAATCCCTTTAAGAATGAAATCTCATGGTTTATGAGGGAAGTAAACGCCCGCATGGACCAAATTCTGGGTGCACCACCGGTGCTAAAAGGTCCGGACTCAAAGAAGTATACTCAATTTCCATACAAACCAAGCGCGACACTAGAATTAATCTCGAAGCATTTTAAAATGCTCGATGTGCCGAAGTATGATGGAACTTCAGACCCTCGAGAGCATATTACCATCTATACAATGGCAGTGAAGGGGAATGATTTAACTTCTCATGAAATTGAATCTGTTTTGCTGAAGAAATTTGGAGAGACTCTCACCAGGGGAGCCTTGACGTGGTATTCATTGTTACCCGAGCATTCCATAGATTCTTTTGAGATGCTCGTAGATTCTTTTATTAAGGCTCACACCGGTGCTAGAAAAGTGCAGGCCCGAAAGTTCGACATATTCAGAATTACGCAAGGAGAATCCGAGTTGCTGCGAGAATTCGTTACCCGATTCCAAAAGGAAAGAATGTTACTCCCAACTGTTCCTGATGAATGGGCGACTAAAGCGTTCACCAATGGACTGAATCTGATAAGTTCGGACGCTTCCCATAAATTGAAGGAAAGCCTGCTTAAGTTTTAAGCAACGACTTGGTTGAACGTCCACAACCGGTACGAATCAAAGATAAGGATCGAAGATGATCAGGTTGGCTTCCCATCGCCGACAAAAGGATAGGAGAAGAATAAAAAAAATCAAAAGACGATCTCTACACGGACAAACGATCTTTGAGGGGCCGTTTTTCGGCCTATGAAAGGACCGAAGGCCACGATAGAGGCTTCCCATCAGCGGACAAGTTCTCCATCGACAAAAGGATTGATCACTGTCGAAAAAATAGATCATTGCAGGACAAAGAAGCGTTAGTTACGCGGGATCCTTCCTACCCCAAGCTGTCAAAATAAAATTTTGATGTCAGTGTAGTAGAGTTGGTGCCGACAAGTAGAAACATCAAAGAAGCACGGTTCCCAAACTGGGGATTGCCAGCATCTCTGGGAAGAAGTGCCAACACTATTAAAGAATGGGCACCTTAGAGAATTCCTAACTGATCGGGCCAAGAATAACTACGGTCGTAATCGGGATAACGCAGAACCCTCGAAGGCAAGAGAAGATCCTCCTCGACAGACGATCAACATGATCTTTGTGGGGAATGAAATCAACGGGGTCACCTTCTCGGCAGCAAAAAATACGAAGGTATCAATAACCCATAGAAAGAAATTCCGGGAAGTTGCTGAAGACGACATCACTTTCATGGAGGAAGACGTAGACGTATTGTTACTACTGCACAACCACACATTGGTAATTTCTTTAAATGTGCTTGACTTTAAAATCAAACGTGTTCTAGTGGATCCAGGAAGTTCGGCCAACATTATACAATGGATAGTATTGGAGCAAGCTAAATGTAACGACCCGGCCGATTGTTTTGAGAGTTATAGCCCCATTTTCCCCATTTCTACTTATTTTTGTATTATTCATCTATATTATGATGTATCGGGTTAGTTGGTTCGAGTCTGGAGTGGTTTCAGAGTGGATTGAGATACTTAGTCTTTAAAGTAGAAGCTTATGTTGGAAACGTCAACCAGAATATTGACCTATGTGTAAACGATCTCTGATTTGAATTCTTATGGTTCCATTAGCTCTGTTAGGTGATTTAGGACTTAGGAGCGCGTTTGGAATGTGATTTGGAAGTCCGTAGTAGAATTAGGCTTAAATTAGCGAAATTAAAAATTTGGCGATTTTTGGTCGGCAGTGAAAAATTTGATATCTGCGCCGGAATGGAATTCCGGAAGTTGGAGTAGGTTCATAGTGTCATTTGTGACGTGTGTGCAAAATTTGAGGTCATTCGGACGTGGTTTGGATGGTTTCGGCATCGGTTGTCGAATTTGAAAGTTTTAGAAGTTCTTAGGCTTGAATCCGAGGGTAATTTGGTGTTTCGATGTTGTTTTGAGTGATTCGAAGGTTTGACTAAGTTTGTATGTTGATATATGACTTGTTGGTATTTTTGGTTGAGGTCCCGAGGGCCTCGGGGTGATTCCGGGTGGTTAGCGGATTTGTCGAAGTTGGAAAATGCAGGTGAAGCTGCTGCTTCTGCTATTTCCGCACCTGCGGAAGGAATAGTCGCAGGTGCGAGGCCGCTGGTGCGCATGGGGTTTTGCATGTGCGGGCAGTGCTGGGATAAGCAGGATAAGCAGGTGCGAGAAGGCTATCGCATCTACGAACCTGCAGGTGCGAGACCTAGGGCGCAGATGCGGAAGGAAGGAAGAAGGCTGGCTTCGCAGATGCAGCGTGCCACGAGCAAGTGAGCAAGCGCAGGTGCGACAGGTTAGCCGCAGATGCGGAACCTGGGCTCATAAGTGAGTTCCGAACCCGCGATGGATTTTTCCGCAGGTGCGGTTGCGCAGAAGCGAGAAATGGTCCGCAAGTGCGAAAAGCCTGGGCAGAAACCATATATAGAACCCCATCGCGGATTTGGTTCATTTCCACCATTTTCAAGTCAGTTTTTGGAAATTTTGGAGTGATTTGTGAAAGGTGATTCAAGGGCTATCAGTGAGGCAAGTTGCTTGAGTCCTAATACTCGTATATATGGTGATTTTCCGTTGTTTAATCATGTAATTAGTAAAAATGAGGGGTTAGGGCTTGGAATTTTTAATAGTTTAATTTAAGGATTTGAGGGACCAAGTGATGTCGGATTTGGATAAATTACGTATGTATGGACTCGTGAGTGAATAGGCTTTCTAGTTTTGTAATCTTTTTTCAGATTTCGAGACGTGGGTTCGAGGGCTGGGTTTGAGCCAATTTTGGGTTTTGGGCTAATTTGATAGTTTTTCTTATGGAATTCATCCCATTAGCGTATATTGATGGTATTGTACTGATTGTGAATAGATTCAAAGAATTTGGAGGCCGCGTCGAGAGGCAAGAGCATTGCGGGGTAGAGATTTGACCGGTTTGAGGTAAGTAACGATTGTAAATCTAGTCCTGAGGGTATGAAACCCCAGATTTTCGTATCATTCTACTATTTTGAGGTGACACACATGCTAGGTGACGGGCGTGTGGGCGTGCACTGTTGGGGATTGTGACTTGGTCCATCCCATAGCAACTGTAAAGTTGCATATTTTGTTGAAACTATATGATACTTATATGTTTTAGAAAGAGTTTCTGTAAATTGGGCTGAATGCTATGTTTGTGACTTGTGCCAGTGTTGTTTGGACCCTTAGGGGCCTTTTCTTATTATCCTCTCACTGGTTTCGATTGAAAATCTATACTCAGTCTTGGTTATACCTGTTTACTGTATAACTCAATTTTAATTACTTGATTTTGATGCATATAACTGTTGTTTGGGCTGAGCACCCTGTTTTTACTAAAATGCCCGAGTGGCTTGAGAGGTTTATGACTGAGTGAGGCCGAGGGCCTGATTTGTGAGGATATTTAAGGGATCGGGCTGTATGCCGCAACATGTTTGATATAGGCCGAGGGCCTGAGTGACTTATGCCATGATTTGACTTGATATAGCGCTTGGGCTGAAGGAGTCCCTCCGGAGTCTGTACACACCCCCAGTGAGCGCAGGTACCTATTGAGTACGAGTGCCGAGTGCTGAGTGACCGGGAGGCATGAGTGATTGTGAGGTATGACCGAGTGGAAAGAGTGATTGTGAGGTATGCCCGAGTGGCAAGAGTGATTGCGAGGTATGCCCAAGTGGCACGAGTGACTGTGAGGTTTGCCCGAGGGACTGTATATGAGTGATGTTTTGCCCGAGGGGCTGTCTATAATTTCATCATTTTTGCTCACCTTTGCATTTAGTCTCTATTTGAAAACTGTTGAAAAATATCTTTAAATGATTTTACTGGAATTGGGTTTAAACGAGATGTTTTGATTCAAATCCTAATTTTAAAAGCATGTGGTATTTTACTGAGATTTCCTGATATAAACATTATATGCTTTATTGCTCGTCACTACTTCTCAGTCTTTATTTATTGTTGTTACTTACTGAGTTGGTGTACTCTCGTTACTCCCTGCACCTTGTGTGCAGATCCAGGTGTAGCTAGACACGGTAGCGGTTGTTGATTATTCTGGTTGAAGATTTTCTCGGGAATAGCATGGTAGCTGCTTGGCGATCGCAGCCCTTGCTCTTCTCCCTCTTATCTTCCTTTAGTTGTATTTAGCTATTTTTCAGGCTGAGTTAGCCTTGATATTGTTAGACAGACTGTAGTAGATGCTCATGACTAGTGACACCCCGATGTTGGGCTTTTCTTTTCCGCACTTTTGTTTTGATTTGAACTCCTTTACGAAGGTTTTTATGCTCATTAGCCTTGAAATTTTCTTTGAAATGAAAATATCGGTTTGTTTTGGAATGCGTCAGCTTGTCTAGTTCCACAATAGGCGCCATCTCGACAGGTCAGGTTTTTGGGTTGTGACATTAAACTCCACGAAAGCATCATTCCGGCCATAAAGCTACTTACCGGATTCAACCTTGCGAGGGTGACAACCCAAGGAGAAATTATGTTGGCCACGAACGCCGAGGGGGTGATGAAAACGACTCTTTTTGAAGTGGTAAATGGTGACATGGGATATAATATTATTCTAGAAAGACCATGGTTGCACGAGATGAGAGATGTATCGTCAACGTATCATCAGCAGCTGAAATTTCCAACGCCCAAGGGAATCAAAGAGATAAGGGGCGATCAACCCGCAGCAAGGGAGATAAATATAATTTCGATATCCAGTAGCAAAGGGAAGGAACACGCGGCATAGTAACTACATGAATCGACGCCCTCTCCCAAATCGAATGAAGTTAGCCCAGGGGTAGAGGCGTCAGAAGCTTATCAGGTGCCAAGGTATTTCCAGTTACTAGAAGAGATAGATGCAAAAAAATCCACAACAAAAAATCTCGAGCAAGTTGCATTGTTTGAAGAGTTTTTAGAAAGGAAATTCTACTTGGGGACAGGATTGCAATCTGAGCTCAAGTCTGGCTTTATTGAATTTCTTAAATTTAATGTCGATTGCTTAGCTTGGTCTCATGTGGACATGTCAGGTATCCCAACGGAGGTGGTCGTACATAATCTAAGCTTGGATACTAATATCCCTCCGGTAAGACAAAATAAATGCCCTATTGCGAAGGCCAGGAATAAATTCGTCAAAAAAGAGGTAAATTGCTTACTCGGTATCGATTTGATCCGAGAGATAAAGTATCCATATTGGTTAGCTAATGTAGTAGTAGTTCCTAAGAAGAACAATAAATTTCGCATGTGTGTAGATTATAAAGATTTGAATAAGGCATGCCCGAAAGACTCGTTCCCACTGCCAAACACCAACCAAATGATTGATGCTACGGCCGAGCACGAGTTAATGAGTTTCCTCGATGCTTATTCCGGGTACAACCAAATTAAGATGAACCCAGAGAATCGGGAAAAAACTTCATTTATTATGAATTTTTGTTCATATTGCTATAATGTGATGCCCTTCGGGTTGAAGAATGCCGGAGCCACTTATCAGCAGCTCATAAACAAGATGTTTGAAAAACAAATAGGGAATACTATGGAAGTTTATATAGATGATATGCTCGTTAAGTCTTTGAATGCAGGTGATCACCTTAAGCATCTGCAAGAAACTTTTGACATCCTAAGGAAGCACAACATGAAGCTTAACTCCGAGAAGTGCGCGTTCGGGGTCAGCTCAGGTATGTTCCTAGGATTTTTGGTATTACAAAGGGGGATCGAGGTAAACCCGGATAAGATCAAGGCCATCAAAGACATTCTGGATCAGTTGTCAAGCATAAAAGATGTCCAAACCCTCACGGGGAGATTGGCCGCTTTGAGTAGATTCATTTCTTGGTCATAAGAGAAATGCCACCGTTTCTTTATACTGCTCAAAATGAAAAACAACTTCAAATGGACCCTAGAGTGCCAGCAGGCTTTGAGAGATTTAAAAAGTATTTGTCAAGCCCTCCATTACTAGGCTTACCCAGTTGCTGTCAGAAATCGGAAAGATGATACTTGCATCGAGCCACTTAATTACTTGCTTCTTCACGAACTCTTTCATAATGGGATTTAATCTCCTTTGTTACTCAACACTGGGTCGGTGTCCATCTTCCAGAAAGATTTTATGCATGCAAAATGATGGACTGATTCCTTTGATGTCAGTAATTGTCCACCCAATAACCATTTTATTCTCACAAAGTACTCTGAGCAATTTTTCTTCTCGCGGTCAAGCGGGATGAGATAATCACTGGCAATGTCTCATAGTTCCCAAAATAAGCATAGCGCAGATGCGCTGGAAGGGGCTTAAGCTCTAGCCTTGGATCTTCTTCAATAGATCGCTTAGAAGGGATCAGAGTAACGGGTATGTCCAACTCCTCAAATCTCCCAAACCCATGGATATAATTGCAAGACATGTCAAGTACTTTCTCAATTTCTTCCATCATCTCATCTTTACTATCTTCTTCATCCCTAATCAAGGCTCGTTCAAGAGGATCTATGGGGATCATATAAGACACTAATGATGTCACATCACTTTCCACCACAGAAATCATGGATAGCTCTTCATAGTGGGTTGGCAATCTGAGTGATTTATACACATTGAATACATCCACTCGATCACCTACTCTCATCATCATCTTTCCTTCGCATATATCAATAATAGCTCGGCCTGTGGATAAGAATAGATGCCCCAAAATAAATGGGCCTTCCTGATGAGGCTCAGAGTCCATGATAATGAAATCAGCAGGGAATATGAAAGAACCCACTTGAACTAACACATATATAACCACTCATTCAGGATGAGCAAGGGAGCGATCATCCAACTGTAAAATTACCAAGGTTGCATGCGGCTCGACCAACCCCAACTGTCCGAACATAGATAGCAGCATCAAATTGATGCTCGCTCCAAGATCACACAAAGCTCGCCTGACTGTGTGCTTACCAATCGAGATTTGGATAGTGAAACTACCTGGATCCTTCAATATTTGAGGTATCTTTCTTTGAATTCTTGAGCTACATTCTTAAGTGAGTGCCACAGTCTCGAACTATGTCAACCTCCTCTTATTTGCCACTATGTCCTTGATGTATTTGGCATATTTGGGCACTTCTTGCAAGATGTCTACCAGTGGAATGCTGATTTGCACTTGCTTCAAAATATCAAGAAACTTTTTATAGGCCATATTATCCTTCACTTTATGCATTCTTTGAGGGAAAGGAGGTGGTGGCCTTGCAACTAATGGTGGGGGTTGCTTAGTTACCACCTCTTCAGCTGGATTCTCTGACTCCTTTGATTTTTCTGCTTCTACTTCTATGAAAGGTAACTTGCTTCCTCTTTTTCGACTGGAATTCTTCTAACTGTCTCCCATTCCTCAATGAAATAGAATTAATAGATGCCTTAGGATTAGCCTTAGTGCCACTTGGAAGAGCTCAGACTGACCGAGTATTTAGGGCACTAGTAAGTTTCCCCATTTGTGGCTCCAAATTTTGAATCGCTACAGCGTGTGCTGCTGCTTGAGCTTGTTGGTCAGCCATTAATTTCTTCATTAGCTCCTCAAGGTGACTTGTCAGGTTTGTAGGTTGTTTAGCCTGAGGTGGTCTATATTACTGTTGAGGCGTTTGTGGCCTGTACTGATTCTGAGCACCTTGGTTTCTACCCCAAGATAAGTTTGGGTGATTCCTCCAGTTTGGATTGTAAGTGTTCCCATACTTATTTGTCTGGCCGTTATTTACATTACCCACAAAATATATAGACTCTGGATTAACCGGGCATAAGTCGCTCGTGTGACCCTTTCCACATACTTTACAAAATATTTGAACATGTTGCACTGACTGATCTTGTTGCTTGTTAATAACCAAGGTCATCTGATTGACTTGGTTGGCCAGTGTGGCAATCTGCGCTGATAATGCAGAGATGACATCTAACTCGAGAACCCCTATAGATTTTTGCACTGTGTGTTTACCCGTCTCTCCTTGCCAATCCGAATTTCTTTTGGAGAATTTGTTCAATAATGCTTGATATTTCATCGAAGATTTTCTCCAACAATTGAACTCCCGCTGCAACATCCACCACAATTTTTGTCTCAGTATGTAGCCCTTCTATGAAAGTGTGAGCTCACACTTCATTTGTTTGATTGTGATGAGGACGGTCTCAAGGAAGCCCTTTGAAGCTTCCCCAAGCTGAGTATAAAGATTCCCTAATTTTTGTTTGAAAGCGACTATCTCATTTCTGATCTTTGTAGTTTTTCCTGATGGAAAGAACCTTGCCAAAATTTTCCTCGCCAGATCATTCTATGATGTAATAGAATTAGTTGGTTCCACCTTCAACCATCACTTTGCTTCACCCAACATTGAGAATGGGAACAATGTGAGCCCAATATAGTCTAGAGTGACTCCATTAGTGATATAATATCACTAATCTCCAAGAAGTTCAAGATGTGTTATTATGGATCCTCGTGTGGAAGACCTACCCATTCGCATGTAGTATTTGGATCATACTCTGTTTTAGTTCAAAGTGCCCAGTGATTCTGGGCTCCACAATACTGGAGGTGACATTAGCAATGCTGGGCATCGCCACCTCCTGAACAGTCATATGTTGCTCCTCTTCCATGTCCACAGGAAATGAAACAAGTGCTTGAAGATTATTTGTGTCCCTTGCTTCCCTCAACCTCCTGTGAAATGTTATCTCAGGTTTGGGGTCAAAACCTTGAAGTCTATCCTAGCTTCTGACCCTGCACATTCAATGAAAGTTCCTGAGAGCAGAGCAACCAATAAAAATGTTAGACTTGACGAAAAAAATAATTAAAGCAAAAAACTAGAAAGTGGTCAATATTTAAGTCCCCGGCAACGGCGCCAAAAACTTGTTGGCACACGCAAGTATACGTGGTTATACAAGTAATACAAAATGATAAGTTGTGTGTCGAACCCACAATGACTTATGTTAACTACCCACTAGTTTCACTAAGATTATTATTCAGTCAAGTATTACCGAGTTCAAAAGTGTGATTATACTACACAATAATTCTAACAAGTAACTAAATTATCAAGAAATAAAATGGTTGTTGCGTATTTAGTAGAGACAAATATTCCAGGGTTGTGATCGATTCACCAATCCTATTGTGCTCTAGTTAACTCTCCCTTTCATACAATTCACTCATGGTTGCTAATTAATCGAACAATTTCTCTCGTAGCCTTCTTCCAAAGTACTACTCGCCTATTCAAAATATATTAACGCCTAGCCTTCTCCCAAAGTACTACTCGCCTATTCAAAATAGATTAACGCTTATATTTTATGGAATCAATCTATTAAGAACGCATTAAGATTACGATATGCAATTAAGCACGGTGACTAGGTATATTCCTATCCTAACAACAAATCTGCCCCCCTCAAAGTTAAGATCATGCTCTCTTCAATTCTTCTTTAATCTAAACATGGCTTTCCCAAGCATAGCATAGATAGTAAATAAAACTGTTGGCCAGACAAATAAGCAATTAATCACATGATTGAAAAAATAACCATATATTGGTAAATTGTAATCAAGGTTAAGTCAACTTTAAATGATAATATTCATGGCTAAATCACAACCCCGGAACTATGGGTTTAGCCACTCATGATAGTATCAAAACAAACTCACAAGTGTTGAATAATTGATAATAATAAGAAAAGATGAAGAAAACTAAGATATCCTCGCTCCCGGATATTCCTCATGTGTATTTGTTTCTTCAAAGCTGCGTCTCTCCGCTCAAATAGGGTTAGTCTTGCTTTTATACGCGTTCGATAGATCTTGGCCAAAATAACCTTGTCCCGGATAAAGTTGGAGAAATTTTCGTAACCAGCGCTCAGGGCAGCGTAGGGTGCTAGCCCTGGCGCTGGAAAATTAAACATTCTGAAAATGGTGCCACGGGTAGTGTCCCACGCTGCTTGTGGTGCCCCAATGGCCAATTTTTCATGTTTTGCTTCTTGTTGACTATAATCTCGCACATTTCGCCCCCTATCACCTCCGGATGATTCCTGCATATACAAACACCATGAATAAGCATAAATCAATATATTTCACATCCAAAATCCACAAAACATGAAAAATATGAGGCGATATTCATATAAATATATATATTTTAAGCTAAATACCAACGGTTAGATAATCGGTGGCTCTATAGAAAAATTCCCACCAGGAAAATAAGTTTGCTATAAAGTTAAGATTACCCGACCGTTCAAAAGTGCAAACCACTAGAGGATTGTTAGATAGTCCTTTACTCGATAGAATAAATTCCTAAGGGGAAGCAAAGTTTGTTACCGAGTGGAGGATTGCCTAGCAATTCATTAGTGGGATCCTCGAAGGTGCAAGATTCCCAGTGTTCCAATTCACATTCTTCGCATTTGAACACTGGGGGATGGTGATATGAGAATGAAGCAACAATGACTGCCACGTCGACCGGAGCACGGAAATTGGGAACATAATTATGTCATCGGGATCGGGGACTGTGCGGCCAGCCCCGTAGAAACAATTTGTACAAATTAGCCACAAGAAATGGCAATTTCTCTTTAACATAACGAATGCTTATGTACATTTTGAAAACGAAAGGAATAAAGTAAATTCCTTTTATTTTCCATCTTGTTTCTTTTCTGATCGATGAATTGATTTTATCATTTAAAAGTTAAACAAGTATTTCAAATGCTTGTGCAGTAATGAACATGATACATCCTCTTCAAGAGCACAGTAAGCATAAGAGGGGCCTCTCTTATGAAAACCCCCATGTAAAAGGGTTGATTTTGGAAGAATTTATGCCCGGAATCAAAATGCTTTCATGAAAACGACACACAAGGCTTCACATAATAAGACGCAACCAATAAAACTTGCGCAAAACTCTTAAGCAAAAAAGAAGAGAATGCAAAGATTAAAACTTGCATAAATGTTCAAACGAAATAAAGACTCAAACAATACTTGAGAAAAAAAGATGTTCTTATTTATAATAACATGCCAAAATGGCACAAGTACAAAAATTGGAAAAAGAAAAGAAAAGCTAAAGTGCTTCATCTCCGGAACCTGGAGGAAGAGAAGTGTCCTCACCCCAGGGAAAGTGGATGGATCCGCCGATGGCTCAACATTTTGTCCCTCGCCAGTTTGGCCTTTGATGTTCGGTCAGAAATGCATATATTTAACTATTATTGCCTCACATTATAACACTTTTAATCATCTTTTGAGTATTAACTATATAAATTTATGCTTAATATTATATTTTAACTGTGTAGGAATAAAGCGGTATGAAGATGAAGAGATTTGGAGCGAAATTGGATAAAGCGCGGAAGAAATAAAGAAGGAAAATAAACAAAAAAAAGGAGGAAACGGGAGGGGGGGGCACCCGTTGGTGTTTGTCCTCCCAAGTGAAAAAACAAGAAAATGATATATAATTCAATTGCATTTAGAATGCAATTGATGAAAGTAACGCATCGAAGAAACTGAACGTGAAAACGTACTGGATTCGGCGCTAAGGCCAGGGCCTCGCGCTAGTCTGGACGTTGCGTGTGCGAGTTTTCCTATTCGTCCGAGACAATGTTATTTCAGTCCTACACTGCCCCAACTCGTATAAAAGGGGCTCTAAACCTAATTTGGAGAGGATCTAACATACTTTGAATGTGAAGTCACAGAGAGGAACACACCACGCTTGGAGGAAGCGTCTAACTAGTTTATCTTCTCTTCTCTTCCTTTAATCTCATAGTTTATTAGTTCTAGACTTTTTGGGTGCTACATGAACGTTGTAGTTTGAACCTTGAATTTTTCTTATTATTTTATCATATTGGTTTATTTATTCAATCTTGCGCTTAATTATTTGATTGCTTGATCACCAATTAAATACTATCTACGAATCTAGGATTGAACTCAGGAGAGGGAATTTTAGATTGCATATAAGATTGAGTAGAGCAAGATCTTAAACTCGAGTATCGGGAATGGATTTGCGGTTAGGATAAGAATATACCTAATCACCTTGCTTAGTTATTATACGGGAATTATTAATGCGTTCTTGTTAAACCTAATTCCATAAGAATATAGGCGTTAGGTTAGCTTGAATAGGCGAGTAGTACTTCGGGAGAAGGCTACGAGCAATATTAACCCTGTCAATCAATAAAGCAAATAAAATAATTAGACAATTTAAGTAGAAAACTTAACGGGATTGTTAGCTAACCCATAACTCTGGAATATTTTCTCCTATTGAATTCGTCTTTAATATTGCCAACTTGTTTTCTTTAATCTCTTTGTTTGCTGCTCTAGATCAGTTGTAGTTAAATAATCACACTTTAGAAAATCGCTTGAGTAGATTAATTGTCTTAGTTTAATTTAGTGAATAGTTAATCACAAGTCCCTGTGGGTGCGATATCTGGACTTACAATCCTATATTACTTGTCGACCACGTATACTTGCGTGTGCGTTTGGGAGCAACAACCTTCAACATCTTCGCCTTCTGCTTCCTTTTCAGTTCCCGAAGTTTTGGAACCGGTAGCAGGCTCTGCCGGGAGAACATTTTTAGCGGCTAACTCGAGTTCACGGGCCTTAGAAATTTCAGCATCAAAGTCAATGATACCAGCTTTGGCCTCTTCCAAGGTTTTTCTCCTCATGTTGTACATAGCGTAATTTTCTCAATAATGAGGGAAGCCGATTAGCGCTTACGTTCTTCTTTGAGTTGGGTTACCTCGGTAGAAAGGCTTTTCCAGACAGATCTAACGCATCTGAGGCTAACATCAAGGACACAGACAGCTGAACTAAAGATCCTATTGTGCTCGATAGTTTTCTTATACTTCTCCTCCAACTGGGCATGTTTTGCCAACGCAACAACAAGTTCTTCAGTTTTGGAGTTCAAGGCTGCCTCTAAGTTAGTCAATCTTTTAGCGGAGCTAGCCTCACGGTTGGTTGCAGCAATAACGCGTTATGGAATTCAGCGCATTTGGCCCTGGCTTATTCAAATCTAACCCTCAGTGGGCCAATCTCTTGGATAAAGGTTATCACTTCTTGCTTGCTTTACTGCAAACGAGGCTCCAATAAAATAGCCTCAGCAGCTTTGGTCTCCAATTATGAGACACGAGCGTCCGTTTGCTCCCGCTCGGCCAAAAGTTGATCCTGTGTGGAGGTAAGTTCTTCCTTTTCCCGAATCAATCTTTGGAGGCCCTCGAAAGCAGGAAAATTGGAATACAAAGCAAGAAAGGCAAACATAGGATATTTTCAGGCAAAAGCAAAAGCAGTAACAAGGGAAGTAAGGAATATACCGCTTCGGCGTTGTGCACGGCATTGTTCAACATACACTCTCGAGAGAGAGCCTGTATCTTTTCCCGATCTTTCTATGAAGCCAAAGGCTTCTTATACTTAGCAAGTTCCACCGGTCAGGATAGAAAATTTCATCCGGTGGAGACCGAGAAAGTAATGCTCCTCCTCCTTTATGGATCTTCTGAGGGGGGAGCATAGTTTTGCCTCAAATTCACATGAACTGGGGACTGGGGGAGAGGGACACCCTCTTCTCTGGAAGACGCGGCTGCTGGAGATGATGTAGCAGTTGCTGGTGTTGATGAAGATAGGGAAGAAGCTGATGGAGTTGAAGAGTGAGAAGCAGCTGCAACAAGCGCAGTGCTGGTTATTGGTTTCTCATCAGTAGAGGATAGAAGGGACCCGGTACTCAGCCCCAAAATATCGGGCGCGACGATTGGGACACGGAAGCGGGATTTGACATTTTCCACCATTTCATACCCCTCCCAGAGCTCCGAGACATCGTCCTCAACTGGTGTAACTAACTCAACATATTGAACAGTCTGTTGAGTTAAGAAATGTCGTCGTCTTCTATGTAGAGAAGCTCCGTCCTCGCTAGCTTCTCCATCATCGTTAATCATCACGGTATCAATGGGCGGCCCAGGTGGAGGGCTCGTCACCACGACTTCCGGACACGATTCGGGGGCATCACTCTTTTCCCTCTTATTTTTCCTTCGGCCGCAGAGGAACGCCTTCTTTTTGATTGCTTGTTCTCCGGCCGGGGACTACGTGAAGAAATATTTATGCCCGAGGCAAGCTCGGAGACACCTGTTCGAGTAAGTGCCTCTTGAAGTAGCCTCGCCATGTCAGAAGGTCAGCCAGAACGTCCTCCTCAGGGATGGCAACCGAGCCCACAGGTAGACGTAATTTCAGGAAAAAAGGAGAAGGCGTCAATCAATTTCTTAACGTGAAAAGCAAAAATGAGACAAGTTTGAGTTACTATGGTTTTTGGCCTTCCACCTATATTTAAGGACCAGTTCTTTCCATGTACGAGTCTCGGGCGTAGTAACATCCAAGATTTTCTACACCCACCGGGCCAAGCCCTCAACCTTAGATGGAACCCATCGAGTTGCTGAAAAAGGCAAAATGTGGAGGATCAGTGCGAATATGAAGAAATTTCTAGCAAAAGGGATATTAAATAAGGAGATTACGAGTGCGGTTCCCTGATTTCGGAAAGGATGAAGCCATTGCCGGAATGATATCACTGGTGGCAACATCAACGAACCGCTCCATCCATCCACAGTCGTTGTCGTCATCCATCCTAGATAGTAGAGCATGGTGATCGTGCTACCTGAAATTTATCATTCCCCCGCTGAATATCTTAGGGGAATGGAGATTTATCACATGAGCTAAGGTTAGCTCCTCTCTCGTCTCTTGGCATAAACACCGAAGGCAAGCAACCATCCTCCACACAGAAAGAATTACTTGTGCCAAACACACCCGGTATAGGAGGCAGATTCTGCAATAATGGAGTCAAGCTCTCCACTCAAGAAAAACGCACCCAAAGTAAAGGGATACTTGTAAAATAATGTAAAACCCTCATTGGGTAGGGTTACCCCCTCCATCGGATTGGGAGCGAAAATGGTTAGGTCCTGGCAGTGACAATCTTCATTCACAGCAGGAATGCTATAATGACGAATGGAAGAAGGATACCTACTGACGGCCCATGTACGAGAGCTAGCAGAAGGAAATTTCTCTTCGAAGTCTTTTGTTGTAACAAGACTTCTAGGGATGATGGTGCCTACTGTTGGAGGAGCAGATTCCTCAGGTTTGTTCTTGTTCTTTGTAGAACTTGTATTGTTTTAGGAAGAAGCCATTATATGGAAGAAGAAAAAGATTTTTTCACTTGAAGAGAATTGGAGAAAGGTTGAAGAACAGGATGCAAGTCGAATGAGTAGATTTTGGAGAGTTATGAAGTATGAATGAAAAGGTTAATGCGTATAAGTAAAGGTTTAGGCAGCTAAGTTTGTGGCCATGATTACCTCGATAACCGGCAAATGTTATGCTGAATCATGGGTTGACGCGTGTTTAGGAAATTAAATGCGGAGAGACGTGTGTCTAATCAACCGTTAGAAGCGTTTTAGAAGGAATCATATTAATTCCCGCCAAAAAGAGTTCTCCTACCAACTTCCCAGTGACACAAAGTTATGTCACCGGAAAGCAGGGGGACTATCTGTATAGGGTAAAATATGCTATGCTACGTGGCCGTCTAAAAGAGGGACACATGGAATCTAAAACGGGGGATAGCTAAAATCGAAGGCAATTTTCCCGTCTTTCACCGGAAAGAATAACGCTCTTAAAGGTGAAATAAATACTCTTCACTCGGTAGCATTTAATGGAGAATATTTCATAGCATTTAGTGCGCTGTCCATTACAAAGAATTTATGCTCACCATTATACCTTCTTCAATGGCCCTCATAATTTACATCAAAGAATGGCATGATCCTAAGACCTTGTTCCCTAGGTGCAACTATAAATAGTGATATCAATTATCATTGCGACTTTCTTGGCAAACATAAGCTATAATCAATAAAAATCTTTATACAATTTTACTTTCTTGTTCTTCGTTTTCATCACCGTTGTACCCGGAAGCTCTGCTCCCGAATCATTATTCTTCATGATTATATCTTCATTTCAAGACTAAGTATTGTACATTTCCTTAATTATTTTAGGATCAAATTCACTTGTCTAGAAATCACATATAAATTCAATTGTACCATTTTACGGGAAAATAAGAGCATTCTTGTCACGACCTAAATTTTACCAATGATCGTGATGACATCTAACCCCAATTAGCTAGTTAAGCCAACAATGATAATCAATCTAAATAAGGCATAACAAGATATAGTAAGTTATCATAATATAGATAAAGCATAATAAGTTTTACAATAATAACCGAAGCGGAATTACTATAAGTCATGAGCAACTAAATAAAATAAAACCGAGACTCAAAATATAACAATATTATCTGAATCAAACAAAAGTATATAACAAAAAACAAGGGGACTTCATAGGTTGCGAAGAGGGAACGATGCTCACCATGAAGTCTCTAAACAATCACTAAGTGTCCTCCTGATTGCTGCTAGGTCCAGTATCAAAACCTACACAAAAGTATGCAGGTGTATCATATGAGTACAAAAATAATGCGTACTTAGTAATTATCAAGTATATAATCTCGAAGAAGTAGTGGCGAGATTTTGACAAAAGCGAAATATTGACTTTCTCAACCTGAACAATGTATAATAACATTAAATCATAGAGAACAATCAAGAATAACAATGAGGTATAAAATGAGAGATAAGATAAGCATGTTTCTTAAACAAGATGGCCAAAACACTATACAATTTCTAAAACGACATATAAAGATAATATGGACCAAGTAGCATCTATATGAATGCTTCTACATAAGTCTAGGATAATCATGCATGCTCAAGGCTCGATCATAATCAATATCCAGCACATTTCATGTGCTCCAACATGATCAAGCACGCCCCACGTACTCAACACAAAACACGTATCACCTGGACTTATAGGGCCCGATATAGCATGAGTAATCACCCTACTCCAGAGGGACGAATCCATATCTATGTTCCGCATTGAAATTCATCGTGCCAACATCATATCAAGATCACCATAACCGCACGAAAATAACCATCATACCATAATAATATCAATTCGCTCAAATGTCCAATTATGACATAATCATATCAATTCATACCAATATCTCCATCTCAAAGGATGTGCACATATGTTCAAGAAATAACCAACTAAATGCATGAGGAAAATAAAAATAAAGATGCAGATGTATGCTCATGATATAAAGTATGACTACAACTAAATCAAGTATTGCAACCATCTCAAGTTTAGCCCATCATGCCTAAATAAGGTTTCATAAACTAAAATATGATTTCTAGCATAAATAAAGAGGCTCGCGTAGTCATACAATCAAATAAAGCATATGTCAAGAAGAACAAACAACTAAACAAGAGAAGAACTCATAATTTCTCATAAGCAACTCAATCCTTGATCTCTTCACTTGATTAGTTCCTTCATGTGCAGCTTGAAGTGCATCCCAGATCTCTTTTGTATTTGAGCATGCAGATATCCTGTTGTACTCATCAAGACCAAGTCCACAAATGAGGATCTTCTTTGCCTTTGTATTCTTCTCCATCATCCTAAATTCTACAGCCACAAATTCAGAGGGCTCTTTGGGAACAATCTCATTTTGCCCATTTTGTTTGGTGGGAGTTAGTGGTCCTCAATTCACTTTTTTCATAGTTCATAGTCCTCAGCCGTTAGGAAATCCTTCATTATTACCTTCCACCAATTGTAGTACTTTCTTCCAACTGTAGTGTTTTCTGTTGAACATAGGTGGTCTAGCAGTTGACTGTCCTTCGTTAATTCCAGGCGGAGCACTCATTTTGCTTCCAATATTTCTCTATGTGTTAACCACATTTGAGAGAACGTGTTCTGATACCATTTATTAGATTAAGTGCCTTCCTAAATTACTAAAGAACTTAGTTCTTTCCCTTACTCCTTAAGCGTAAACAAAATAAACAGTAAAAATTAAAGACATCAATTTTTACGTGGAAAATCACCCAGCTCAAAGGTACAAAAACCACGACTTACCACGTAGGATTTTAGCTTCAACTTCACTAAAACAAATTAGCCAAATTGTGACGACCCGAAATTCCCACCTCTGGGACCATGATGACGCCTAACATTTCACTTGCTAGGCAAGCCAACGTTAGAATAATTTTAACCATTTTTAACAAATCATCTTAATTAAATAGTAAAAAACTAACAACCGGAATAATATATGAATTTAAATGAACAAATCAAAGTATTAACGATGTCTAAATACCATCCCAAAACTGGAGTCACAAGTGTACATGCTTCTAGAATAATACAAACAAGGGCCTGAATAAAATAAAATTGTCTGAAAGAAAGCACATAGCTAAGATAAAGTAGAAGGGGACTTCAAAGCTGTGAACGTCGTGCAACTATACCTCAAGTCTCCTCTGATAGCTGAATCCCAGCAAATCTACCGTACGCTGCTGGGACCAACTCCGGTATCTGCACAAGAAGTGCAGAGTGTAGTATGAGTACAACCGACTCCATGTACTCTGTAAGTGCCAAGCCTAACCTCGACGAAGTAGTGACGAAGCTAAGGCAAGTCACTTACACTAACCTGTACGCAATAATAATAATAATAATAATAACAGGAATAAAGGTAAGACCGTTAAAGCATATCAATAACTAAAGTCAATTCAACAGTCATAGCCAATTAGTTTCTTTTATCATTCCGTTGCGGCGTGCAACCTGTTCCCACAATATAGTCCTTCAATTAATTTCCGTTGCAGCGTACAACCTGCCCCAACAATATAAACTTAGAATAAAATCTGTTGCAGCGTGCAACCCATTCCAACAATATAATCTTCCAATTAAATTCTGTTGCGGCGTGTAACCCACTCCAACAAAATAAACTTAAAATAAAATCTGTTGCGGCGTGCAACCTGATCCGACAATAAAATTTAACAACTCTTAAATGTAAAAATACTCCAATAAATACTATATTTAATAAGAAATATTTAGGCAACAAAGCATACAATCATTATGATTTATTTAGGAAACAAGTAATGACAAGTAGCAATTAATTATGAAAATTAGGGAGAAAATAGGTAATTTAATATTTAATATGCTAAATGTCAAGTAGCAATTAAGTCACATAAGTCAAATAAGCATGTAGCAATTATAGCATGAATTCAAGACATAACATTGGACAAGGAATATGAGATAAATAATTAATATAATAATTAATTCATGATTTAAAATAATTTATGATTTTCAGATAAATATACAAATAATCAATTTGACGACGTATAGGGACTCGTTACCTCACCTATACGTCGTTACACATGGAATTCACGTAACAAATAATTCAAGGGTTCTATTCCCTTAAGTGAAGGTTAACCACGACACTTACCTTATTTTGAAATTTCAAGTGATCACTCGACCACGGCTTTTCCTTTCGAATTATTCTCCAAACCAATCAAACCTATCAAATTATTTACCAACAATTCAATTTGAGCTATAGAAATTATTCACATTTCAAAAGAAACTTAATTTAAGTTATTTTCGGAAACGTCAACCAAAAGTCAACGTGGGGCCCATTTTTCAGAACCCGACAAAAAATCACAGAATCCAAAAACCCATGCCGATACGAGTTCAACCATATAAAAATTATCGAATTCTGACATCGGATTGCCTTTCAAATATTCATTTTACACTTTTGGAAGATTTTATAAAAATATGATTTTCTTCAATTAAATTTACGGATTCATGATTTAAATGAGTATGGAATCATGAAATATAATCAATAAAGGATAAGGAACACTTACCCAGTTCGAATTTGTGAAAAACCCTCTGAAAATCACCCAAGCCGAGCTCTAAATCGCGGATAATGGAAAATGGGATGAAATTCCATTTCCACAACTTAAGTTCTGTTGTCCAGGGATTAACTCATCGCGATTACTGAAATCCCTTCGCGATCGCGTAGAACAATTTCTACCCAGGTCCATTTTACTCTTCGTGGTCGTGGGAATGGCTTCGCGATCGCGAAGCACAAATTGTTCAGGCGGCCAATTTACACTACGCGAACGCGAAGCATGACCATTTAGACGTTCGCGATCGCGGACTTCTTCATGTGATCGCGAAGCACAAATTTGAGTGCCCCAGCTTCTGCCTTATTTCCTCTTCGCGGATGCGATCAACTCTATGCGTTCGCGATGCACTGGGAGCCAACCTTCCGCGATTGCGTGTCAATCTTCGCGAACGCGAAAAGTAAAAATCATGGCTCATAATTATCTCTTCGCGATCACGGCAATGGCTTCGTGTCGCGGAGTACAATGCACGAGATGATTGTTGCAGCAGAGAAACTAGATTTTTCCAAAGTTCAAAAGGTCTGTAGGCTATCCAAAACTCACCCGAGCCCTCGGGGCTCCAAACCGTACATGCACACAAGACCAAAAACCTCATATGAACTCGCTCGCGGGATCAAAACACCAAAATAAGGTGAGAACTACGAATCGGACACCAGACAAAATAAAATTTTCAATGAAACTTAAAGAATTTTTATTTTAACAATCGGGCATTCGAATCACGTCAAATCACTTCCGTTTGATATTATATTTGGCAGACAAGTTATGAATATAGTAATGGACCTATACCGAGTTTCGAAACTAAAATACAGACCCGGTATCAACAAAGTCAAACATCAGTCAAACTTAAAAATTCTTTAAGCTTTCAAACTTTTAATTTTTAATAATTAGTGATAACTCAAGCTAGGGACTTCCAAATTAAATTTCAAGCATACGCCCAAGTCCCAAATCACGTTACGGATCCACCAGGACTGTCAAAATACTATTCTGGGAGCGTTTGCTCAAAATATTGACTGAAGTCAACTCAAATGAGTTTTGAAGCTCCATTTTATATTTTAATTTATTTCACATAAAAACTTTCCAAAAACATTTACGGATTGTGCACGCAAGTCGAGCAGAGCTGAAAGGTACTATTCGAGGTCTCAGAACATAAAAGTGAATGTTTAAAATTAAAGATGACATATTGGGTCATCACACAAATGTACTGAATACAAGACCTGCAAATCAATACCCACACAGTTCTCCTACTTCAACTATTTAAATGAATTATAAGTTACTCTAACTTTCACACTCAAACACTTCCTCCAACTAACATATTATGAATGACAACTTGATTACAAATCGATTTCCTAATACATATTAACTAACAGACTTAAGAAGAACACTAAGACTAGTAATCGTCTTGAGTATTGAAAATGTAGTTCCACAGTTACCATGCAAAAGGATAGTGTCCTTAGTCCATCAGGAAAGTATTTAAGTTCACTGGACTATGAGATCTTTTGGGAGTCCTATACATAGTCAACTTCTCATTTGATAGGACTCCTACTGTTCCAAGGACTCCACAAATCTTGTGACTCTTGTCTATCACTTATGCGAACATATCTTCTTGGACAACGACCCTTATCACACTATCACATTAACAGCCTTCTTTCAGCAATCTCGGATCATAGTAACTTTGTGAAATATTTACTGCCTTGTAAGAATCTTCACCAGCTACCTTGAGAAACTGGTTCTTAGAATACTTCAACAGCTACCTTGAGGACCTGGTTCTCAGTGCACATTTACTGGACACACTTTGTTAATCATCAAAACCCCAATTCTCAACAGTTTCTTTTGGGAATAGAATCAGGAACTAAGAAAAATGAAAAAGTAGGAGAGAAAGGAAAAGAAGAAAGAAAATGATGGGAACGGCGTGACGAGCAGCGGCGCAAACATGAGAAAGAAGAGACAAAAGCAAAAGAAGAAGAGGATAAAGGGCAAAAAAGAATAAAAATGAAAAATAGTTTTTAAAAGAAATATACACATGTCAAATAGATTTGGTTGTGACATTTTAAGGTGGTATTTATTTCACTTCAAAAACGTTCAAGGGGTAATCAGACTCCCATAAAGATAAAGTGTGCAACAGAAAATTCGAGCTTAGCTCAAGGAGGTACTTATTCCTTTTTCCAAAATAAACACACTTAAAGAGGTATACAAATGTAAGGTAACTTCACATATAGTTTTAAAATGTTAGAGTCTCCAACATTGATTAAGGGAATGCAGTGTTGAGGCGTACGCAAGGCATGTTTTAGAGTTTCCCACATCGTTGAAAGAATGAGTTGTTGTTTCCTTATATGATTTTTGAAATTCGTACCTCTATAAGCAATTTTTTGGGGTTGGATTTATAATGAAAGTCAAAATCTCGAGGAATAGCAAATTACATAAAGATTGCAGAGCATATTCAAATAATGTCCCTACCTAATTGTAACGACCCGACCGGTCATTTTGAGCATTTGTACTTTGCTTGGTAATTTACGGGAATGAGTAGCTCCGTATGATGCATTATGACTTATGTAAATCATCAGTTTTAATTTTCAGATTATTCGAAATCGAATTGGAAGAATGGACTTCATCGTCAAAGCTTTAAATTGGGAAAGTTGACCAAGTTTGATTTTTTGTGAATTTGAACCCGGAACGGAGTTTTGATGGTTCCTTTAGCTCCATTGGTTGATTTTGGACTTAGGAGCGCGTCCGGATTGTGATTCGGAGGTCCGTAGTGGAATTTAGCTTGAAATGGCAAAAGTTGAAATTTTAGAAAGTTTGACCGGAAGTGGACTTTTTGATATCGGAGTCGGAATCCAATTCTGGAAATTGGAATAGGTCCGTAATGTGAAATGTGATGTGTGTGCAAAATTTGAGGTCAATCGAACGTAATTTGATAGGTTTCGGTATCGGTTGTGGAAGTTAAAGTTTCAAAGTTCATAGATTTCAATTTGAGGTGTGATTCATTATTTCGATGTGATTATGCGTGATTTGAGGCCTCTAGTAGGTTCGTGTTATGTTATTGGACTTGTTAGTATATTCGGACAGGGTCCCAAGTGGACCGGATGAGTTTTGGAAGAGGTTCGGATCATTTTTCACTTCATGTGCAAAGCTGGAGGCTGCTGGTTCTGGTAGGATCACACCTGCGGTTGGTTCTGGTAAGTCGATACTGGTAGGATCGCACCTGCGGGGGTCGCAGGTGCGACAAAATTTCCGCAAATGCGGTAGTGCTGGGCAGAATGATAAATACAAGGGTTCGCGACTTTTGGCTTCATTTTAACATTTTCAAGCTCGGATTGAGGCTATTCTTGGAGTAATTTTCATCTTGTGGACTAGGGTAAGCATTCTCTACTCATTATTTATCTTATATCATGAATCTACCTTCGTTTTTGGTAATTGGATTGTGAATTTTATAGAGGAAATTGGGGGTTTTGGCCTAAAGTTTCATAATATGAATTTTTTAGTTTTGAATATCGAATTGGAGTCGGATTTGAATGAAACTAGTATGATTGGACTCGTAATTGAATGTGTTGTTGGATTTTGTAAATTTTGTCGAGTTTCGAGGTGCGGGCCCGGGTTGGGCTTTTGGCTAATTTTGGGCTTTTGATTCAAGAAGTGATCTTTTTCGTTCGGGATTGGTTCCTTTATCATTGTTTGATGTATTTTAGTTGTTTTTGGTTAGTTTCGAGCCGTTCGGAGGTTGGAACGTGCAGGATGGAATTTTGGAGCATTGCTTGGCTTGCTCGGTGTTGGAATTAGCTTGTTCGAGGTAAGTAACTCTTCTAATGTTGGAGCTGTGGGTATAAAACCCTGAAATACGTGTTATGTGATTTGTGTTGAGGTGACGCACATGCTAGGTGATGGAAGTGTGGGCGTGCACCATGTGAATTGGGACTCTGTTGTTTCCATTGCACTGAATAGTGGCCCTAGTTTGTTGATATCTGTGTTTTCACCATGTGATAAAGTAATTGAGCTGTCAATCATGCTAGATATCATGTTTAGGCTTTATGCCTATACTGTTGGGACCCATAGTGGTCGTTTCTTGCTGTCATCTCACTGATTTCATTGATATTTTATATTGAGTCATATTCATGCATTCAAATCATATCTCTGTCTCAGTTGTTATTTATTGATACATCATATCATTGTTGTCGGGCTAGTTTCATGACATTGTGAGCTCGTGAGTGAGACTGGAGAGAATGATGACTGAGAGAGACCGAGAGCCTGATTATGAGTGACAGATATGGGATCGGGCTGCACACCACATCATGATATATTGATTTATGCTTGGATCTGGCTTATGATAACGCTTGGGCTGTAGGATCCCCTCCGGAGTCTGCACACCCCTAGTGAGTGCGGTTGATTATATTGAGGGATGGATCTTCCCTGGACATGGATCTTGTCTGAAGCATTTATATACCTGGAGATGGATCTTCTCCATGGGGCCGGATTGGCCTTCCTCGGTACTAAGTGACTGATGGTCAGTGATGTATATATTCCGGGATGGATCTTCCTTGGGCTGTATGGGCTATATACAGTACCGAGTGATTGAGCATTATGAGTGGAAAGTGTGAGATAGTGAGATTCAATACTCTAAGAGTGTGAGTACATGATCCATCTATGAGATACATTGCATACACATGCACACATGATATACATGCATAGAGATGTATTTTCCTCATGTTGTACGATATTACATCATTCATGATTTCTCACTGAAGTTGACAGATGGGCATAGTGATGCATTTGTTTTACATTGGTTATCTGGAAAGAAAATGAAACATCTTATTTATTATGGAAAGGATTTTGGGAAAATTTTTATTTTCTAACTTATTCATATTTTTTATAACTCTGGTAAATGATTTGGGTTTTTATTGAAGTACTTGAAAGGCATAACTATTTTCAGAAATCATGTTTTTGTTGAGCATTTGATTGTTGAGTTACTTCTAGTATTACTTTTTTTTTGTTGTTATGAACTATTGTTGGTTATTGAAGTTGGGACCCGACCTTGGTACTAGCTCATCACTACTTTCAACCTAAGGTTAGGTTTGTTACATATTGAGTACATGGGGTCGGTTGTACTCATACTACACTTCTACACCTTGCATGCAGATGTTGGCGGTTGATGTTGCTGTGATCGATGGGAGCTAGATTAAAGATGTACCTGCGTCCCGGCTGTAGCTGCCTCTTGTTCGTGGTAGCTTTAGATCTGTAAAACTCTGTTTATGTACTATTGAAACAGACTATGTATTTATTTCACTTCCGCTTTATAAACTCTCTTCTTAGAAGCTCATGATTTGTACTACCAGTTCTTGGGGAATGTATTAGATTCAAATATTTCTTTACTTAATTGCTTTATTAAGTGTTATTGGAATTGGTTAGTAGTTAATTGACTTTCCTAGCGGGTTGGGTTAGGTTCTATTACGAATAGTCGGATTTTGGGTCATGACAAGGTGGTATCAGAGCTCTAGGTTCATAGGTTCTACAAGTCATGAGAAAGTGTCTAGTAGATTCTTGCAAATCTGCGTGATGACATCCATACCTATCTTCGAGAGGCTACAGGACATTTAGGATATACTTCCCATCTTTCTTTTCTTATTATGCGCCATTGATTCAGCTTGAAGCGTAACTCTTTGAAATCCTTCCACACATTCGTATGCGCACATGGGCGCTCGGTATCAGTTGAGCATCACCGTCTTGTGTTTCTATGAATAAGGTGCGAGATGTGATTTATGTGCGCTGATGAAGGGCCAGTCTGGAGGACTTGAGGCCGGGTTTTGACTGTAGCTTGAGCACGGAGATTGTGATTGTGTGAGCACGTGCCTTTGGGACTTATATGTCTGGTGGTGTCCCTATTAGTGGAATTTATAATTAGATGACTATGTGGTGAGTATGATGTGACTGGGGGATGTGTTTATATTGTTCGAATATGACTAGAAGAGTTTACTTGATATGTAGCAAGGACTATGGGGTGTTTGATTTCTGTCTTGATTTGGCGTATAGTCTCGAGTTATGGGTGTGTTGAGGGATCTCTCATGTTGTTTAGTTGTGGAGTGAAGTAGATTCTCGTGTCTTGTTGATAAGTACAGAATCAAGAATATTAAGTGATTGCGTAGTAGTCATGACTGTGGAATTGTATAGAGAGATATCGGTTGAGGCAAAGCAGGCGGGTTATCTCCTGCGAGGTGTCCTGAGGTTGTGTGGTCCTTACGATATTTTGTAGAGAGTTCTCTTTTACCAGTGAATGATATATGTTGAAATTTGATTTTGGATCGCTTGTGGAAGTTGGCTTGACTATTACAAGGGTGAATGCGAGATTTGCCCAGACGATTTGAGGTATTATATGGTTTGTGTTACATGGTCTTGCGAAGGATTTAGTTGAATTTCAGTGCGGGATTCTAGCAGTAATAGAGTATAGGTATCGTGATGTTATCAACTATTTTGTTCTATGGCTTTGAGCCAAGTGGAGGAGTTTGCTATCGATGAGTTATTTGCACGATTATGTGTCGTATTGATTTCGGTTTGGGGTATACTGGTGAATCAGTTATGACTTGCAGAGGTCGAGATCGAGGATGACTCGGGTAAAGGAATTTTTGGATATATGTTGTATTACGCTCTATGGGTATATGGGAATCATAAAAATAATTGAGTGGTTATTCGCGAAGGATGTAGGGTACGTGGAGTAGGAATTTGCTCGATTGCTTAAGAGTGTGGACTACTCCCTTGGGTGTTGGTGTACTAATGGGGCACATGTCATTCAATCTATTTGGTTCGTTCTATTGAAATTTGAGTAGAGTGGATGACTCTCAAGAATGGTTCTAATGGATTCAAGAATTATATGTAGAAATTAAGAATTTCGGATTGGTATATGGCTAGGATCTGATATTTGCATGGGATGGTGTCGAGACTTGTGGCATTTTTATAGCATTGTGGATTATGCATTTTGGTATCAAGAAGGTTCAGGAAATAGTTTTAGGTTCACATAAGGTCTGTTTAGAGTGGGTATCTCGGTTGTGGTACTTTGTGGTGCTTAAGAGGGAAGTCAGTGGCTTATGGGCCTTAGGGGGTTATGGTTTTATACTAGGGTCTCTTGTGTGGTGAATTTTGGTTAAGGATCGTGGTGTTCCAGCAAGGAGAAGTATCAATTTGAAGGAAATTTGGAAGGGACTTGGAGAAATAGGACAGCGTGGTAGTAGGTTGGGTTAGCACAGTAATAGGTATGATCGGTTCTCTGGGTACTTATGAGGTGGCTAGTCTCTACAGGTGTTTCGAGGCAATGCTCTTAGGTCTTGGCAACCTGCGTGGCTGGGTTGGGTTAGAGAGATTTGGTTCTGATAGCTTGGTTGTGTGCAAATGGGTTTCGAAGAGTTCTCAATGGTTTTTACCACGATTTGAGGAGTATATTTCCTACCGGCGTGAGGAATATGTTGCATATTGGGATTTTCTCCGAGATGAGATCAAATGGAAGGTCCTTGGCTAATTGAGTATGTAGTTTCTTGTGACTCGGAGCATACTATGAAGTTCTCGTATTTTTCATATGATGGCATGGTAAATGCGGTGTGTGGTGTGGGATTGAGATTTGCATATGCAAGGTCACAGTTCAGTTTTGAAGGGAAGGACATCAATTCGTAGGCAGCATAGACGGTTTCAGATGACAAGGTAAATGATATTACTACTCGGTCTGGCCTGATGAGAGTATACATTTCAGAAGAGGCAATGTGTTTTGATTTATGGGTACTTCATTGATATTGCGGCACTCTCCTGATTGATCGATTGCCGATATTCAAATTTTTCTATGTGGCACAGAAGAATTTCAGAAGTATTTCTCGTGGGATGATCGTGTATGAGAGATGTGTTAGACATTCTGGCGGTGGAGATGGGATCGGATATGGGATTCGTGTGTTCTATGGATTTTGAGACTGGGAGTTCTCAAGAGCAGATTGTTTTCATGGTTGTGGACTGTGAAGTCATGGCCGGAGCTAGCTAGATGATAGTAAGCGTTATGATTCGGTTATTGTGGGCTTTCAGAGGGTTATTTATCCATGTGTGGGCGCCCAAAGTTGAGTTGGGGGTCTATTGGTAGGCCCAATTAGGATGTGTATTCTACATCGAGCCGGATTGGCTGGCTCCATACTTCTATTGTTGAGGGATGTGTCATTTGGTTGTAGAGGAGCTTATTCGTATTCTGTTATGTTCTGTAAGTTACTCTTCTATGCTACAAGGGGTCGTGATTCGTTGGTTGTATGCACCCATGGTGCAGTTCTATTGGGGCCTTATAGCAAAATTCGTGCGAGATAGGTATTTGGGTGATGCATGAATGATTGCGCATTGGTTATGTTCATTCGGGTTTGTGTGGCATTGTGCCATTTGCTTTTCCATGGTTATGGTAATGCACTGTGAGTACTTGATGTCGGATTGCGCGTAGTTATTGATTTTGTGCATGGTGGCTGAGGTATTTCATATGGATCAGTGTTTGGATGGGGTCGTACATTGCGGCAGAGTTATGTTGAGATATGATTCTTTGTGTTATATTCATATGTTATAGTTCTACGGTGTGTGATGGGTTCTCAACATTGCGTTGGGGTGGTACCCGTCGAGCTTGCGGGATGGTTCTCTTGTTTGAGTCATTTTCGTGTTTGAGTACATTTGGAATAATGCTTATTGGTGCACGAATTGCACGTGTTACGGCTTTGGATAGTATTGGTGTGACATGTCAGTAGAGTAGCTGGTATTTGATAGGATGGAGTCGTCGGATCTAGGATGCGTGCTATCAGATTTGATTGTGGTATATTTGGAAGGATAATATCGAAAGTCATCTTAGAAATTTGCTATGGTTCTTGTCGAAGGAGAGGGAGCTCCACGGCTGGTGGATCTGATGAATGGTTACGAGTTTCTGCGTGTTTCTTTCATCATCGATACTGTACGAAGGTTTTAGAATGGAGTCTTGTTTGATATGAGGTTTATTACCGGCATAGGGTTGTTTTGAGCAGCTACTGTGATTAGAAATCATTGCTTAGAGCATTTGAGCTATATGGTATTTCAGTTTTGAGTATTTGAGTTATGGTTTTGGCTTTTGTTACAGCTTGTTCAGACTTATACAGTGTGTAGGTTGCGAGATTTAGATCTTATAAGAAATTTCGGATGTTGGAAATTGGATTCGAAGGCTTGTGGGCTAGGTTGCATTGAGAAATTTTGGTTATGGTGTGTTGTCGGACCTGTATGGGATAAGGTGACGTGGGATCAGCCCCGGGTATGTGCATGGTAAGGTTATATGCGGTTTGATGGCTTTGAGAACGACTTTGGACACGTTCGAGGACGAACGTTTGTTTAAGAGGAGGAGGATGTAACGACCCGACCGGTCGTTTTGAGCATTTGCACTTCGCTGAGTAGTTTACGGGTATGAGTAGCTCCGTATGATGCATTATGACTTATGTGAATCGTCTATTTTGATTTTCAGATTATTCGAAATCGAATTGGAAGAATGGATTTCATCATCGAAGCTTTAAATTGGGAGAGTTGACCAAGTTTGACTTTTTGTGAATTTGAACCTGAAACAGAGTTTTGATGGTTCCGTTAGCTCCGTTGGGTGATTTTGGACTTAGTAGCGCGTCCGGATTGTGATTCGAAGGTCCATAGTGGAATTTGGCTTGAAATGGCGAAAGTTGAAATTTTGAAAAGTTTGACCGGGAGTGTACTTTTTGATATCGAGGTCGGAATCTAATTCTGGAAATTGGAATAGGTCCGTAATGTTAAATGTGACGTGTGTGCAAAATTTGAGGTCAATCGGACGTAATTCGATAGGTTTCGGTATCGGATGTGGAAGTTGAAGTTTCAAAGTTCATAGATTTCGATTTGAAGTATGATTCGTCATTTCGATGTGATTATGCGTGATTTGAGGCCTCGAGTAGGTTCGTGTTATGTTATTGGACTTGTTAGTATATTCGAACGGGGTCCCGAGTGGACCGGATGAGTTTTGGAAGAGGTTCGGATCATTTTTCACTTCATGTGCAAATTTGGAGGCTGCTGGTTCTGGTAGGATCGCACCTGCGGTTGGTTTGCGCAGGTGCGATGGCCGCAGAAGCGACAAAGGCATCGCAGATGCGAGAAAAGTGCTGGGTGAGGAAGACCGCAGAAGCGGAGATTTGGGCGCATATTCAATACCGCAGGTGCAGGAGCTCGAGCGTAGGTGCGAAGTTGGAGGGTGTCATTAGAGGTCGCAGGTGCGATGTGATTTCCGCACCTGCAATGGCGCAGATGCGGGAAGCAAGTCGCAGAAGCGAAAATGGTGAGGAAGCCAGGCAGCGCAGGTGCGAGGTGTTTCCGCAAAAGCGGTGGTCGCAGGTGCGACAAATTTTCCGCAAATGCGGTTGTGCTGGGCAGAATGATAAATACAAGGGTTCGCAACTTTTGGCTTCATTTTAACATTTTCAAGCTCGGATTAAGGCTATTCTTGGAGTAATTTTCATCTTGTGGACTAGGGTAAGCGTTCTCTACTCATTATTTATCTTATATCATGAATCTACCTTCGTTTTTGGTAATTGGATTGTGAATTTCATAGAGGAAATTAGGGGTTTTGGCCTAAAGTTTTATAATATGAATTTTTTAGTTTTGAATATCGAATTGGAGTCGGATTTGAGTGAAACTAGTATGGTTGGACTCGTAATTGAATGTGTTGTTGGATTTTATAAATTTTGTCGAGTTCCGAGGTGCAGGCCCGGGTTAGGCTTTTGGGCAATTTTGGGATTTTGATTCAAGAAGTGATCTTTTTCGTTCGGGATTGGTTCCTTTATCATTGTTTGATGTATTTTAGTTATTTTTGGTTAGTTTCGAGTCGTTCGGAGGTCGGAACGCGCAAGATGGAATTTTGGAGCATCGCTTGGCTTGCTCGGTGTTAGAATTGGCTTGTTCGAGGTAAGTAACTCTTCTAATGTTGGAGCTGTGGGTATAAAACCCCGAAATACGTGTTATGTGATTTGTGTTGAGGTGACGCACATGCTAGGTGACGGGCGTGTGGGCGTGCACCATGTGAATTGGGACTCTGTTGTTTCCATTGCACTGAATAGTGGCCCTAGTTTGTTGATATCCGTGTTTTCACCATGTGATAAAGTAATTGAGCTGTCAATCATGCTAGATATCATGTTTAGGCTTTATGCCTATACTGTTGGGACCCATAGTGGTCGTTTCTTGCTGTCATCTCACTAATTTCATTGATATTTCGTACTTAGTCATATTCATGCATTCATATCATATCTCAGTCTCAGTTGTTATTTATTGATACATCATATCATTGTTGTCGGGCTAGTTTCATGACATTGTGAGCCCATGAGTGAGACTGGAGAGATTGATGACTGAGTGAGGCCAAGAGCCTGATTACGAGTGACAGATATGGGATCGGGCTGCACGCCATAGCATGATATATTAATTTATGTCTGGATCTTGCTTATGATAGCGCTTGGGTTGTAGGAGCCCCATCGGAGTCTGAACACCCCCAGTGAGCGCGGTTGATTATATTGAGGGATGGATCTTCCCTGGACATGGATCTTGTCCGAAGTATTTATATACTTGGAGATGGATCTTCTCCATGGGGCCGGATTGACCTTCCTTGGTACTGAGTGACTGAGGGTCAGTGGTGTATATATTCCGGGATGGATCTTCCGTGGGCCATATATATAGTACCGAGTGGTTGAGCATGATGAGTGAAAAGTGTGAGATAGTGAGATTGAGTACTCTCAGAGTGTGAGTACATGATTATCTCTGAGTTACATTGCATTGACATGCACACATGTCATACATGCATAGAGATGTATTTTCCTCATGATGTACGGTATCACATCATTCATGATTTCTCACACATGTTGAGATATGGACATAGTGATGCATTTATTTTACACTAGTTATCTAGAAAGAAAATGAAACATCTTATTATTATGGAAAGGATTTTGGGAAAATTATTATTTTCAAACTTATTCATATTTTTGGTAACTCTGATAAACGATTTGGGTTTTCATTGAAGTACTTGAAAGGCAAAACTATCTTCAGAAATCATGTTTTTGTTGAACATTTGATTGTTGAGTTACTTCTGGTATTACTTATTTTATGTTGTTATGAACTATTGTTGGTTATTGAAGTTGGGACCCGACCTTGGTACTAGCTCGTCACTACTTTCAACCTAAGGTTAGGTTTGTTACTTAATGAATACATGGGGTCGGTTGTACTCATACTACACTTCTGCATCTTGCGTGCAGATGTTGGTTGATGATGTTGTTGTGATCGATGGGAGCTGGATTGAAGATGTACCTGTGTCTCGGCTATAGCTGCCTTTTGTTTGTGGTAGCTTTAGATCTGTAAAACTCTGTTTATGTACTATTCAAACAAACTATGTATTTATTTCATTTTCGCTTTGTTAACTCTATTCTTAGAAACTCATGATTTATACTACCAGTTCTTGGGGAATGTATTAGATTCAGATATTTCTTTACTTAATTGCTTTATTAACAGTCATTGAAATTGATTAGTGGTTAATTGGTTTATCTGGCGGGTTGGGTTAGGTGTCATCACGACTAGTCAAATTTTAGATCGTGACACTAATAAATGGAAAATTGTCTGGAATAGAAGGCCGTCGTGACCCGACTACAAAATTGGGCTAGTGTTTGGTCTTTAGTTTGAATTTATAAGTATAAGGTATTGAGTTTAAAATTTTAGATTCTTTAATTTCGCAAGTTCCATTTTGTCCCACAAATCTAAAGAAAAGTCAAGTCCTTTCTATTTTATATTGAAAAAGAATCTTGAAATATCATAAATTTGGTTGACTAAGGATAAGTTTCCAACAAATCATGTATTCAATTTTCAATCGACCAACATTGTACTAGTAGGATCAATTGCATGATTGGGTTTTGACCTCAATTTTTCAGATTGCGGTAATAATAGAAATCTCTAATAATTGGCTTTTGTCAGTCCGCAAATAGGAGAGAATATGCTACCTTTTACCATAAATGGAGGTTGGATAACATAATACATGTTACGTTTATTTTGTTTTCTTGTCTTTTCCTTCTTCTTTCTTATACCCTACTAGTTTTTAAGGTCAAACAAGAAATCAAGTCGAAAACAATAATGATTATGTTGGCAAAATGCATGATAGGTAGTGGCCTATGATTTTTAGTGGTCTGAGCAATTATAGAGGCAATTGTACTTTGAAAGGGGTGAGAAATAATGTGCATATATTCAAGCAAAGTGGGGTTGCCAAAAACAAGATGCTGCTGACTTGAGTTCCAATTTCTCCAAAGTCATAAAACACCATGACTGCAAGTATGACCAAGAAAAGACTTAAATTGATGATAGGGTCAAATGTGATGATAGGGACATGATTTGGTCCCAAATCTAAAGTATAACTAACAACAACTATATATTAGTGGACAATCGTAAGAAAAGATTAGTGTGATGTCATTTTCTCTTCACTTTTCTTTTCTTGGTAAGGTGAGGAAGTCCTGGTAAAAAAAAAAAAAAAAAAAAGGGCAAAGATGTCAAAATTGAGTGTTCGGTCTGTAAAAGGACGAATTTTGTCTCTCTGAGAGAAGAATAGCTTTGCTCATTAACGAGGGGCGAACGTAGTCTTGTATCAACGGGTTCAATTAAATTTATCATTTTCGATACGGAGCATAAATATATGTGTAAAAGCTTACTAAAATCACATCAAATTGTAGATATGAATCCATAACTTTAAGGATATAACAAGTTCAATACTAAAAACTTAAAAGGTTGAACCCATTGAATATACATCATGGATCCACCTCTGTCTTTAACCGATTAATTACATTTATCATCAGAAAAAGTGTCATGTTATAGACTTTAGACTTTCACTCTCTATTTTTTAGAATAGGGGATATTTGATAATGATAATCGAATTGTACGTTTAAAATAAAATATAGCAACACAATATTAAATTACAACTCAATTCAATGTGATGTCGTGCATATACACTACTCGTTATTCTTTGTTAAGTGCTTATTTTCTTTTCCTTTTGGCTTCTCTTGCAATTGCACTATCATTTAGAAATTTATTAAGTTTGATAACTCCCAGATGATAGTAATACTAGCAGTTTCCTATTTAGCTGTTACTAAGCAGGTTTTATTTCATTCTTTTTAATCAGCAAGGGACGTGAATTCCTTTCATTTGCCATAAGTACTATAGTAATGCAAATCCAGTAAATGATACTCAATGTTAAATAAAATGTACAATATTTTCTAGAAAACAAAAAATTTGTACTTACATAGTAGAGTAAGGATTGCAGAAATGACCTTTTTAAAAAGGTCACTATTTAAATTTATCCTTAATTATGGGGTCTTTTTTTAGTCTCTCTTGGTTCCTCTTATATTGCACTATCATTTAGCAACTTAACAAGTCTCGTGACTTCAGATGATAGTAATACTAGGAATTGCCTGTTCCTAAGTAGGTTTTCATTCATTCTTCTCTTTTTATTAATCATATTGTATATGGTAAAAACCGATTCGAGTCAGTCGTACGGACTGATCGAGACGATAATGTTTCGATCAAAGGATATCTGCATGACAAGCTCAGTCAAGATCCGAAGTAAGGGCGGTTAACTTCGAGCTCTAAGACCGATCAAATGACAAGCTCGATATCATTATCGAGCCCATATCCAAATCGAACTACGAGGCAAAGCGAAAATTATCGAAGATGCATGGACCAACCAACATTCACCCTGAATACCGAGACCCCAAGTCAGAATCGAGCTCGGACGAAGGCCGAGGGCTCGATCCAACACCGAGCTCGAGCCAGTATCGAGCTTGCAGATTAGGGCCGTTGCAACCGTACTATGGAAGAGAATCTTGGCAGAAATCGAGGAAAAGACAATATATCATGGTCTCTCCACTACGTATTTTTTATTGTATATAAAGTAGGATCCCTCTACTATAAGAAGGATGGCAATAAAAGATCAAGGGCGAAAGAAAAAGATAATCCCTTGTGCTTGTTTTACTCATTCTTTTTGCTCACTATTTTCATTCTCATAGTTAAGAATACACATATTTTTATTTCTCTACACGATTTATAACAAATTGTATCGCATATCCTTAGAACCATGCACAAATCTAACGTTATCCGATTTTTCGGGTAAACAGTTTGATGCCCACCGTGGGGCTAAGGGTAATGGTGGTTGTTTGATACAAATCTGCAATACACACCAGTTTACAACTTCAAATCAACAATGGCAAACCCTCGATTGATGGCTATACCTATCGACCACGAAACCGACCTTCAAGATTAAACCAACGACTTGACACCCAGGGCCGGATGGCAAATTAACGATGTCACCGAAGCTCGAGTCGAAGTACTGCTAGATGTCAATTCACAAGTGGCTCTTGAGGCGAGTCAACGTTCCGAACCGGAAAAAGCATTCAGGGAGGTACTCGATCCGTAGCTCAAGACACCCATAACGTGGAGGAGATCGAAGTCAGCTTACGTGTGATCTTTGAGATGTTACAAGCCCAGCAAATAGCGATAGCTCAGTTGCAGAGCCAAACTCAGGAACGAAGCAGGCTGGAGCCCAATCTGCTTCGAGAAATCACCCACAGAACGGAACCAGCCATAGTGAAGTCAAACGAGCTAGAATCGGGGACTACTCTCGAAATTACTAAATTGCTCGAGGAACTCACAAAACGAGTCGAAGCCAACGATAAAAAGTAGAAACATATAATTCCAGGGTCGATCAGATCCCGGGAGCTCCACTAATGATAAAAGGGCTAGATTCGAAAAAATTTATTCAAAAGCTTTTTCCCTCGAGTGCGGCCCCAAAACCAATCCCAAAAAATTCTGTATGCCCGAAATACCCAAATATAACGGAATGACCGACCCCAATGAGCACATCACTTCTTACACGTGTGCCATCAAGGGCAATGATTTGGAAGATGATGAGATCGAATATGTATTATTGAAAAAATTCAGTGAAACCCTGTCAAATGGGGCAATGGTATGGTATTATAATTTACCATCTAACTCTATTGATTCTTTTGCTATACTTGCAGATTGCTTCGTAAAAGCACATGCCAGAGCCATAGAGGTTGAAACCAGAAAGTCGGACCTGTTCAAGGTAATACAAAAGGATAACGAGATGCTAAGGGAGTTCATAGCTCGTTTTCAAATGGAACGAATGGATATGCCACCGGTCACAGACGATTGGGCTGTTCAAGCTTTCACTCAAGGTCTAAACGAGCGGAGCTCGATGGCTTCACGGCGGCTGAAGCAAAATCTGATCGAGTACCCAGCCATTACTTGGACTGATGTGCACAATCGATATCAATCCAAAATAAGAGTCGAAGATGACCAGTTGATTTATAGGTCCGTTATGAAAAAGAAAAAGTCGACCAAAGATCGATACCAGCCATATAGCGGAAACGATTCTACTGCTGAGTATCCAAGGCCTCTTTAAAATCAACCTCGTATACTAGGGGGCTTTATCATTTAACGCATCTGTGATGATTATCAAGTTCGGTGGAAAGGAAGTTACTTCGTTATTTTATGACAAACAACGTCTTAACAGGAAACGTTGTAAGAGCCAAATGGTCAAAACGAACCATGCTTATGTAGTTAGCCCGAGCCCTGACGCAAAACATGAACCCATGTATAATGATTTGCAAAGAAAGACCTCTTCTTTACCGATATTCTATGTTCAAGATTTACAATGCAAACAGGATCGAGTTCGAGCAAGCGCTCACTCGATCACTAAGCCTACGGGCTACTTTTATTCCGAGTTCAAGCAAACACTCACCTGAGTATTAAGCCTACGGGCTATATTATTTCGAGTTTGAATCATTCACTCGACTACAAAGCCCATGGGATACTTTTATTTCGAGTTCGAGCAAGCACTCACTCGATCATTACGCCTACGGGCTACATTATTTCGAGTTCAAATCATTCACTCCACTACAAAGCCTACGGGCTACTTTTATTTTGAGTTCGAGCAAGCACTCACTCGATCATTACGCCTACGGGCTACATTATTTCGAGTTCGAATCATTCACTCGACTACAAAGCCTACGGGCTACTTTTATTTCGAGTTCGAGCAAGCACTCACTCGACCATTACGCCTACGGGCTACATTATTTCGAGTTCGAATCATTCACTCGACTACGAAGCCCATAGACTACTTTTATTTCGAGTTCGAGCAAGCACTCACTCGACCATTACGCCTACGGGCTACATTATTTGGAGTTCGAATCATTCACTCGACTACAAAACCCACGGGCTACTTTTATTTCGAGTTCGAGCAAGCACTCACTCGATCATTACACCTACGGGCTACATTATTTCGAGTTCGAATCATTCACTCGACTACAAAGCCTACGGGCTACTTTTATTTCGAGTTCGATCAAGCACTCACTCGATCATTACGCCTACGGGCTACATTATTTCGAGTTCGAATCATTCACTCGACTACTAAAGCCTACAGGCTACTTTTATTTTGAGTTTGAGCAAGCACTCACTCGACCATTACGCCTACGGGCTACATTATTTCGAGTTTGAATCATTCACTCGACTACAAAACCCACGGGCTACTTTTATTTCGAGTTCAAGCAAGCACTCACTCGATCATTATGCCTACGGGCTACATTATTTCGAGTTCGAATCATCCACTTGACTACAAAGCCTACGGGCTACTTTTATTTCGAGTTCGAGCAAGAACTCACTCGACCATTACGCCTACAGGCTATATTATTTCGAGTTTGAATCATTTACTCGACTACAAAGCCTATGGGCTACTTTTATTTCGAGTTTGAGCAAGCACTCACTTGACCATTATGCCTACGGGCTACATTATTTCGAGTTTGAATCATTCACTCGACTACAAAGCCCACGGGCTACTTTTATTTCGAGTTCGAGCAAGCACTCACTCAACCATTACGCCTATGGGCTACATTATTTTGAGTTCGAATCATTCACTCAACTACCAAAGCCTACGGGCTACTTTTATTTCGAGTTCGAGCAAGCACTCACTCGACCATTACGCCTACGGGCTACATTATTTCGAGTTCGAATCATTCACTCGACTACAAAGCCTACGGGCTACTTTTATTTTGAGTTCGAGCAAGCACTCACTCGACCATTACACCTACGGGATACATTATTTCGAGTTCGAATCATTCACTCGACTACAAAGCCCACATGCTACTTTTATTTCGAGTTCGAGCAAGCACTCACTCGACCATTACGCCTACGGTCTACATTATTTGGAGTTCGAATCATTTACTTGACTACTAAATCCTACAGGCTACTTTTATTTCGAGTTCGAGCAAGCACTCACTCGACCACTAAGCCTACGGGCTACTTCGATCATTACACCTATGGGCTGCGTTGCATCGAGTTCGAATCATTTACTCTATTACTAAGCCTGCGGGCTACTTTTATTTCGATTTCGAGCAAAACTACTCATTTTCTTCGAGTTAAAATGAACATTTGACTATTTAAGCTGAAGGATGTTCGAGCTCGATAAAGCGAAGGGGACTACCCACAAGGCCCGAAGGCAACAGAGATTTAAATTCAAACTAACTATTCAGTTTGAAAGGCTATTTTTCTTCAAAAAGAAGAAAGATTTATATTTACAAATTTTTTGTACAGAGACGGCTACTCTTCCAAAGGGAAGTTCTTTATACAAAAGCCGAAAGCGGTATCAAAAGAACGCAGCGATCGACCTAAGGCCCTAAATAACTCAATCTTCATCGGAGGTCGTATTCTCGACACCATTCGTCTTCAGACTCCCTCGAGTCATCGGAGTCCTCCTCAGGAAAGGCCAACCTCCGAGCTTTGTTCTCTTCCACCCTGGCGACTTCGATCTCGGCCCCAACATCGAAGCCCTGAGCTCTGACCTCCTCGAGAGCCTCTCTCCGAGCCTGCCACTTTGCATGTTCGACCATGCTCACGGCTTTGGTTTGATTAACCTCGACATCGATCCTGAACTGAGCCACTTTGGCATTAGCTCTTTTGTTGACCTCGACTACTTCAGATCTGGCCACTTCGAGTTCTTTGGACAAATCTGCTTTATCTAAACTGCCCAAATCCATCTGATGCAGAAGCTCTTTCATCTTTTCAATCAGCCCCAAAACATTTTTTTTCGCAGATCAAAGTTGGACATCTGACAGCTCCAACTGAGCTTCGACGGCTTCCTTTTTTGAGGTAAGGTTATCCATACACTTTTTAAATTCTTCTGCCTCGGCCATCAGCGCATCTACCTGTGAGTTAAGCCGTCCTATCTGCTCGATCCTCTGCCGCACCTGCAGAATTGGATCATTAGTGGTTATCTCTTTTTCATCTTCACTATCATGGAACATGCGGAATACCTGCTCAGCCATCTCCTCATGCTCTTCCCGAGCCACTGTCAAATCTGCTCAAAGTTTTTCACTAAGAAGCATGTACGAGTCACTCTTCTCAGTGAGGCTCCGAACCTCGGCATCATGCTCCTCCCTGATTCGAAGAAAGGCCTCGTGATGCAACACCGAAGCTTGCAAACAAAAGGAGAAACATTAAAATTACCTGCAACTCTGTGTAAAAGAAGCGGCAAAAACGCCATCAGAGTTATCCGATTCAAAGCGTGTTGGGCCTTATTGAAGAGACAGGCGGGCCCCATCACATTCATCACTGATTGATCTTCTTCGATCGCCAAGGACCGAAGGTAACTGGCAATCCCCACAGGGGAGGAAAAAATTTGGGTATCCGCAGGTACAGAGAGCAATATCTTCCGCCTTCGGTCGGGATCGATACTCGGGGCCGAAAATCGGTCCACCGATTTATGAATCGATGAAGGCTCGGTGGAACCCGACCACGATGCTTTTTTGGGTACCGACATTCCACCGAAACCAGTAACCTCCTCCGAGGCACCTGACTCAAGCCCCTCCAAAAAACCGTGGATATCGGCCGACTCCTGAATACCCTCATAGGACCGATCCTCCAACATGACGGCCTCTCAAATCATGGCATCCAAAATTTGAGGGGATCCGCCAATGTCAACTATCCTGAACTCATCCCTTGAAATATCTTCTACTGCCTGAGAAGATCCACCCTCGATATCCCTTCCAATCATCTTAGCTCGAGAATGGATAATCTTGGATTCTTGTTCTGGGATTATGGCCAAGGTTCCCCGATCTGCTTCCACCAAATTGGAAGACTATTGAATCACAACATTAGCCCGTACGCAGGCTAAATTCTCCTTTCCTTCTTCGGGCTCGTCCCTTGAATGGCGGACCGCTTCTGAAGACATAACACCAGGGCCCCCCTTAGGCTTCCAAGATCTCTTAGCCGGTTTCTTCTATTCCGAGTTCGAGGAGCCCGATACGTCTTTTCTCTTCCTTTCTTTCACCTGCTTCGGGACAGGAACTTCTTCGCCACTGGACGGCGGCCTCATGACTACATCTTTCCCAAGTCCTACAAAAGGGAAGAGGGAGATTTACCATATAAACCAATGAAGAGACAAATCGACAAAAATATTTACCATGACTGCTGGCCTCCCATCGGCCCTTTGATAATTCGACCCAAGCACGCTCGGAGTACGGTCTCTGCAACACCAGGCTTTCGACCCATTATCTAAGATTCGGGATTGGTTCCGGCATTCGAGCTACGACTGTGATAAGGAAAAATGGATCAACAAAATAGAAAGCAATCACAAAATCAAAAGGGGCAAAGAGAAACGTTTACTCATGGCTCATATTCCATTTCTCGGGAAATGGCAAGTTATCGGCAGGGATCAAATCCGAGGTTCTGATTCGAACAAAACGGCCCATCCAACCCCGATCCCGGGTCTCGTCTATGCTCGAGAATGGCACTTTGGTTGCTCGGCGAGCAAGCTTGATCAGCCCTCCTCGATAAAGTCGGAGACTGTAAAGACGCATAAGATGATCGAGGGTGAAGACATGCCCCTCGACCTTGCTCGAGAAAAATCGAAGAAGAATCACTATCCTCCAAAAGGAAGGGTGGATTTGGCCAAGGATCACATCGTACCTCTTACAAAAGGCGACGATGACAGGGTCTAAGGGTCCCAACGTGAAAGGATAAGTATAAACACTTAAGAACCCTTCGACGTACGTGGTAATTGATTCATCGGGTGATGGGATTACTACGAATTTATTATCCCAGTTGCATTCTTGTATGACTTTATCGAGAACTTTTTCGGTGATTGACCATTGATACCTCGACATCGGCTCACACCGACCCGGTATCGGAGAAGGCTTTTCAGTTTTAAAATCGCCTACAGTCGAACACCCAACCGGAACGAATTCCTCAGGGCGGGGCTCTTCCACATCCTCGCCACCAGTAGGTCGAGATGAAGAAGCGGTCTCTTTTTGCGGAACAGTTTTAGACGTTTTTGCCATTTAAAATTTCATAAACAAAGGACAGAAGTATTTGGTGTTCTAAGGAAGAATTTGCAGTAAAACTCACAGGTTTACAAGCAGAAAACTCAGAAAAGGAATTTGCAAAATTTGGAAGACTGAAGACATAAAATGATGAATGGTGGAAGGAAAGGCTATTTATAAATTGAAGCAATGACGGTTCAATATCAGAGGTGGTCGACCACCGTCTGACACATTAAATGCCTCGGTAAAACCGAACCGATGGGACAGCTATCACATACGTCATGGTCGGGATCGATGAAAATGTCAGTATATATCTGATCGAGCCGTTGGGAAATCATATCGATTCTCGCCACATCCTTTTTTGAGAAACGGGGGGACTATCTATATACGGTCAAAACCGATTCGAGTCAGTCGTACGGACTGATCGAGACAATAATGTTTAGATCAAAAGATATCTGCATGACAAGCTTGGTCAAGATCCGAAGTAAGGGCGGTTAACTTCGAGCTCTAAGACCGATCAAATGACAAGCTCGATATCATTATCTAGCCCATATCCAAATCGAACTACGAGGCAAAGCGGAGATTATCGAAGATGCATGGACCAACCAACATTCACCCTGAATACCGAGACCCCAAGTTAGAATCGAGCTTGGACCAAGGCCGAGGGCTCGATCCAACACCGAGCTTGAGCCAGTATCGAGATCGCAGATTAGGGCCGTTGCAACCACACTATGGGAGAGAATCTTGGCGGAAATCGAGGAAAAGACAATATATCATGGGCTCTCCACTACGTATTTTTTATTATATATAAAGTAGGATCCCTCTACTATAAGGGTGGCAAGTGGGCCGGTCCAGGCCCGGGACCGCGGGCCAAACGGGCTAAACGGGCCAGGACCGTTTGGCCCGATTTTAGCGGGCCTGGGCCGGTCTTGTGGGTTGGTCCTATGATTTGGGCTCGTCAGGCCCGGGACCGTTTAGCCCTCAAGGGCTCGGGACTGGCCTGGTCCCTTAGCGGGCCAAACGGTCCCCCCTCAACTTTGTTTTAATCCCAAACTTTTTATAATTACACTTTTTCCCTATTTTCAACTATAAATACCTCATCATTCTTTCATTTTTTCTTACAAAATCATCAATCTATTATAGTATAACTTTTATATATATACTATACTATACTATATATACATCTTATATATAGTATATAAGATGTATATATAGCATATCGAATATAGCTTATATATATATATACATATATATATATATATATATATATTATATATACTTATATCGAATATATATAAATATATGATACATTTTATATACTATATATACATCTTATATATAGTATATAAGATGTATATATAGCTTATCGAATATAGCTTATTACTTATATATATATATATATATTCGATATTACACACACATCTTATATCGATATACTATATATACATCTTATATACTATATATATTCGATATTACTATACTATACTATATATATACTATAAGATGACTCAAATATACATAACATTACTATACTATACTATATATATACTATATATATTACTATAAGATGTATATATAGCTTATCGAATATAGCTTATATATATATATATATATATACATATATATATATATATATATATATATATATACACACACACATCTTATATCGATATACTATATATACATCTTATATACTATATATATTCGATATTACTATACTATACTATATATATACTATAAGATGACTCAAATATACATAACATTACTATACTATACTATATATATACTATATATATTACTATAAGATGTATATATAGCTTATCGAATATAGCTTATATATATATATATATATATACACACACATCTTATATCGATATACTATATATACATCTTATATACTATATATATTCGATATTACATATTGAATATTAAAATTTAGTATGTTAAATAAAATTTAGGTCACAATTCTATAATAAAATTTATAAAGCATTGCCTTAGATATTTTTTTTAACATCCTTTTGTCTCTAATATCTATTTAATTTTTTTTTAAAAAAAATATATGTTGGGCCCACTTAGCCCACTTAGCCCGTTTAGCCCGCAGGCCGGGACCGTTTAGCCCGGGACCAAACGGTCCCGATTTCGGTCCCGGGCCGGTCCATACACAAAGCCCGTTTTAGGCCAGGGCTCGTTTGGCCTGTTTAATTTGGGACCGGCCCGGGACCAGGACCGTTTGGACCGGCCCACTTGGCCCGTTTAGGCTCGGGACCGGCCCACTTGCCAGCCCTACTCTACTATAAGAAGGATGGCAACAAAAGATCAAGGGCGAAAGAAAAAGATAATCCCTTGTGTTTGTTTTACTCATTTTTTTTTGCTCACTATTTTCATTCTCATAGTTAAGAATACACATATTATTATTTCTCTACACGATTTATATCAAATTGTATCGCATATCCTTAGAACCATACACAAATCTAACGTTATTCGATTTTTTGGGTAAACACATATGAAGGACGTGAACTCATTTCTATTCAAAAGTCTTATAATAATATAAATCCTGTAATTGATGCTCACTGTTAAATAACAAAATGTATATTAAAAAAAACAAATTTACTAGTTATAGTAATGTAACTCATAACTTTCTTTGTGGATCTGTAGGCCCAATAGCAACTCCTTTATCCATTTTCATAACTCAAACTCAACTGCAGGTCCGCTACGCCCAAAGAAAATGAAATTAACTCGCCAAACTTATATTTAGCAAGTTATTTTTTTTTTATAAATTTAATAAAGAGATTTTTACATAACTATACTAAATTATAAACTTATTTACTCCTAACTAGTTTCAGGATACGCGAACGCGCGTGAACCTCGACTCAAGGAATACAAAATTTCTAAAAAGTATACATCACATATAATTTTGAAGTTCGTATTTGAGTCATATAATAAAATTTAACGAAAAATTATAAAACTATGAAGTTGAGATGATTGTTGAGTTTATTTAACTAATCAATGAAGGAAGAAGCTCTGCCCTCTAGAAGTCCTCGAAATCTTAAATTTTAGTCAATGCCATAAATTGATTATAAATTATAATTATGATTTATCTGACATGAAAGCATTTATGAAGGGTAAGAAGATCTAGCAATATTTCGTATTAGAATTTCCTGCTCTTATATTATAGTAAATATGTATAGAGATATTGATAGATAGATATATTATACTCGTACATCAAAAAATATTAAAGCAAATGTAGATCCTCAAATCACATTTCATTAAAATTATGGTAAAACCTAATTACTTGAATTTAAAGTTTTAAACATTAGATGAATTGTAAATTTTAATATAAGTGATTAATATTAATTTATTTGTTGAAGGAATAATTTAGTTTTTTAAAGAGTATCGACAAAGTTTAACTCTGTGCAATAATTAACTTTATATATAGTACTCCATAAACTTTTTAGGTTGTTAAGTACCTTAAATACTTTTATTATTTGTTAAGTTTATTCTTGAAATTGAAGGTTTATTTTATGCTTTTAGAATATTCAAAATCCATATATAGTAAATATTCATTTTAATCCTTAAAATAAATATTGCATTTATTTTAACATCAATATATTTTTCACTAAAATTGCTGAATTGTTTAGACTTTTAAGCTTTATTTATGTTAGCTTGTGGCTTCAAACATATAGTCATATTTATAAAGAAAATAAGTATATGTAATGTTATGTATGTGAATGTTAATCTTTGGTAGAGAGCGCTTCCCTCAATGGGGCACTATGTGGCGCGAATTCGGATATAGTCGGGTTTCAATACGGATACCGGACACCGGGTGGGAAATAAAAAAAAAATTTAGGAAGAAACATACTCATAATGACAGGCTAATAGTTATTTTACCCAAATCTAAACAAGAGATATACTTTATAAATTAATTTTACTTAAATTTAACTTTTCAAATATTAGGACTTTTTATATAGCCCAAATAAAGAAAGACTTAATATTAAAATTTTATTTAGTTTTAAGCTCCGAAATATTAGAAAAATAGGTAAATGACGATTTTGTTTAACTACCCGTGTTTCTCATGTCAACGCGTTAATAGTTTTTAAAAAATCACATAAAGAGTATTAAACGATGTGTTTGAACTATAAAAAAAAAAGTGTAACCTTCTAAAAATATGTTTGCAGATTCTATTTGGCTAGCCTAATGAAGGATAAATCCTACCACATGGAAATTCTCAAAGTTTAATCGGAATATCTTGTTAAAATTATTGTTATTTTGTACTCTAATACCGAAAATGAATAAACAACGAAAAAGCACATACATTTATCGTGATACCTTTTCAAATAATAATAGAAAAGGTATTAGAGTAAAAAGATAAATTGGGTATTTTTATTTTTCTGCAGTTTTTTAAAGGGAAAACTAAGAGAAAAAGGTCAAAAAAACTGATTTCGCTCTTCTTCTACTTTCATTTTTCATTTACTTTTTCTTTAAGAAATATTTTTCAAATGTCTCAAATATAGTTACTAATAAATACCACTTACAAGATTATATATGTATAATAATTATAAATTCCATCTACATATATGTATAAAAATTATTATAACTCTTTAATTATTAATAATATTTACATATAAATACAATCACTAATAAATATTAATTATTTACAATGTTTTATTATGAATGTCACGACCCAAAATCCGCATGTCATGATGACGCCTATCTCAATACTAGGCAAACTAACAACCTCAATAAATCACAATAATCTCTTAAGTTTGAAAATATAATATTTGAATTCAATATAAAACCTCACAATTTCAGATAAAAAATACTCCCAAAACCAGATGTCACCGAGTACATGAGTATCTAAATAATACAAAGTCTGACTGATAAAAATACTGTCTGAAAATATAGAACAGTACAATAACTGAAAGGAAAGAGAATAAAGGTCAGCGGACGCCAAGCAGCTACCTTTGATAGTCTCCAACTGATAACACTCTAAAATCTAACAGTCACCGTATCCGAAGCACCTAGATCTGCACACGAGGTGCAGGGTGTAGTATGAGTACAACCAACTCAATAAGTAACAAGACTAACCTCTGGGCTGAAAGTAGTGACGAGCTCAACAGGTACAGTCCAGTATAAAAATAATGGTACAGAATTATAGGCATCTTCCAAATTCAACCGTTAAACTTAGTACAAGTAAAATAGATAAACTCTGCATGATGTGCGGAATGTGACATCTCTATATCTACATGCCAAATTATATACTATATGTGATGTGCCATAATGGAAACCTCGTGTACTCACACTCTCAGAATACTTAATCACTAAGTACTGTATATGGCCAATCCAGCCCAGGGAAGATCCATCCCATGTATATATATACATCAACTGACAGTGAGTCACTCAGTATTGTATAAGGCCAATCCAGCCTAAAATATAAATGCTTCGGGTAAGATCCATGCCTAGAAAAAATTTATCACAATTATAAATCAATAAGGCAAGTCTGTGCCCTGTGAAGTCCATCCCGAACATATATAAATAAGGCAAGTCCATGCCCTGAGAAGTCCATCCCAAATATAAATCATCCACGCTCACTTTGGGGGGTGCAGACTCTGGAGGGGCTCCTTTAGCCCAAGCATGATATAAAGCTGATATGGCCTGCTGTAGGCGGGCAGCCCCAATCCATATAATTATAAAGCCTATAAGGACTACTGTAGTGGGCAACCCCGATCCGTAGAATAATAGTATATATAAAGCCAATATGGCCTGCTGCGGCGCGCAGATCGATCCTATAAATATCCTCACAATGGATGAACATGTCTGAATATGAAATGTACATTTTAAAATAATTAAATTCAACAACAACACGACCCTATGGGTCCCAAAATATCGGCACGTAGCCTAAACATGATCTTTAGTACGAGTCTCAGCTCAATTTCTCTAACACGTAGAGAATACACGGATAATAACATGATTCTTTAATTTTACAACTCCACAAAATTTGTTTAGGTCACAATTTCTATGGTGCACTCCCACACGCTCGTCACCTAGCATGTGCGTTACCTCCAACAATTGATATAACACAAAATTCAGGGATTCATACCCTCAGAACTAAGTTTAGAAATGTTACTTACCTCAAACCGTGTAATTCTTTATTCCGCTATGCCTCTGCCTTGCGAATTGGCCTCTGAAAGCCTCGTATCTAGTCACAATTAATTCGATTCAGTCAATACAAATTATTGGGATTAATTCTATGTGAAAATACTAATTTTCCAATAAAATCCAAAATTTAACTCAAAAATTGCCCGCGGAGCCCATGTCTCAAAACCCGACAAAAATTATAAAGTATGAATGCTCATTCAACCACGAGTCCAACCATACAAAGTTTACCAAATTCTGACATCAACTCGACCCTCAAATCTTCAAATTAAACTAATCACAAGTTTTCACCTTAAATCACCAATTAAATGTTAAAAACAACCATGGATTCGGGTAATTTGACCAAAATTAAGTTAAGAACACTTACCCAATTGTTTTTCTTGAAAATCTCTTGAAAATCGCCTCTTCCCGAGCTCCAAATCGTTAAAAATAGAAAATGGGTTAGAACTTAAACTTTCTGTCCAGGTCTTTCCTCTTCGCGAACGCGACAGGTTCCTCGCGTTCGCGAAGCATATTTTTGTGCGGCCCCAAATTTCTTCTTCGCGAACGCAAAGGTAGCCTCACGAATGCGATCTCCCCTTCGCGAACGCGAAGCTTAAATGCTCAATAACCCAGATTGGCCTCACTCTTCTACGCGAACGCGAACGCCTTCACGCGTTCGAGATGAACACTGGATCAACCCTTCGTCACGAACGCGAAGAACAAACTCGCCTGTCTATAGTTCCTCTTTGCGAATGCGAGACCCCTCCCGCGAACGCAAAGAAGGAAACCAGACAGTGCATCAGAAGATTCCAGCAAAGTTCCAAGTCCAAAATTCAATGCGTTAACCATCCGAAACTCATCCGAGGCCCCCGGGACCTCAACCAAATATACCAATAAGTACCAAAACATCATACGAACTTAGTCGAAGCCTCAAATCATATCAAACAGCGCTAAAACCACGAATCATACCAAAATTCAAGCTTAATGAAACTAAGAATTTTCAACTTCTATATTCGATGCCGAAACCTATCTAATCAAGTCCGATTTACCTCAAATTTTGCACACAAGTCATAAATGACATAACGGACCTATTCAAATTTTAAGAATCGGATTCCAACCCCGATATCAAAAAGTCAACTCCCCAGTCAAATTTCCAACTTAAATTTCTTGTTTTCGCCATTTCAAGCCTAATTTAGCTACGATCTTCCAAATAATTTTTCGGACACGCTTCTAAGTCCAAAATCACCATACGAAGCTATTAGAATCATCAAAACTTTATTCCGGGGTCATTTAAATATCAACATCCGGTCAATCTTTTTAACTAAACCTTTAAATCTTGGAACTAAGTGTTCTAATTCATTCCAAAACCTCACTAGACCCGAACCAATTACCCGGCAAGTCACATAACAACTGTAAAGCAAAAAATGAGCAGTAAATGGGGGAACGGAGCAGTAATACTCAAAATAACTGGCCGGGTCATTACATTCTCCCACTCTTAAACAAACGTTCGTCCTCGAACGGATTTAGAATCATAATTGGAGTCTCAAATAGGTGTGGATATTTATTCAGCATCTCCCGCTTAGTCTCCCAAGTAGCTTCTCCAACTGGCTAGCCTTTCCACTGTACTTTCACTAAAGCTATATTCTTTGATCTCAACTTTCGAACATGCCGGTCTAAAATGGCTACCAGCTCCACATCATAAGTTAAATTACCATTCAACTGCACTGTGATGAAATCCTAAAAATGAGACGGATCTCCAACATACTTTCGGAGCATAGATACATGAAACAATGGATGAACACTCGATAGATTAGGCGGTTATGCAAGTTCATAAGCCACCTCTACAATCTTCTTAAGTATTTCAAAGTCCCAATATACCTAGGACTCAACTTTTCCTTCTTCCTAAACCCTATAACACCCTTCATAGGCGAAACTCGGAGTAGTACCTTCTCTCCTACCATGTAAGCAACATCGCGGACCTTCCGGTCGGCATGACTCTTCTGTCTAGACTGTGCCGTGCGAATTCGATCCTGAATCAATTTAACCTTTTCCAAGGCATACTAAACTAAATCGGTACCTAATAGCCTAGGCTCACCCGCCTCAAACCAACCCACCAGAAACCGACACCGTCTCCCATATAAAGCCTCAGGCGGAGCCATCTGAATGCTCGATTGGTAACTATTATTTTAAGCAAACTCTACCAGTGGCAGAAACAGATCCCAATAACCCCCAAAATCTATAACACAAGCGCGTAGCATATCTTCCAATATTTGAATAGTGCGCTCGGACTGTCCGTCCATCTGAGGGTGAAATGTTGTACTCAACTGATTATGTGTGCCTAATTCTCGCTTCACTACTCTTCAAAACTGTGATGTAAACTGCTTGCCCCGATCTAAAATGATGGACACGGGCACACCGTATAGGCAAACAATCTCGCGGATATAAATCTCGCCCAACGACTCCAAAGAATAAGTAGTACCGACTAGAATAAAATGTGCAGATTTGGTCAACCGATCTACAATCACCCAAACAGCATCAAACTTTCTCAAAGTCTGTGGGAGTCCAACTACGAAGTCCATGGTAATACGCTCCCACATCCACTCCGAAATTTCAAGTCTCTGAAGTAATTCGCCCGGTCTCTGGTGTTCGTATTTCACCTATTGACAATTTAAACACAGAGCTACAAACCCATCTATATCTTTCTTCATTTTTCTCCACTAATAGTGCTGACTCAAGTCTTGGTACATCTTAGCGGCTCCGGATGAATGGAATACCGTGAACTGTGGGCTTCTTCAAGAATCAATTTACGCAGCCCATCTACATTTGGCAAACAAATCCGACCATGCATTCTCAACACCCCATCATCTCGAAGAGTAACATCTTTGGTATCACCGTGATGAACTATGACCTTCAGGACAAGCAAATAAGGATCATCATACTGGCGCTCTCTGAAGCAATCATATAAAGAAGACCGAGAAACCACACAAGCTAGAACCTGACTGGGCTCCGAAACATGTAATCTCACGAACTGGTTAGCCAAGGTTTGAACATCAACTACAAGATGCCTTTCACTAACATGAATGAATGCAAGGTTACCCATACTTACCGCCTTTCTACTCAAGGCATCGGCCACCACATTGGCCTTCCCGGGATGATAAAGAATAATAATATCATAATCCTTTAGTAGTTTCAACCATCTCCGCTGCCTCAAATTTAGATCCTTCTATTTGAATAAGTGCTGAAGACTACGATGATCTGTAAATACCTCGCAAGACACACCGTAAAGATAATGCTTCCAAATCTTCAATGTATGAACAATAGCTGCCAATTCTATTTCATGAACAAGGTAGTTCTTTTCATATGGATTTAACTGTCGTGAAGCATAAACAATCACTCTACCCTCCTGCATTAAGACACACCCAATATCGATCCGAGAAGCATCGCAATACATTGTATAAGAGCCTGAAGATGAAGGAAAAACTAGAAATAGAGTTGTGGTCAAGGCCGTCTTGAGCTTCTGAAAGCTCTCTTCACACTCATCCGACCACTTGAATGGAGCACCTTTTTGAGTCAATTTAGTCATAAGAGCCGCAATAGACGAGAAGCTCTCCACAAAGCGACGATAATATCCGGCCAAGCCAAGAAAACTCCGAATCTCAGTAGCTGAAGATGGCCTGGGACAACTTTGAACTGCCTTTATCTACTTCAGATCCATCTTAATCCCTTCACTGGATACTATGTGTCCCAAGAATGCCACTGAACTAAGCCAAAACTCACACTTATAGAATTTGGCATAAAGTTTCTCCTCCCTCAGCCTCTGTAGTACAATACTCAAATGTTGTGCATGTTCCTCCTGGCTACGCGAGTATACCAGGATATCATCAATAAATACTATGAGAAACAAATCAAGATACGGCTAGAATCAAGTGCATAAATGATGTTGGGGCGTTGGTCAACCCAAAAGACATCACGAGAAATTCATAGTGAACATAACGAGTCCTGAATGTCATCTTTAGAATATCTGAATCTCGAATCTTCAGCTGATGATACCCAGACCTCAAATCAATTTTAGAGAACACCCTCGCTCCCTGAAGTTGGTCAAATAAATCATGAATACGTGGCAAAGGATACTTGTTCTTGATTGTAGCTTTGTTCAACTGCATGTAGTTGATGCATATCTGTATAGTACCATCTTTCTTTTTCACAAATAGAACTGATGCACCCCAAGGCGACACACTAGGCCTAATAAACCCTTTATCAAGAAGTTCCTGAAGTTGCTCTTTCAATTCTTTCAATTCAGCTGGTGCCATACGATACGGAGGAATAGAAATGGGCTGAGTGCCTGGCACCAAGTCAATACCGAAATCAATATCCCTGTCGGGTGGCATACCCAACAGGTTTGCAGGATCTCGCACTATCGGTAAAGAATCAATAGTAGGAGTGTCTACATCAACATCTCTCATAAAGTCCAAATATGACAAACACCCCTTCCCAACCATACGTTGAGCCTTCAAGTAAGAAATTACCCTGCTGGGAACATAATCTAGAGAACCTCTCTATTAGATCTTCGGCAACCCCGGTATTGCCAACATCACATTTTTGCGTGACAGTCCAAAATAACATGACATGGAGACAACCAATCCATACCCAAGATTACAATGAAATCAACCATACTAAGAAATAAGAGATCAACTCTAGTCTCCAGTCCCCCAATAGTTACCGCACACGATCGATACACACGGTCCACAATAATAGTATCGCCCACCAGTGTAGATACACGAACAAGTGAAACCAAGGACTTACGGGGCATATCCAGATAATGAGTAAAGTATGATGACACATACGAATAAGTAGAACTGGTGTCAAATAATATAAAAGCTTCCCTGTGGCACACAGAGACAATACATGTGATTACTGCATCTGAGGCAACGACATCTGGCCTGGCAGAAAAAGCATAGAATCAGGCCTGACCGCCACCTGATCGGCCTCTCCCTCTTGGGCGACCCCTAGTTGACTGAGCCCCACCCCGAGCTGGCTGGGCGGGTGGTGGAGAAACTGGTGCATGAGTTGTAGATTGACTCCTCTGCTGGACTGGACCTCGCAAAAAGCGGGGACAATATTTTCTCACATGACCCAACTCTCCATACTCATAGCAATCCCTCTCGAAAAATGGTGGCTAGTTCTGAAGCAGACCTTGAGAACCAGAATAACTACCAGAATTACATGGTACATATGAACCCTGAACTGATGGTGCACAAGATGAACTCTGATCTAGAAGTGCAGCAAGAGAAGATTGAATCTATCGAGCACTGTATGAACCATGGCAAGCTGATGCGCCATGATGATCTGAATGAGCCATCTGAGCGGGACTATAAGGACGATCCCTACTGTGATAGGGTTGTCCCCCAGAAGGAACACCGCTGGAATTACCCAGACAACGAGACCTCTTGGCCTCTCTCTCCTCACGCTCCTAAGTACGGACCATCTCTAGTCGTCTAGCACTGTTAACCACCTCGTCAAATTTAGCACCTGCCACATTCCCCAGGGTCATAACAAAACAGAGTTGCTGGTTGAGGCTATTAAAGAACCTCCTGATCCTTTCCCTCTCAGTGGGAACCAACCAAACTGCATGACGAGCCAATTCTGAAAATCGCATCTCATACTGAGTCACGGACAAGTCCTCCTGATGTAAATATTCAAACTGCCTGCGCAGTTCCTCTCTGTGGGCCTGTGGTACAAACTTCTCAAGAAATAATACGGAGAACTCATGCCATGATAGTGGTGCTGCACCAACTAGTCTGCTTCTCTCATAAGTCTCCCACCATCTGAAGGCTGCCCTGGTCAGTTGAAAAGTAGTAAATGAGACCCCACTGGTCTCCAGAATACCCGTTGTATGAAGCATCCACTGACATCTATCCAAGAAATCCTGAGGATCCTCTAACTCAGTTCCACTGAAAGTCGGAGGACATAGTCTCCGAAACCTCTCTAATCTCTTATGTTCCTCATCATTCATAATAGGACCTACCTGGGCCTGAGCAGCTGCAACCGGCTGGACTAGTAGTGCCCCCGGTATCCGGAGTCCCTACACTACATAATTTGGAGTACAACCAACTTGGGGTATGAGTACCTCCTCCGGCCTAAGAAGTGGATGGTACGGCCTGAGCCGAAACAACCTGAGCAAGGCTAGTGAAAACAGTCAATATCTGTGCTAAAGCCTCCTGAAGGCCTAGAATCACAATAGGCATAGCTGATGCCTGAGCTGGCCCCGCCAGCTCGACTATATATGGAACCTGCTCCTGATCTAGAGCAACTGATGGTGCTACGGGTGCTGCTCCAACTGCTGTATGAGCTACACCTCGACCTCTATCACGACCCCGACCTCCACCATGATCCCGGCCTCTCGCAGCCCTAACTGGTGGCATTGGTGGCTGACCGTCCGATCCGGTAGTACATGTCTTCACTATCTCTGAGAGAATAGAATAACAGAAATGCACTTTCCGGAATCAACAAATCCGCATGACAAAATACAAGAAAGTAAAATTTTCATAAGGGTTCGGCAACCTCTCGAAGATAAGTACAGATGTCTCCGTACTGATCCGCAAGATTCTACTAAACTTGCTCATGTCTAGTGAGACCTATGTAACCTAGGCTCTGATACCAACTTAACACGACCCAAAATCCACATGTCGTGTTGGCTCCTATCTCAATACTAGGCAAGCCAACAACCTCAATAAATCACAATAATCTCTTAAGTTTGAAAATATAATATTTGAATTCAATATAAAACCTCACAATTTCAGATAAAAAATACTCCCAAAACCCGGTGTCACTGAGTATATGAGCATCTAAATGATACAAAGTCTGACTGATAAAAACACTGTCTGAAAATATAGAACAATACAATAACTAAAAGGAAAGAGAGTCGAGGTTAGCAGACGCCAAGAAGCTTCCTTAATAGTCTCCAATTGATAACACTCTGAGATCTAACAGTCGCCGTATCCGAAAACACCTGGATATGCACACGAGGTGCAGGGTGTAGTATGTTTACAACCAACTCAATAAGTAACAAGACTAACATCTGGGCTGAAAGTAGTGACGATCTCAATAGGTACAGTCCAGTATAGAAATAACGGTACAGAATTGTAGGCATGTTCTAAGTTCAACAGTTAAACTCAGTACAAGTAAAAAAGATAAACTCTGCATGATGTGAGAAATGTGACATCTCTATATCTACATGCCAAATTATATACTGTATGTGATGTGCCACAACGGAAACCTCGTGTACTCACACTCTTAGAATACTTAATCACTCATTATTTTATATGGTCAATCCAGCCCAGGGAAGATCCATCCCATGTATATATATATACATCAACTGACAGTCAGTCACTCAGTACTGTATAAGGCCAATCCAGCCCAAAATATAAATGATTCGGGCAAGATCCATGCCCAGAAAAAATTCATCACAATTATAAATCAATAAGGCAAGTATGTTCTCTAGGAAGTCCATCCCAAACATATATAAATAAGACAAGTCTATGCCCTAGGAAGTCCATCCCTAATATAAATCATCTACGTTCACTGTGAGGGGTGCAGACTCCGGAGGGGCTCCTTCAGCCCAAGCTTGATATAAATCCGATATGACTTGCTGCAGGCGGGGATTCCGACCCCGATATCAAAAAAGTCAACTCCCCGGTCAAACTTCCAACTTAAATTTCTTATTTTTGCCATTTCAAGCCTAAATTAGCCACGGGTTTCCAAACTCTCCTAAGTCTAAAATCACCATACTGAGCTATTGAAATCATCAAAACTTTATTACGTGGTTGTTTACACATAAATCAATATCCGGTCAACCTTTTCAACTTAAACTTTATATCTTGGAACTAAGTGTGCTAATTCATTCCAAATCTCACTGGACCCGAACTAATTACCCCGGCAAGCCACATAACAATTTTAAAGCACATAATGAGCAGTAAATAGGGGAACAGGACAGTAATACTCAAAATGACCGGTCAGGTCGTTACAATGAACAACCAAAAGGTTAGAGGACTTATGTAACATATTTGTTTTCTCTCTAAATTAAGTGTTGGCTTATCTTTCTCAATTGAGAGGACTTTACCTCAAGAACTTTATTGTTGTAATTCGACAAAAAGGTATATAATTTTTTTTATCTTGGATTTATTTTCTGTTTTCTATTCACATGTATTTTTTTTCTTATACATTTATTTTTTCTTTTTTTTTTCCCTGTGAATGTCTTACGTTATATATTTATTTCTAAATTTAATTTCTTATTTCTTCCGTATTAGATATATTTTTTAGAAAAAATAAATAAATTAAACCTGCGCGAAGCGCGGGCAAATACTCCCATCAATTTTTTCTTCTCTCTGTGTTCTTTCCTCTACCCTATTTTTCTTCCTTTCGATCGTTTCTTCTTCTCTTTCTTTTTTCTCTTCTCCTTTCTCTTTTCTTCTTCAGGGAATTCAACAATGCATTTCAATCATTTGACTATGGAATTTTTACTTAGCAATTTCCTTTTCTGTTGCACAGTTGTTATTTGATTTGAAATTGCCAATCAATAAATTTTTTTATTTTTATTATTCAATTCTTTCTATTTCAGTCTTTTACTTCGGCATTTCATTTGGTGAAGATTAGAGTTGTTTTCGGTAAAATATCAAAATTAAAATGGAAAAGGAAGAAGAACAAACCATATACAATATACGTACAAATCACATATAAAATATATGCAAGGAAATATTGTATGTAAGTTGTATTATTGTATATGAAATACGACACGCAAACTGTAAATAACCACACACTTTGAAGACTTATCAAAATTGTATTATAGTTATATTATAATTATATACTGAGTTGTAAGAAAATTATATTTAAATAGTATGTTGTTGTTCAATTAAATTTTGTATGAGATATTGTATGAAAGTTATAAATAAGTTGTATATTGTATAATTAGTTGTATGAAATTTATTTTTAAGATGCAAAGGTAAATTCAGGATTTTGAGAGCATGAGTGCACCACCGACATTAATGTAAATTTGGTACTTGTACATAGTGTCAACTTTGTTTGCTCAATAATATGTGAGAATATTTAGTGTTTTATGACTTATTATTAATTTTAAATATTATTTAAAGACATAACGTATACACATCTTAAATCATTCGGTCCTTACAATCAAAATTCAAAACAAAGAGGGAAAATAAAATACTAATGACAATTTAGTACTGTAAGAATTGAAAACTGTGCAAATTTTAGTGCAAAAAGAAGCACAAGAAATATAAAAAATATCTTAACAAATGATTAATTCTTTATATGTGAATTACTTACAAAGATAAACTATATGTTGTAACAAAATATTATAGACGAAAGTTTAATAATATCATTGAAACAAAAAGATTTAAGCAAGTCATTGTGTAAATTAATGTTCAGTCAATAATTTGTAAACCACAACTAAAAAATTCCTTAAGAAACTAGACTAACAATTCAAAATTCTGTGAGGTAAAAGCAACTAAAAGCTGAGAAGCAAAAAAGAGTAAAGAGAAAATTACTTTAGAGATAGAAATTGGTATTGAGGTTATGCACTTGTCTTTTTTATAAAATTGTAAACTCTTGATATTAAACCCTAGCCATGGATTTGCAAGCGCACGGTAAGTCGGGTAAGCTAACGTACGCATACAGCCATGGCTCGACGGAAATCACAGGTCGCGGCATTGCCTACAGTATCAGAGACGGAAGGAGGAAGTAGATTGGTAACATCGGAATCTGGAGTACCTCAAGAATTAGGGCAAATTCAATTGGTCCAATGGATGATAGGAATGGGAAGTGCCCCTACGGTGATGCAAGCTTCAAAATGTACTGAAATGGAAGTTCCCAAGCCAGCAGAAGTAGATGCAAACACAGTGGCAAGGAAATTGACTTCGTCGACGCAGAAAGTAAACCCTAGCCAGCCGGTGCCAACAATAACTAATGTAGTGCAGGGGAATCGATCTCAACAACAAGGGATTAAATTGGAGTACTATCCGCCGATAATGAAAGAAGGGGTTAAGATTATCAGATTGAATTAAATTGAAGTGGATGAACAAACTCATAAATGGAAGGCATCTCTAATTGGGTATGTTCTAGGCGGCTCACCCTCATTCAAAGAAATGCTTAAGTTCGTGTATGGTGTGTGGAATTCAGTCACTACTCCGCAGGTATACCTACACGATGAGGGATATATCATTTTTAGATTTAACTCGGAGGAAGACACAAACAAAATTATCCAACAAGGGCCCTATAAGTTTCAAAATATACCTATGATCTTAAACCAGTGGGAGCCTGACTTTCAATTGAGTGAGGAAATGACTAGAATTGTCCCAATCTAGGTAATCTTCCCAGGGTTACCAATTCAGTACTGGACAAAGGAGAATTTGGATCGAATTTCTAGCTATCTAGGGAAACGTATATGTTCAGATAAACTAACAGCTCAGGGTGATAGAATTTCCTATGCACGGATGCTTGTAGAAATGGACATCTCGCAGGAGTTGCCTGATAAGATGCTGATTGAAGAGGCGGGAGGAAAATGCAGGGAACAAAATCTGAAATATAAATGAAAACCAGCAAATTATGAGGAATGCCTACAGATAGGGCAGCATACAAAGGAGTGCACAAAGCTACAATTAGCCCAGAGGCAGCCCAAATCTGTTACTCAACAAAACCATATACCACCCAAATAATAACAAGATAAAGCAACGAGACAACAGAAAAGGAAACAACCAACAACCCAGTGGAGAGTGAAGTCTGTGTCTGAGCAATCACAGATACAACAAGAGATTATACCTGAACAATCCTCTAAGAATCTGGAGAAAACAATAGCAACAGTACCTCCACAAAAAAGGTATAGAGGGAAGCAGATAATGAAGCCTCAAGGACATGTACAACAGAAGGGAGCCTTATCAGATGCAAACTTAGAAAATTTGCTGAGAAGGAATAGATACAGTCCTTTGAAAAATCAAGATGAGAGCAGCACTGACAAGGTGACTTAAGGGGTTGGTCTCAATGAGGAAAATCCCCCATGATAATAAGCTCATGGAACATAAGAGGGCTGAACAAGCCCTTCAAGCAGAAAAAACTCAAGGCATTTCTGCTGAAAAACAATATCACTCTACTGGGCTATCTTGAGGCAAAGATAAAGCCTAGGAGGGTTACAAAAGTTTGAGCTAAATTTAGCAAAGATTGGAAGGTGTATACCGATGATTCTATAAATGAGAGGGGAAGGATCTGGTTATTATGGAAAGAGCAAATGGTTCGGGTTCATATAATGATGGCTAGTGATCAACTAGTACACTGCAAGGTGAAAGACAAGAGTTCACAATTTACATGTGACATAACATTTGTGTATGGAAAGAATACTATAGCTGAAAGAAGGAACATATGGGAACAAATAAGACAAATACACAGTAATATGCAAGAGTCCTAGTTGGTTATAGGTGATTTCAATAATGTATTATCTGTTGATGATCAAATCAATGGGCAACCTATGCAGCAAGCTGAATTGATGGATTTTCAAAGATTTATAACTAGTACTAAGTTGGGACAACTTAAAAGGAAGGGTTATCAGTGGTCCCGGTGTAATAAGAGGGAGGCAGAACACATAATTTATAGCAACATCGACAGGGCTTTTGGTAATGCCTCTTGGCTTAAAAGATATAGCAGCCTTGAAGCTATATTTGGAAAGCCTGGAGTATCAGACCATTCTCTTATTATCATTAACACAGAAGTAGTCAAGTCCTATCTACCAAAACCATTTAGACTCTATATTGTGCTACTGAATAACATGAAATTTGAGAAAGTTGTGCACGATGTGTGGTATCAATAAATACAGGGGCATACTATATACTCTATATGGGTAAAGTTACAGAGACTAAAAGACAAGGCAGGGCAGCTGAACAAAGAGATACCTTCATTAGAGAAGAAGCTTGAAAATTTGAGGGTACAATTACAGATTGCTCAAGGGAAACTTGATGTGGATCCATTTAATAGTCAGCTGATCTCAGAAGAAAAAGAGTTGTTGCTACAGATAGAAAAATGGGAGGGAATTAATGAGCAAGTTATGCAGCAAAGATCTAAAGCAATGTGGATAAAAGCTGGAGACCAAAATACTAAATTCTTTCATGCGCATCTAAAGGCTAAGCAGGTTAAGAACAGAATTGGTTCTATCTACAATGATCAAGGTTTCAGAATCATTGAGCCAAAACTAATAGAACAAGAATTCACAGGATTCTTCCAATCTTTATTGGGAACTTGTGCTGCTGAATTTCCATGTATTGATATCGATACAGCAAAAAATGGACCTTGTCTCACCAAAGAACAACAAAGAGAACTTAATAGCCCAATAATAAAAAAAAGACATAGATCGTGCCCTCATAGAATTGCCTAATAAAAAAGCACCAGGTATAGATGGATTCCCTGCTGAATTCTTTAAAATATATTGGGGTCTTATTGGAGGAGAAGTCAAACAAGCTATACAGGAATTCTTTACAAATGGGAAAATATTGAGAAGTATTAACTGTACCATAATTACACTGGTTCTCAAAGTTAACAATCATACATATGTTAAGGAGTTTAGACCCATAGCATGCTGCTCTACAATTTACAAACTCATTACAAAGATCATAATGTCAAAATTAAAGACTGTGGTTGACTACATTGTTGGGCTCTCTCAATCAATATTTATAGAAGGGAGGAACATATTAGACAGTGTTATTATTGCACATGAGTTGATTAAAGGCTACACTCAAAAAGGGGTCTCCCCAAGGTGCTTGATCAAAGTTGACATACGAAAATCATATGACTCAGTCGAGTGGCCGTTCCTAAAAATGATACTGATAGAATTTGGTATGCATGTGAAGTTTGTACATCTTGTGATGGAGTATGTGATAACTGTCAGTTATTATCTGTTAATAAATAGAGGATTGGCTACCAAATTTCAAGAAAATAAGGGGCTTAGGTAGGGAGATCCAATGTCTCCCGACCTATTTGTATTGGTGATGGAATACCTGAATCGATCACTGAAGATACTAGAGTGCATTCTAGACTTCAATTACCATCCGAGGTGTTCCAGAAAGAATATAGCCCATATATGATTTGTTGATGACCTCTTTCATGTGTTGCAGAGAAAATAAGCTATCCATAAGCTTACTTATGAGCATGTTTCAACATTTTTCAGAGGTGTCAGGGCTTGAATAGAAAAAAGTGCATTGTATATTGCTGGGGTGTCAAGGGAGTTCAAAGAATTGATCCTCACAGAAATGCAATTCACAGCAAGAGAGTTTCCATTCAAGTACCTTGGAGTTCCTTTGTCCTCTAAGAAGCTATCTATCTAACAGTGCATGCCATTGATTGAAAGGATTACTGCACGACTCAATTGCTGGACTACTGAATTCCTATCTTATAGTGGTCGATTAAAATTGATCAAGGGTGTGATATTTGAAATGCAGACCTATTGGGCGCATGTATTCTTATTGCCAAAAAAATAACTAAGCTGATTGTGACTGCTTGTAGAACTTTCGTTTGGACTGGGAGTAATGAACCTTCGAGGAGAGCACTTATTGCTTGGGACAAAATCTGTATGCCACTCTCAATTGGAGATTTGAATGTCCTTGATGTGTCTAACTGGAACAAAGATGCTTTATGTAAGCTTCTATGGGCAACAAAAAAGGACACCTTGTGGATCCAATAGATACCCAATTTCTATATCAAAGGGAAGGACACAATGACTATGCGCACTCCTAAGCAGGCCAGCTGGCTAGTTAAGAAGAACTTTGACACTAGGGAATGGCTAATACAAGAGGATTCCTCCGCTGATCTAAATAAATACTGTATAAATGAGAAGTTTAGCATTAAAAAGATGTATGTTGCAACAATGCCCCAATACCCCAAGTGTCATTGAAAAAGGATTGCAATTGATTCAAAAGTAATACCAAGGCATTAATTCATTCTGTGGTTGGCCATGCATAGAAAGCTAGCTACAGTGGATCCCTTAAGGAAGTGTGACTATCAATAGCAAGTGACTGTGAGCTTAGTGGGAAGGATATTGAGGAGACAACGGAGAACCTCTTTTTTGAATGTGATTATTCCAGGAATATGTGGGAAACATTGTTAAAATGGTTGGGTGAAAGACATCAAATTGGTAGCTAGAATGCTGAGATTGAATGGTTAACGAGGAGAAGTTCATGCAGAGTTCGAGCTCATATGCTAGGATTCCTGTTTGCAGTTGTGATTTGCCATGTCTGGTCAGAGAGAAACCAATGAAGATTTCAAGGAAAAAATATATCAAGCCTTAAGAGGATGAAGAATATTATACTGGAGCTACACATACGAGGGCAGAATGAATCCAAATGGCACAAGGAGTTAGAAAGATTGAGCAACTACCCTACTTAGAAGTGAATAGTTATATGCAGAGATAGTAAGTAGAGGAGATGCAGTAGATAAAAAGTGATTGTTAATCCTGTTATTGGTCTAGATTAAGAGTCCAATTGAGCTTGAGGGTTGTAAATATTATACTTGGTTAAATAAAAATTTTGACCATTTAACCAAAAAATAAATTGGGATTGAGGTTGGCATAAATTGGGATTAGGTAGAATAATAGATATTAGGAAAAAGTTGAAATAGAAAAATAAGGGAGCAGTGAGTAGCGTGTGAAAACAAATGAAAGAAAGAAACAAAACAAAAAGAGAACTGTAGACAAGAAAGTCCAAGGGAATTTGATTCCTTGTCCTTGGGAAAATAAAACAGTCATCTAACAAATGAACCACTTAGTAGGCGTTTGGACATAAATTCTAAGATTTTTTTTAAATTTGGAATTTAACTAAAATTTGATTAGAAAATGAAGTTGTTTTTTATTATAATTTTTGCAACACATTTGGATGTATTTTGTTCAAAACTATGAAACATGATTTATACCCCACAATTTAATCAAAACCACCCCGACTTGATTATCCTACTTGAAATAAACAATCAAACATGCTAATTGTCTAACTGTACAAACAATCCCTAATAGAAATTGTAGTGGCTCCTTCAGGTAAAAGTATAAATTGTAGATCTCAACAGTCGAGGTCAAAATATAGTCAGATGGTGGGTAGTTATAGGTGTTACCTAGGTTTAATAACTGATTGGGGTCCTTTTATAGATTTTAAAAATATAGGTAAATCTGTAAAACGTAAAACTACCAACTTTCCAATGGAAAAATTGGTTCCCAACAGTTTTTCAAATTCGAAAATGCGTTTTCGAGTTGGATTTGAAAAATTATAAAAATTTCATAACCAAATATTGTTTTGAATTTTTTTTTTTAAAAAGAAAGATTTCTTATGTCCAAACGGGCTCTTAGCCTTTTAAAGCACGAGTTCCCAAAGATAATATTAGAGGATTTCTATGAATGATGTACGTGGAAAAAATAATTTGATGGGAAGACCATGGATTCACATGAACCCCAATTTAATTATAGAGTAGATATGCCCCTGTTAAGATGTATGCTCTTGCAGATATAGTATATTTGTATTAAAATTGTATAAAAATTATAAATAAGTTATACGTTTATATTATACATTTCTTTTTCTTGCTGTATTTGCTAGGAAGGAAAAGCAGATGTTTTAAAATAGTAAAACACATTATTGTCTTCAATCTTCCCATAACGTCAAAGTTGGGTATGGTGTGCTGAATTTGTTCAGCGGAAGGAGTTCTTATGCCACGTCGATAGGAGGGCCTCCTTCCTCTCTACCAGACAGACCACGAATGTGGTTTCAGATCTCTTGTATGATCTTTGCTACGACCTCGGGGTCGAGAGAAAGAAATATAGGTAAATTTGTAAAACTTAAAAATACCAACTTTCCAATGAAAAAACTGGTTCCCAGCAGTTTTTCAAATTCGAAAATGTATTTTTAAGTTGGATTTGAAAATTTGTAAAAATTTCATAACCAAACATTGTTTTAATTCTTTTTTTTTAAAAAGAAAGATTTCTTATGTTCAAACGGGCTCTTAGCCTTTTAAAGCATGAGTTCCCAAAGATAATATTAGAGGATTTCTACGAATGATGTACGTGGAAAAACTAATTTGATGGGAAGACCATGAATTCACATGAACCCCAATTTAATTATAGAGTAGTTATGCCCCAGTTAAGATGTATGCTCTCGCAGATATATTATATTCATATTAAAATTGTATAAAAATTATAAATAAGTTATACATTTATATTATACATTTCTTTTTCTTGTTGGATTTGCTAGGAAGGAAAAGTAGATATTTTAAAATAGTAAAACATATTATTGTCTTCAATCTTTCCATAACGTCAAAGTTGGGTATAGTGTGCTGAATTTGTTCACCGGGAGGAGTTCTTGTGCCACGTCGATAGGAAGGCCCCCTTTCTCTCTACCAGACATATCACAAATGTGGTTTCAGATCTCTTGCATGATTTTTGCTACGACCTCAGGGTTGAGAGGAAGAAAATGCTCCCAGAACAGACCCAACCTTTGCTCCGATTGGATCTTCTCCTTGTTTACCCTGAAAATTGAGTAACAATTAAATATATATTGTGGTTTTAAGGATATGGAATTTAAACCAGTACCAATTGATAAACAACGAATTAAATAGATAAATTGGACAATAAAATAAATCAAACCGGTCTGCAAACATTGCCTCGACCTCGATTCGAGATAGTCTCAAGGTTAGTTAATAAGAAAGTAGAGGATGGAACAAACATCGATGAACAGTAAAACAAAGAAAGCAGCGTGTGTGTATATTCTTATTAGTGAATAATTCTTGTCCCCTTACAAGTGAATGAGATCCCTCTTTATATAATAGAGAAATCCTAAACAAGATACAACTCTAATAACGGAAGTAGATCCCTTGATTGGCACTAATAACCGCTTTGATTTGATCTGTTTCGGGATTTCTGTCGTGATCTTTGACCGGTTACTGATATCTCGCCATTTTGTTATTACGCCTTACTCGAAGTCAGTCATGCTTGATCTCGATTGTTGCTGGCAGCTTGGCCTCAATCTCAATAAACACTTCAATCTCCAGGCTTGATGTTCTATCTTTGAGCTCGAGCCCGATCTATTATGAGGTTACCCTTGAGGCAACTCCCTTGCCAACGAAATCGGGTATGTCCGATTTCGACCGTATACAGATAGTCCCCTTATTTTTTGGAGTGTAACGAGAAGAAACGAATTCGGGACTTCGATTTAGTAACTCGATCAATTATGATGTCAACATCGTGACATAAGCGACAAAAGCGATTGAAGCGTCGCATCTGCACAGTTCTCAAGGTCATCAATTAATGCCAGTTGATGGTCGGCCACCAGTGCTTTCAAACCATCAAAGTGGCTATTATAAATAGACCACCTTCATAATCTTCTCAAACTTTACTTTCAAACTTCTTCTAATCTTCAAAAGCTCTTCTATTCTCTTCAAGTTCATCAACTTTGCCGGTTTTCGTTTTCCAATCTCTTATTAAAACACAAATTCCGCCTTATTCTTCCTTAAACCTCATATAGCAATGGCAAAAATATCAAAGAGCGTTCTTCAAGAAGAAAAGGCCTCCTCATCGCGGCCGACCGGTGACAAAACACTAGTGGAGCCACGTATCGAAGAGTGCATACCCGGTCCATGTGAACTTACTTCCGACTTTAAAGTTGAAAAACCCTATTCGGTTCCTAGCCGATGCGAGCCCATGTCTAGATATATCTGTTCGATATCCGAAGGCGATCTCGAACACGTGAAAAAAGACTGCCACTGGGAGAATAAAGAGGTGGTGATTCCTACCCCCGAGAAGGACATCACCACTCATGTGAAAGCGTTCTTAAGTGTGTATACTTACCCTTTCACATTGGGTTCTGTCGATCCTGTCATAATCGACTTCAGCCACCAATACCGGGTAACCCTAGGCCAGATCTACCCCTCTTTTTGGCGCATTGTCATTTTTCTCAAATTCTTCTCGAGCAAGGTCGAGGGGATGTCTTTCACCCTCGATCATCTCAATAGGCTATACATCCCCCGTCTTTATCGGGGCGGACTGATAAGGCTTCAGCGTCGGGTCACAAAGGTACTGTTCTCAAGCATAGACGAGGACAAAGATTGAGGATGGATGGGCTGATTTGTCCGAGTCAGGACCTCCGACTTAATCCCCGCCGAGAAGATGCCATTCCCCGAAGAATGGAACATGAAGCGTAAGTAGAACCTTAACAATAACATTTGATTACTTGTTATGTTTCCTTTATCTCTTCTCATCTATATTCTTCTTTTATGGTGCAGCTTCCCCCTGGTTTCCTGGTGTAGTCCCGGACCTTGCAGGTTGTGTTCGACAACTGGTTTCAACCTCTTCGTATGCTAAGAGCTCGTGGCGCGATTTGGCCAAGGGTCGATGGGAGGCAAAAAATCATGGTAAGTTCCCCTGTCCGTGTTTGATGCTTTCTTGTGAAATACTTCTTTTTAACTTGACTTCTTCTCATACAGGTCTTGGAGATAATATCGTCATGAGGCCGCCTCCCCTCGGGGAAGAGGAGGTCCCGAAGCCGACCAAAGACAAGAAAAGGAGAATTGCCTCGCCTCCAGATATCCCAAAGCCCAGGAAAAGCAAGGCTTGAAAGTTGAAGACTAATCCCGTCGTTCTAACTCTCGATGTAGTCCAAACGCTACGATATGAAGACGAGGAGGGAGAAGATGCCGATTGCCTGTTGGTGGCTTGGAAGAAGGAAGTCATCGAAGCTTTGAGAACTGTTGAGCTGGTGACGGTAGAGGAGGTTCAGTTGCAGACCGAGGTGATCTCGAAGGAAGGTCCGAGCAGAGTCCCCGAGTCATCGGGTGTTGATGATGCCTCCTGTCGTGATGAGAAACCGGCGGGTGTGCCCGTATGGTCAAGTTCTAAGGCCCTTCAAAGAGAAGAGAATGCCCAAATTACTCGTTCGGGGCAATTAACATTGATTATTTGCCGCCCGGCCCCAAGTTCTCTGAGGGGCAGTTTCGTGACGCCCGATCCATGGGGACCCCCGATATGGGGACGACCCCCGTAGGGGATGATATATTTTGTGGCTGCTTCTCGGGGGTCGATGATGTTCCCGACCTGGACGCATCACTCATTTTGATGAGGCTCAGCGACTTCTGAACCAAGGGAGTTTTAGCCCATGTTACCATGCTTCCGTTTGTTCTTATTTCTCTAAGTCTGATTTCCTTCCTTTCTGTACAGGCTACGACGCTCCATCGAGAAGCATTCTCCAAATATCGAGTTGAGCTGGCCCGATGTGAGGCTGACCTCAAAAAGCTTACGGAGGAGAGAGACGCCCTCAAACTCCTCTATGTGCAAAACGAAGAGGAGATCATGAGCATTCGAGCCGAGCTGACAAGAGCCCATAAAGATCAGACCGAGATCATTGAACGGGTAATGTAAATTTTTGGGAGCTTGTTATGTATTAACTTAATATTGGCGACTAACACTTTGATCCTGCAGGTTCAGCAGAAGGCCGAATTGGTTGAGCAGCTTCGTGAGGAGGCCAAGATGAAAGAGGCAGAGACTTTGGGGTGAAAGTAGAACATGGACCGTCTCGCCTTGGAGAAAGATGCGGTTCGGGCCCAACTGTCTTCGATTGAGCATCAACTCCAAAGTGTGAAGGAGGAGAACTTGGTCCGAGCCCAGAAGGTTGAAGAGCTCGAGACTCGGTTGGCCGCTGATCTTGCAAGGGCCACATCCAAGGCAGAGGCGCTCGTGGCCTCCTACAGAGCCGATACTGAAGCCTCTAACACTTGGGCAAAGGCAATTTCTGACGCTACTGAGGTTAGATTGTCCCGTGTTGCCGAGCATGCTAGGCGCCAGTCTCGGAGAGAGACTCTTGAGGAGGTTTATTCTCGTGGCATCGACCTCACGGCTGATATCGAGAGTGTGAAGGTTTTGGAGGACGAGGCCGGAGCTTTGCTTTCCGATGATGAAGACTCTGCGAATGGATCCGAGAGCGGAGGAGATGAAGAGGAAGCTCCCGAAGATGCGGCTCCCGAGGTAGACTAGGCACTTAGGATTTTTGTTTCTTTGTGTAAGACCCTGTGTGGTCTTTGTAAATACTTTGCATATATGAAAGATTCCTTTTCTTTCTGTTTCGTCTCCGATTTCTGATTTATGATAAATTCTGTTTTGCCTTTGCCTTGTGAAAACTTTGTTGCAATCGGGTTGTTGTAGCCTCTATAATCGAGTGAGCAATAGCTCGAACTCTGAGTAGAACAAACCCTTAGATTTTTTAGTTAAGCGAGGGCGAGTCCTCGAGCTCAACAATATGTTCGGGATTTTGATTTCGGATGGCTTGATCGAAGCCGTAATTGTATTGTTTTTATAGCCGAGTTTGAGTAAGTTTCGAACTCACAGTAACAGACCCCTTAAGGTTTTATATCAAATAATGATGAATCCTCGAGCTATATTCAAGTCAGTTTTATTTGAGCTCGGAATAGTGGAACCCTTAGGTCCGAATTGAGTGAGAACAAAATCTCTAACTCTAAGTGTATTGGCCCTTAGGCTCTTTAGATTGGGCCGATATGGCCTCTAAAAGATAGCTTTTTTTCCCTTTTTCGGCTTAGAAGACTTAGTAAATAATTTCTTTAAGCCTTAACACGTATTCTTTACCTATTGGATTTTTTGAGGGTTCGATGTCGATTGAAACCCCTTTGCTTTTTGTGCCTTAGTACATTTGCGTTAAGATAATTTGATACCTCTTAAGGTTTTTCGATGGCTAATTTCATCGAATCCCTTTTGATTACTTACCGAGGGTAGCTTTTTTTAACTGGTTTTTCAAAGAATTCGAAGGCTTATTTTTGTTGCAGGATTCGGACGTCTCCAAGCCGCCTTAATTTGGCTGTAACCTTTGGGTTTGCCTCTTGGGCTTATTTCCCAATAAGACTTCGAACTTGTTCGAAGTGTTAGTCCCCGAGAGTGATGTCCTTGGCCTATAGATTGAGGGGTGCCCCTTTGAGGTCTTATAAATTTGAGTTTAGATTACTCGAATATGTCGATCGTCGACGGCAGTCCTCGAGTGTATGAGGTATATTTGCACTTGGCCCTTGAGCTATTTCTCACAAAATCATAAGTATGGAGCTTGTATCGTAGAAAATTTTCTTTGAGACACAAGATGTTTGATATAGAAAGAATGCTTCTTTGTATAATTTATACATGCGTACATGTTTTTCCATTAGGGCTCGACTAATCTATATGGACACGGTTCATTCAACCGTTTGGCCCATTACAAAGTTTCTCAATAGAGACCCTTTGACATGAAGTATTTTCCTTAAAAGTGTAACATCCGAGGGTGATGCCCCCCAGTATTTGAGGTTGATTGTAAAGAAGCCTTGGATACTGTTGAATTATCCTCAGGTAGCACATAATTGTTGCCTCATTAAAAACCTCACCGGAAAAATCCACTTGGGACAAAAATCGATCTAAAGAAAAAAGAGTGCAACGCGTGCTTTAAAACCTGAGGTCTCGATGTCTTCGATCGAACACCTGTAGTGAGTTAGTGTCGAATATATAAATGAAAAAGGGATAAAGTCATACCTTAGCAATAATACCGTTTGAGAAGCGATATGTTCCAATTATTTGGCAGTTGTTCGCCGTCCATCGTGCCGAGCTTATAAGATCCCTTTTCGACGATGTCGAGGACTTGGTAGGGTCCCTCCTAATTTAGGCTGAGCTTCCCTTCATTAGGATCTCAAGTGTTGATGGTGACTTTCCTCAGGACTAAGTCCCCGACTCTGAAGTGGCAAATGTTGGTTCTCCTATTGTAGTATCTTTTGATTCGTTACTTTTGTGCAGCCATTCGAACGAGTGCGGCTTCTCGTTTTTCATCCAATAATTCGAGGCTAGTATTCATAGCCTCATGATTTGACTCTTCTGTTGTATGTCGAAACCTGGCACTAGGTTCCCCGACTTCGACTGGAATCAAGGCTTCAGAGCCATATACTAAGGAGAACGGGGTTGCCCCCGTACTGGACTTTGATGTTGTTCGATATTCCCAAAGGACTTCGGGTAGAATTTCTCTCCATTTTCCCTTATTGTCGTTCAACCTTTTCTTTATGTTTTGAATTATAGTCTTGTTCGTCAATTCGGCCTGTTTGTTCCCACTAGGGTGATACGACGTTGATAATAACCTTTTGATTTTGTGGTCTTCGAGGAATTTCGTCACTTTGCTGCCGATAAATTGTTTTCCATTGTCACACACTATTTCGGCGGGTATCCCAAATCGACATACGATGTGATCCCAGATGTAGTCTATAACCTCTTTCTCTCTCACTTTCTCGAACGCCTATGCTTCAACCCATTTAGAGAAATAGTCAGTCATAAATAAAATGAACTTAGCTTTACCTGGGGCCGATGGCAGAGGGCCGACGATATCCATTCCCCAATTCATGAATGGCCATGGGGATATGACTGAATGAAGTTATTCTCCGGGCTGATGGATCACTGATGTAAACCTTTGACATTTATCACATTTTTGAACAAACTCCTTAGTGTCTTTTTTCATGCTATCCCAGTAGTATCCTGCTCTAATGATTTTGTGAATCAGTGATTTGGCGCCGAAGTGGTTCCCAAAAGTGCCTTCATGGACCTCTCGTAGAACATAATAGGTGTTTCCTGGTCCTAAGCATACTGCCAATGATCCATCGAATATCTTTCGGTATAATGTTCCATCTTCAGCCAATGTGAATCGAACAACTTTGGTTTGTAGGACCCTCGACTCTTTAGGGTCCGATGGGAGCTTTCCGTTCTTCAAGTATTCAATATATTTATTCCTCCAATCCTAGGTTAAGCTTGTAGAGTTTATCTCGGCATGACCTTCCTCGATCACGGATCTCGAGAGTTGAACGACAGTCCCCGAGCTGATCTCATCTTCCTCGACCGATGACCCCAAATTTGCAAGTGCATCGGCCTCATTATTTTGTTCTCGAGGTACATGATGTAAAGTCCATTCCTTGAAACAGTGCAAAGTTACCTGTAGTTTGTCCAAATACCTTTGCATTCTATCCTCTCGAACTTCGAAGGTTTTGTTTACTTGGTTCACCATCAGTAAAGAGTCACACTTCACTTCAATGACTTCTGCTCCCAAGCTTTTAGCTAGCTCGAGACCTGCAATCATGGCCTCGTACTCGGCCTCATTGTTAGTCAACCTAAAAGTTTTGATAGATTGCCTAATAGTGCTACCCGTGGGCGGCTTCAAAACGATGCCTAGCCCAGACCCCTTCACATTCGAAGCACCGTCTGTGACGAGGGTCCATACCCCTGATGATGTACCTGATTTTAGCAAGAGTTCCTTTTTAATTTTGGGTACGAGGGTTGGCGTGAAATCGGCCACGCAGTCCGCTAAAATTTGAGACTTGATGGCTGTCCGGGGTTGATATTCGATATCGTACCCAATGAGTTTGACGGCCCATTTGGCCAATCGACCTGACAGTTCGAGCTTGTGCAAAATATTACGAAGTGGGTAAGTGGTTAATACGCATATGGGGTGATATTGAAAGTATGGTCTTAACTTTCTAGAGGCGCTTATCAGTGCAAGTGCCAATTTTTCTAAGTCTGGATATCTAGTTTCTACTTCTCCTAAGGTTCGGCTTACATAATAAACAGGAAATTGCGTACTTTGCTCTTCTCGAACTAGGACACCACTTACCGCAATTTCCGATACTGCCAAGTACAAGTAAAGTTTCTCATCTGCCTTTGGAGTGTGAAGCAATGGTGGGCTTGATAGGCATCACTTCAATTCCTCTAATGCATGTTGGCATTCCGGGGTCCAGGAGAAATTTTTCTTCTTTTTGAGTAGAGAGAAAAGTATGTGGCTTCGATCCGACGACTTCGAAATGAATCGGCCTAAGGCAGCTATCCGTCCAGTTAGCCTCTGCACGGCTTTTTCACTGTCCACGACGGTGATGTCTTCGATGGCCTTGATTTTATCAGGGTTGATCTCGATCCCTCGATTTGATACCATGAAGCCAAGGAACTTGCCCGAACTGACCCCGAAAGCACATTTCTCGGGGTTGAGCTTCATGTTGCATTTCCTTAAAATCTCGAACATTTCCTGCAAATGAGCCAAATAGTCCTTTACGCGCAAGGACTTAACTAGCATGTCATAAATATAAACTTTCATTGATTTACCTATTTGTTCTTTGAATATTTTATTTACTAGGCGTTGGTAAGTAGCTCCTGCATTTTTGAGCCCGAGGGGCATTACATTATAATAATATGTTCCATACTTGTTGATAAATGAAGTCTTTTCTCGGTCCTTCAGGTTTATTTGGATTTGATTGTACCCGGAATAGGCATCGAGAAAAGTAAGGATCTCATGGGTGGCCGTGGCATCGATCATGCGATCGATGTTAGGCAGTGGAAAATTTTTTTTGGGGCACGCCTTGTTTAAATTCTTATAATCTACACACATTCTAAGTTTGTTCCCTTTTTTAGGGACTACAACTACATTGGCTAACCATTCGGGATATTTCACCTACCGAATGGACCCTATTTTGAGAAGTTTAGTTACCTCGTCCTTTATGAATGCGTGCTTTACCTCAGACCGGGGTCTTCTCTTTTGCTTTACCGGTTTGAACCTAGGGTCCTGACTTAGCCGATGCGTGGTTATCTCTGGTGGGATCCCTGTCATGTCTAAATGAGCAAAACAATCTATGTTATCAATAAGAAATTGAATAATCTTTTTCCTGAGTTCGGGGGTTAATCTCGTTCCCAGGTATACCTTTCTCTCGGGTAGGTACTCGATCAATATAACCTGTTCCAGCTCTTCAACCGTTGATTTGGTGGCATCAGAATCTTCGGGAACAATAAAATTTCGAGGGGTCAGAAAATCCTCCTCTTCTTCTTCTATCTCTTGCTTCCCCTATTCGGTCGAGGCTGGTGGCTATGATTGATATTTGACTTCCTGTTTACCTTTGATGCTCTACCTTTCCGAGGTTGATAGTGTCGATATCGGTGTTACCTCATCGACCGCAAATATTTTCTTTGCAGTATCCTGCTCCCCGTATACTATTTTTACACTGTCCGACATCGAGAATTTCATGATTTGGTGGAGAGTCAAAGGGACTGCCCTCATATTGTGGATCCAAGGACTTTCGAGCAGGGCATTGTACCTCATGTTGCCCTCGATTACATGAAACTTGGTATCTTGAATGGTTCCACCCACGTTCACCGGTAGAATAATCTCCCCTTTAGTTATTTCACTAGCCATATTGAAGCTGTTTAAGACCCGAGCTGCGGGCACGATTTGATTTTGTAGGCCGAGCTGCTTCACGACCCTTGATCGGATGATTATTCACCGAGCTACCTGGATCCACTAAAACACGCTTAACTTGAACTTTATTTAATAAGATAGAAATTACCAGAGCGTCGTTGTGGGGATGAGAAATGCCTTCTACTTCTTCGTTGTTGAATGATAAAGTGCCTTCGGGCACATAATCTCGGGTTCAGTTTTCCCTAGTGATTGATACCTTAGTGGGTTTGAATATGTGTCCCTGTGGAATGTCGACCCCACCGACGATCATATGAATGACATGTTGGGGTTCCTCCTATTCATTTTTCCTGTTGGCGTCCCTTTCTTTGAAATGATTCTTGGCTCGATCGCTGAGAAACTCTCGAAGGTGGCCCTCATTAAATAGACGGGCTACCTCCTCCCTTAATTTCCTGCAATCCTCGGTCTTGTGACCATGCGTGCCATGATACTTGCACGTCCAATTTGGATTTCTTTTGGAAGGATCGATTTGTATGGGTCTGGGCCACCTAGTATCTCTAATCCTTTCGATTGTCGATACAATGCCCGATGCATCGATGTTAAAGTTATATACCGATAACCGAGGTACATACTTGTCAAAACCGCTTTTACTCATAAGTCCCCGAGAATTCTATCTTCGATCACTTCTTCGATCGTTCCGGACGGAATTGCGTCCTGAACCATTATTCCTTCGATCTGCGGTATATGGTTGATATCGGTCTCTGTTTGGCCTTGGCTACCTGTCGATGTCCTCTCGTTTTTAACTGCCGACCTATTTGGATGTACCGAATCGGAAGGGGCTCCTAATTGGTTGTCCTCGACCCTGATCTTCGATTGATATCGATTCTACACATCTGCCCAAGTTACAACTGGATACTCGATCAAATTTTGTTTCAACTGACGTGATGCTATCGAACTCCGCTCGTTCAACCCTTGGGTGAAAGCTTGAACGGACCAATCATCTGTGACCGGTGGCAACTCCATACGTTCCATTTAAAACCGGGACACGAACTCCCTTACCATTTCATTATCCCTTTGTCTTACCTTGAAAAGGTCCGATTTCCTTGTTGCGACCTTTATGGCCCCGGCATGTGCCTTTACGAAAGAATCTGCTAACATGGAAAATGAGTCGATAGAATTTGGTGGCAGGTTGTGATACCAAATCATTGCTCCCTTCGAAAGGGTCTCTCCGAATATTTTCAACAGCACATATTTGATTTCATCATCTTCTAAATTGTTACCCTTGATGGCACATGTATATGAAGTAACATGCTCGTTGGGATCGGTGGCCCCATTATATTTGGGTATGTTTGGCATACGAAACTTTTTTGGAATAGGCTTCGGAGCTGCACTTGGAGGAAACAACTTTTGTACAAACTTCTTCGAATCCATCCCTTTCAAGATTGGCGGTGCCCCCAATATCTGATCAACTCAAGAGTTGTATGCCTCCATTTTTTTATCGTTGGGTTCGATTCTCTTCTCTCCTGATTCAATTCTTTTGGTGAGCTCCTCGAGCATTTTCATTACCGCAGGATCAGTCCCCGATTCGTTACTATTCGACCTTTCCGGTACTGGCTCGGTACGGCGAGTAATTTCCAACTCTACCCTATTCGGAGCTCTATGTTGATTTTGTAACTGAGCAATAGCGGCTTACTGAGCCTGAAGCATCTCGAATATCACTTGGAGACTGACTCCTTCGTCTCCTCTGCCCTGTGTTCCTTGGCCACTAGATCGGCCTTCTCTGTGTACACTCCCATCGAGATTTGCGCCTAGGTCCGCGTTTAAAGCAACGTGCGAACTGACATCGACTGGGTTGGCAACTGGTGCTCCCCTGAGATTATCATGTGGCACCTCGACTCTCGGAGCAATCACATTTTCGTTTTCACCTTGGAATCCGAGGCCATTGTCACCGTGTGTGGATGCGTTTTGTGAGTTTGACATGTTTTAACCTGAAAGCAAAGATACTTGACAAGACCAAGCGTAAAATAGTGTGTTTTACCATAATCAGTATTGAACAATCACTATTATCCTTAGCTCCACGGTGGGCGCCAAACTATTTATCCTGAAAATTGAGTAACAATTAAACTTATATTGTGGTTTTAAGGATATGTGATTTAAACCAGTACCAATTGATAAACAACTAATTAAATAGATAAATTGGACAATAAAATAAATCAAACCGGTCTGCAAACAATGCCTCGACCTCGATTCGAGATAGTCTCGAGGTTAGTTAATAAGAACAGTAGAGGATGAAACAAACATCGATGAACAGTAAAACAAAGAAAGCAGCGTGTGTGTATATTCTTATTAGTGAATAATTCTTGTCCCCTTACAAATGAATGGAATCCCACTTTATATAATAGAGGAATCCTAAATAAGGTACAGCTCTAATAACGAAAGTAGATCCCATGATTAACACTAATAACCGCTTTGATTTGATCTGTTTCGGAATTTTCGCCGTGATCTTCGACCGGTTACTGATATTTCGCCATTCCGTTATTACGCCTTACTCGAAGTCAGTCATGCTTGATCTCGATTGTTGTTAGCCTCAATCTCAACGAACACTTCGATCTCCAGGCTTGATATTCTATCTTCGAGCTCGAGCCCGATCTATTATGAGGTTACCTTCGAGGCAACTCCCCTACTAACGAAATTGGGTATGCCCGATTTCGACCGTATCTCTCCTCTTCGACCTAAGAGATTTCTTGCGAAATTTTTTGAAGTCTTATAAAAGAGTCCATGGCTCGATATAACTCCTCGAGAGAGATTATTCTATTATGAAGTATGCTTTTACAGATGTTATCAATTCTTTGAAGGGAGACGATTAAGAGTTAGGAAAACTGAACTTTCAGACCGACGCAGCAGTAAGAAAATGTTAGGATTTCAAAGAGCCCTATTTTGGTTCAGCACATTTTTTTTTTTGGGGGTAGGTGGGTACTGTGATTCCAACATGAGCTCACGACTAATTGCTGTGAATTGATTCTTTGAAGAAGAGAGAGAGGAGAGGGATGAGCGTAAGGGGAAATGGGTGCGTTAATCCCGGATATAAATATGTAATATACGGTTGGAAGGAGTCTACTTAGATGGACTTAGTGTTTTAAAAGGCTTTTTCTGCATGGTGAGTATTTACTTTTAAAGAGATAAAATATACAATTTGATAATATTTTTTAAGAAATTATAATTTTTAATTGTTTGAAAGTTAAGAAGTTATAGTTAATTTATATTTTCTAGTAACTTTAATAATATTATATTATTTATACTTGTAAAATATGCTAAATATTTTATTTTATTTGAGTTTCTTTAATTGTTTTTAGTTTTTTGAACTTTTAATGTATCTTTTATATTTTTTTTGTGTTATAATACTATATTATTAATTCATAAATTTAATAAATTAAAGATCGTTGGGGCTTACGCCCTATGTCTCGAGGCTTTCGCCTCGCCTCGTATTAAGTAAAACGCCCCCGCCTTTTGAAATACTAGATGGAATGTATATAATTTGTAGAAAAAATCCAGCAAATTTTGGTAAATAGAAAACTTCAGTTATTTCGGATAAAAAAAGGTAGCCCGGTGTACTAAGCTCCCACTATGCGCGGGGTTCGGGGAAGGGCCGGACCACAAGGGTCTATAGTACGCAGCCTTACCCTGCGTTTCTGCAAGAGACTGTTTCCACGGCTTGAACCTGTGACCTCCTGGTCACATGACAACAATTTTACCAGTTACGTCAAAGCTCCCCTTTCTTATTTCGGATAAATAAATTTATAATTTAGTATGTCTATGAAAACATTTCTTTAATAAAAACAGGCTTTGGTATTAGTTTTTGTTCAAAGACTTTCACAAGTCAATTGGTCAATGTAACTGAGTAGTAACCTTCTTCTTTCTACCCTACATGAATTTTTATCTCCATTTTAATTATCTGTGTGTTCATAAAATAGAAAATACCAACAATCAACCTACTCGAATTAATCAAACCTAAACAAGTTGACAAGCTAAAAACATAATTAAGGAGGAAAAAGAAGATAAAGAAGCATAAATTCAACCACAAACCTCGGGTGAACAAAAATTTGGAATTTCTTACATGGGAAATTACTAGTATTTTTTGGTTGAGCAACAATGTAAGAAGTAGTTATGAATTTGTTACTTAGTAAAGTAATTCTTACTAATACAAAAAGTTGTCTAATGCTTGCATTAAAGTATGACATGAGAACCACGAACGGTAACACATTAGCATCATATATGCAAATTGCAAACTGTAACACACAAGAGAGTCATGTATATATACATGAAAATGATCTCAAACAAAGATTTCTAAACCATATATATACGTATTATTGCGTACGATTACTGTGAAATTTATCACGACATCTTGTCTTGACACCCTATCAGCTAGGTTCATACAACTATTTTAGCCCATATATACACCATAGCTGCTTCCTTTAATTTCTTCCTATCAGCGAATGCACTACATACAGGTACCTAGCGTAACGAATATTTGACATTAGCTATAACGTGTTCAATCACTAAAATTGAATTGCGGAAACGAATTTGACAAAAACCCTAGACATCAAGAAACAAGTATTTTTATTTCAGTAAAATGAAATGAATCTAACCGTATTCTGGATCCTTATATACAACCAGCACAAATTACAAATATGAGCACAAGACAAGTTAATGTGTCTAGAAAAGTAAAGACTCGATACAAATGTAAAATAGACTATATCAGCTATCAGTTATTTGGCCACTGTTAGCATGTTGAAATCAAGTTTTCAGTAGTCAAGGATATTACATTTTCAAGTTTGTCCCACTCAAGAATTCTTTGATACAACTTGGCTCTTCCCAAGGATTGTTTAATGGTGAAATAAATCACTTCTCGAAGTCCAATACATCTTTCTCTTTAATTTCAGGCTATTGGTAATTGGATTGAATGGAGCTCCCAAAAACCCTTCCAAAAGTGTTTAGTAGAAGAAGAGATAAAATAAGAAAATTCTGGCTTTTGAATTAGATTTCTCTACATTCGACATGTTCAATTCAATCTATATATTAACTATCAAACTAGGTTCACAAAGCAAAGATAGAAGATACAACCTCAATTAGACATCAAAAATCCAATCAATCAATTATTACTATAACCGAAAACGTCATTAATTGGATGTTTATAGTAATTTAGAGTGATCTAATCATTAAATTAGAGCTTTCAAGAGAGGAAAAAAAAGGAGAGAGATCACCAATTTGCAACACATCCCGCGTAGAATTTAGATCAGATTAGTCATAAAGGAACAAGTGATCTATCCTCCTTGGATGATATTCTTGTTGGGATCGAAATAACAAGATAACATACGGAAGGTAACAAAGTACACCTTGACAATGATAAATCTTACGGCAAAAATAAAATTATACCAAAATATAATATCATATGAGGTTTGTGATAACATCATAAAATCGAGGGAATTTGAGAAATGAAATTGGGTGAGATTTCCAAATTGAGAAGAAGGAAGAGAGATATTATTTCATTCTATGTAATCAGAAAAATGAACTATGTGGAACCTTATGTCCAAAATATCTTATATTTATTTATAATATAAAGTCATGTGAAAAGACTACAAAGGACACACTAAACCCAGCTGTAACAAATCAAGTCTCTGAAGGGTTGACTTGGGCCGGATCCGTAGATTGGATTTGGACTGTTGTATTTCTATCAGCCCCCTTAAGCTGGAGGCCGACTAGACACCAAGCTTGGACAACAAATGATGGTGAGGAGCTCCAGATAATGCTTTAGTCAGAAGATCAGCAAGTTGATCAACAGAAGAAACATGATGTAGAGAAATAGTCCCAGACTGAAGCATGTCACGCACATAGTGACAGTCGACTTCAATGTGTTTCGTACGCTCGTGGAAGACTGGATTCTTGGCTATGTGAATGGCAGATTGACTATCACAAAATACAGGGACAAGCTTAGTAACTGGACACCCCAGATCATGAAGAATTCTGATCAACCAAGACACCTCAACAACCACTTTGCGCAGAGCGCGATACTCTGCTTCTGCAGAAGAGAGAGAGACTGTTGGCTGCTTCTTGGATTTTCAAGAGATAGGAAAACCCCCAAGTGTGATGTAAAACCCAATAACTGACCTTCTGGAAATTGGACAAGCAGCCCAATCAGAATCAGCATACGCAACCAAAGAAAAATCTGGAGAGTTGTTTAATAAGATGCCTTGCCCAGGATCATTCAGTAAGTACCGCAAAACATGAATATCACTGAGCATGTGAGGGACCCTAGGATCTGGAAGCCGTCTATATACAGAAGGATCTGGAAGACAATCACATTCGTTAAGAGAGAGCTTGACTGAGAAGTCTAAAGGGGTGAGAACATGAGTCAAGGAGCAACAATTAAACTCATGAAGTAGATCATGTGTATACTTCAACAGGTTGATACAGTAACCATGAGGTGTCTGATGAACTTCAAGGCCCAATAAATAGTGTATTGGTCCAAGATCTTTAATTTTGAACTGAGAGTCCAAAAAGGATCTAAGGGCTACCATTTCAACTGTATCAGTCCCGACTAGCAAAATATTATCGACATAAATAGCTACAACAATAATAGAATCTCCAATACACTTAGTAAACAAGGAATAATTATTTTTGCTAGAGACATACCCTTTAGACAATAAAAATTCACACAACTTAGAAAACCACTGCCTAAAGGCTTGCTTCAAGCTATAAAGGGATTTTCTAAGTTTGCAGACTAAGGTAGAGGAATGAGAGGTAGAGGAAGTTGATGTCACAGTTAAACCAGGAGGGACATGCATATAAACGTCTTTGTGCAAGTCACCATGCAAGAAAGTATTATTGATATTTAATTGAAAAACAGTCCAACCCTTTTTGGCAGCAATGGAGAGAAGGCATTTAATGGTGGTGATTTTAATAACTGGAAAAAATGTCTCAATATAGTCCACACCCTCTTTCTGGGAATCCCCCCTTATCACTAACATAGTTTTGTACCTCTTAATGGAGCCATCTGATTTCTGTTTAACTTTATACACCTATTTACAAGGTATAACCTTCTTACCTGGAGGAAGAGGGACTATGTCCCAAGTCCTATTTGCATCAAGAGCTTGAAACTCCTTCAACATAGCCTCTTGCCAAGCAGAATTAGAGACAACTTGCTGGTAAAACTGAGGCTCTTGTATATGAATCCCAGCAGAAATGACCTTAGAAGAAGGAGCAACATGAGAGCAAACATAATCTTGAAGATAAGAAGCTGGGTTGGAAGTTCTGAGAGACTTCCTAAGAGGAGGTTCAGGAAGTGATGTTGATAAGGGTGTGTATGAATGAGAAACATGTGAAGGAGTAGGTGAAAAAGGAAAAGGAGTAGGAGAAACAGATGGAGGAGGAATCGGAATAGGAGTAGATAATGAAGGGGATGGTTGAGAGAAGGCAGAAGGTGGAAGTTCAATAAAAGGTGAGCAAGGAGGAAAAGATAAAATAGTAGTAGAAGGAGGAGAAGAAGAATGATATGGAAAGACAATCTCATGAAAAATGACATCCCTGGAATAAAGGATAGAGTAAGATGAAAGATTGAGAAGTTTGTATCCCTTTTTTCCTAAGGGATACCCCAAAAACACACAAGTAGCTGGCCTATGTTGAAGTTTGGTTCTACCCTGCTTGGGAAGAGTAGCAAAACATAGGCAACCAAAAGACTTTAAATGATCATAGGATGGGGGAGAGCCATGTAATTTTTCAAAAGGAGAAATATTCTGTAAAGCTGAAGAGGGAAATCAATTAATGAGATACGTAGCAGTTAACACACAATCACCCCAATATTTCAAAGGAAGTTTAGACTGATACAATAGAGCCCTAGAGGTCTGAAGCAGATATTTGTGTTTCTTCTCAACCACTCTATTTTGTTGAGGAGTGTGAGGAACTGTAGTTTGATGTAATATGCTAGATTGAGAGAAAAAGTAGGAAGCTTCAGAGCTGCTGCCCAACTCATACGTATTATCGGATCGTATGGTTTGAATAAAATATTGAAAGTGATTCTTAACCATGAGAACAAAAGCTTTAATAATGGATAAGGCATTACTCTTGCAAGAGAGAAGATGTGTCCATGTGACTCTAGTATAGTAATTTATAATGGTGAGAAAATAACTGAAACCATTATAGGTTTTAACACAATATGGTCCCCAAAGATCAATATGTATAAGCTGGAAAGGTACACTAATTTTTATGGTTCTATCTGAAAAGGGTAACCTTTGTTGTCTTGCCAAAGGGCACACAAAACAAATAAAAGATTGTTTAGATAAAAGTTTATTCATAAGAAAAGGAATAGATAACATTCTATTATAAGTCATGTGACTCATTCTTTGATGCTAGAAAACATCATGTTTATTCATATCAACAGAATGTACATTGCTGTTAGAACAAGAGATATCAATGCATGAATGAGAACTATTTACAAGGGGAATAGGAAAAGATACTGAAACAACAGGCGATGGAGCATAGGATGTATGAGCCTCAGAATGAAGGATGTAAAGTCCATTCGCAGTTCTATCAATTGCCAGTGGCCTCTTCAGAGAAGGGCCCTGCAAAGTACAACAACATTTGATAAAAAGAGCAGAAGAACATTGAATTTGATCAAGTAATTGGCTAATAGAAATAAGATTAAACTGGAAAGATGGTACAATCAAGACATCACGTAAAGTAATATCAGAGTTCAAAAACAACGAACCAGAGGAGACTACTTTTGCTTTGTAACCATTAGGAAGAGTGACAAGTTTAGGAAAAGGTAGAGGAGAAACATCAGAAAGTAAATGTTTATGAGGTGTGATGTGGTTAGTTGCCCCTGGATCTAAAATCCAAGGATCACTTTTGAACTGGGACAAGTAACACAAAAGAGTTCCTACAGTAGTCCTACAGCAGGACTACTCAGCATACCTACAAAGTTTGCAGAGTTATAGGCACTGCCAGAAGAGTCTTGTCCAACTTGAATCAAATGGACTTGTTGGAACAAGGACATGAGATGCTGGTATTGTTTGTTACTAAACCCATGGGGATTGACTTCAGCAGTGTGGGTGAACAACATTCTGGTTTGGAACCCTCAGTCTGGACACAAGATACTGACCTCTTGCCCCTGGTAAACTTGAAGTCAGATGGATACCCATGCAACTTGTAACATTTTTCAATTGTGCGTCCCACTTTCTTATAATACTTGCATGAAACTCCTGTGGCAGATTTCTTAGAATCAAAACTCACACGTTGATTGAAATGTCTATTGTTGGTGGTTTTATGGGTGGACACAACAAAGGACATGGAATCGGTTAAGAGGTTAGATGCAGCAGAAGAACCTTCCTTTTATTTTTCATCATATTGCAACATGGAATATGCCTTACTTTAGGATAGGGAGACATAATCAAAATGGTACTCTTAGCCGTAGAGTAGGAGTCATTGAGACCACTAAGAAATTGAAAAAGTTTTTGATCTTCAAGGAATTTAGGTAATATCCCACACGAACAAACATGTCCTACCTAAGCTGTGTGAAGCTCATCCCACATGCTTCTCAGTTTAGTAAAGTAGGACGCAATGTCGGAAGATCCTTGTGAGAGAGAATTAATTTCCTTATGTATTTGTATGTACTTAGACCCATTAGATTCTCCAAACCTTTCATTGATGTTAGTACAAATTTCTTTGGCAGTATTAAAACACAACACACTTGTCGCAATGTCACGGGACAAAGAGTTAGTAATCTAAGCAATTACCATGTCATTACAACGCTCCCAAAAAGGATAGTAAGTGGAATCAGGTGCTGGCTAAGAAACCCTACCATTGATCAACCCAAACTTATTTTTGGCAGAAAGCGAAATTAATATGTTTTTTCCTCCAAGTAACAAAGCCACTTCCATTGAATGGAACAGACACCAATTGAGTACCAGGACTGTCTAACGGGTGAACGTAAAATGAATGAGATGGAGGAATAGAGATATCATCAAAACCGTCGGTGTTAGAAGTCCGACTCGTTTGACCAGACGAGTTGTTAGTCACACTCCCCATATCAGAACTAATTCGCACACACAAAAATACTCAATGCAGGGACTTAAGAAAAAAAGGAATGACATGTACCGGCCGAAGAAGTAAAAATCTTCAATACTACCAGCAATACTAGAAAACCCAGATAATATCATCAAATTACCGTGAAGCAGAAGAAAAGCACCAGAAATCAACTAGAGGTAACCGTAAAAGAACAAAAATTAGCAAAAATTGGGAAATCACAAGAACAAAAAACCCTAGAATTATTGGGCGCCGAAAACTTCAACAAAATTATTCAAGGGTAATATCAGAATGAACAGCGGGTCGACAACTACACGGTTCCAAGCTCTGATACCATGATAATATCATAAAATCGAGGGAATTTGAGAAATGAAATTGGGTGAGATTCCCAAATTGAGAAGAAGAAAGACAAATATTATTTTATTCTATGTAATCAGAAAAATGAACTATGTGGAACCTTCTGTCCAAAATATCCTATATGTATTTACAATATAAAGTCATGTGAAAAGACTATAAAGGACACACTATACCCAGCTGTAACAAATCAAGTCTCTGAAGGGTTGACTTGGGCTGGATCCGTAGATTGGGCTTGGACTGTTGTATTTCTATTAGTTTGGTCATTGACCTATATTCATAAAAGAGAGTACTAAAATATCGAGAGAGAAATATTCCCCTAACCAAGACTCTCAAAACTCTAAAGGACTATATTATGAATGCTATTGTATTTTCGTATGAGAAGAAAACATCCTCAATTTATAAAAGTGCGAAACTTCACCTCCAAGAAAAGGATTAGTCAAATATGGAAGAGACCTATTCCACTAAAAATTCTTTTCCACAAAGATAATCTTTTCACCAAAAAAGAGTAATTCTAGTTATAGTAGAAAATCAAACCCTAATAATTCTATCTTGATCTAGGGGAATTGAGAAAGTGGTTACCATACAATTGAAAGTGCCTTTTTCTAATTTTATGATTCACTTGCTACTTTACTACCAAAGAAGAGATCACATGGACTCAAGGTTAAGGATGACCGCACTCTTTAAAAATATTCCACGGATGCTTCTGTTAAACATGTTTTGAGTTCGTCGGGCTTCTAAATACATTCTTTACAGGGTTGTTTCTCTTAAGTCAATGCGTTCTTTGTAGAAGTTTCCACTTCAAAATTCTTAAATCCCCTATCTCTTGCCTTTTGTTAATATTTCCCTAACCAATTTTCACCTTCCAAATAAAGTAAACCAGCTAGAAGTAGATCAAAGATGTTCGAAGTAGCATTGTACCATGAAATATATGAAGGAGTAGGGGACTTATTAAAGTTCTGGTATTATAAAGAATCACTTGCTGAAATTGTAAACGTCAATTTAAGTAGAAATGTACTTAAGGAACAAAGTGTATAGTAATTCTTTTGTTCTCTTTTATAAATACACTACTGACTAAACCTAGCATATGTTTGAACTTTTAAGTGTAGAGGCTGAACTATTACACACTGTTTCACCATATTTCACAGTATATGAGTGTCAACAGTCAAAAGGGATATATATACAACATGTTAGGTGTAAACACAGAGACAAAATTATGATTGATTAGCAAGAAGTCACTTGAGATAGTTTGAGTCTCACAAGGTTTCTCATGGATCCGTGATGTGCCGTAGAAATTCGGCACTTTCAACATAAATTTCATAGATTTTAGCTTATCTTTTAAAGCATTTTAGCTTGTTTCTTATGTTGTTTTGTGGTGTTGAGAATTGAGTTTTGATGATTAACAATTGTGTCCAATGAACGTGTGCTAAGAACCAGGTTTGCTAAATATTTGAAAGATTTGATCACCAATTAGAAGATTATGGATTAGCTCCATTATCTCAACAACCACCATTCAAAAGAAAGAAGATCCAGGAGCTTTCACTATTCCATGCAGTATTTGTTTGTGTGATTTTGCAAGAGCTCTTTGAGACAATGGGGCTAGCATAAACCTAATGTCTTTTTCTATCTACAAGCAAGCGGGATTGGGGATACGAAGGCCTACTAGTATGAGATTGCGAATAGCCGACCGGTCGGTAAAGCAACCGGTAGGGATATTTGATGATATGCTTGTGAAAGTGGGTAAGTTCCTTCTTTCCGCCAACTTTGTTATCCTTGATTGTGCAGTAGATAAAGTAATTTCCATCATTTTGAGAAGACCATTCCTTACAACTAGAATAGCACTTATGGAGTCGGAGAGAAATGACTTTTCAAGCAAGAAAGGGCATGAAACTACCAAATGCATATGAGAGTATATCAATGATTGATGTTGTTGATGTGGTGAAGGATGTTATTGAGATGAAAATGGAAGAGGAATGTAAGGTCCCGTAAAAATTATATCTAATGTGGTATCATATCTAATGTAAAATTTATCTATGTGGTATCATATCTAATGTAAAGCAGCCTAGTATTGAGATACTTCTTGAGCCACTCTTTCTCTCTCCGATGTATGTGACTCCTATGGTTTGAACAATCACTTTACTCCTTTGTAAATATTATCATGAGACCTTTTCACTATCTAGTAACATGAGAGCATATCTCAGCACCTATCATATGGGTACATGTCAATTGAAAGGGGCCACTTGTCTGCATAAAATTTCTGGAAAATTTGAGATTTTCACAAATTCGTCACATGAAGATCGTTTTGTTTGTCCATCTCAGTATCACTTTGATGTCCACTTAGATCATTCCGCAGTAATTAGCTCACTTTGTTCCTAGTATTGTAGTTGCCCATGAAGTGGCCTGGTATTGCGGCTTGAGATTTATCATGGCAGAGACATGTTTAGATCATAGCAAAGTGTACACTCTCTCCCTAACCAATGCATGATTTTATCCAAACATTAAGATGTCCTAGCTACATGGTTTCACTTGTGTGTGGTTGAAAGTTAAGAATCTTTACCGCGACGTTTCCCTCCCAACCTCGGGTGGATGTTTAAATGCTAGCATATATCATGAGCATATTGATTGGAAAGACAAGTTTGTTGTATCTCTAGTCCTCTCATATAGGATCAACTATTGTGAAGGGTTAAGCTGTCAGAATGATAATAATCTCACAAGTGTTCAACTTCATTTTTCAAACCTCGTGGGCTTTGGCAGAGATTTCTTGTGTCAGCTATTGTTGAGGGCATAATGCAACTTCATGTATTTTTGAAATCTCTATCATATTCATGGTATAAGAATCTTCTCATTTTGAGTTAAACTGAGTTTTCCTACACTCCAGGAGACGACTGATATCATGTACTTGGCTATTTCTTCTTGAGGCTTACTATTGCCAAACAAGGCACATATGGAATGAAACAATTGTTACTGTCCCTTTCATAACTCATAGTCATCCAAGAATGACGGATGCTAATGTCTTTATCCTCCCAATCATGCCTCCCATATTTTACATATCTAAAAGGACTCACTTCTTTTACATCTCTGGATCATGTACATGTTTCCACGTTATCAATATGTACTAGGAAAATCTTTGCCTCATTTGTCTAATTGATGAAGTCATCACAATGATTAACTATGTCAGCGCTATTTGTAGTAACCTTCATGTCTCATAGGATATAACCTCTTGAAATCCCATGCTCAGCACATTGATGGATTTTGAATAATTTCAGCCCAATATCGAACCCCGTTGTTTCTCCTTGTATTAAATCTATGGGGGTTGAAGGTTCAAACATGTCAAATAAGAAGCATAATCCCATGATCAAACATATTGGGTAGGAAATTTTATGGTCATATTTATGCTAGCACATCTTAGAGTAATTGTTCAAGGTCACCAAAGGTTTAGTTTGGGTGTTCGCAGTAGAGATTTAGAGTTGAAGAAAGTGAGCAGGTTATTCTCAGGATTTTCTCCATGAAGATATTATGTGAATTGATAATGAAGGTAAGTATGTGTAGTCACCTTGGACCTTATGGAATCTTGAAAGAAATAGACCGATCTATGCGTATGATGTCCCCCATCGTTGTTCTCCATGCACCCGGTGTTTCATGTGCCTACATTAACAAAGGTAGTTGGGAATCATTTGCCTATCATTCCAGTGGAAGCTATGAAAGGTAAAGTTAATGGGTAATAGGCTTATGAGAGGTACCAAATTATCATCCTTGTTAGATAAGTCTAGAAATTGAGATTGCCTCTGTCAAGTGCTATGGCTAAGTCTGTGTGTCGAGGAGATCACCTCGTAGGCCGAAAGTGTTGAGGAAAGGAAATATTCTCACTTGTTTGTAGATCCAAATGGCTGTGGTTCAAAGGGTACTTTCTATGTGTTATGATTTAAATTGTACAATTCATGTCAAGATACCACTCATGTTAATGTAATGCCCTAATATTGGGATCAGTATTGTTGATATATACTGTGATGCGTAGTTGAGTTATAGATATGGTGTTAGGGTGGTTTTGGTGAGCGGATAGGCCCAATTACAGAGAAGACTCTGCCAAAACTTTTGAAAAATTTGGGAGTTAGTCAAATTTGGGGGATTGCGATCTGTGAAAGAAGGAGATGAACTATGTTGGGTGTTTTGGGCAGGATCTACTCCTCATTCGAGGACGAATGATCCTAAGTGGGGGAGAATGTAAGGACCCATAAAATTTCGTAAAGGAATTTAAGGTTTCGTGGTACCGGGGTAGGTTCGCGTGTTTGAGGATGGCAGAAATTCTTCACGACGAGCTTGTTCACCGCGGCTCGGACCTTTTGTGTTGAACAGTGCGTTGGGGAGTTGAAGAAAATCTTTGGAAGCGTAGGGTATTTCTGCTGTTCATTCTACGGTCGCAAAATTGATCTGTGGACCGCAAATCTGTCGCGAATTGAAGCAGGGAGATTGTTGCATTTGAAGGACATTTCTGCGGTCCATTATGCGATCGCATATGCACTTCGCGGACTGCATTTCAGTCGCAGACTTGGCATGAGGAAATCTAGAATATGATTTTGTTGTCGAGTCTGCGGTCCTAGAACAGGTCTGTGGACCGCAGAACTCTCGCAGACTGGGTCAGGCGAGTCCAATTTTATGGGCATCATTTTTGAGGCCATTATGCGGACCGCATATCAATTATGCGGCACGGTCTGCGATCGCAGACCCGGTTTCGGCAAGTTTAAGTTTTGAAAATTTTATCCGATCCCATTTTTTATAAAAAGGCTTTGGGGTTCATTTTTAAGGGCTTCATATGATATTTTTAGAGAGAGGTGAGAGTATCTTAGAGAGAGAAAGAGAAGACCTAGCCATTTGTTCATCAATTCTTGCTCAAGACTTGAAGATTTCACAAGGATCTTGTTAGGGCTTCAAAGAGGTAAGAATCCCTTTTCCCCAATTCTTCAATTACTAGTTTGGGGTAAAACAATGGGCGATTGGGAGAATGATTTTTAGGTGTGAGAGTATTATGTATACATGCATGTACCAATAAGGTTTGTGGGAAGATTGTTGATCTCAAATGGGTAAAGATTGGGTTGTGGAGTGAAGGAAACCTTGTGGAAGAATCTTGTAATCAAATTTGCACATCTAGTGTTTGATAAAATGCTCAAATGAGCTAAGACCATGAATATCTTCCTAATTTTTGTTCAATCTTGTTATGTCTCAAAATAGATTGAAGTTGCTAGAATTTTCAGTACGTTGTAGTAATTTAAGGAAAGTTCAAAGCGAGGTATGTTGGATAAACTACTCTTTTAGAAATGAATTCCATGATGTTCCCTTAAGTTTTAAGTATGGTTGGATCAAGTTCCTTATTCCCATGTTCCGAGTTGTTCCCAATAATTTCGATTGTCCCGAGTAAGCAAGTGTCGAGAATTATGTATTCAAAATGTGTTCCGAATATTCCTATCACATTATGTTATCCTTCGGGAATGTGTCCAAAAATGATATATGTTATGGCCTTGAGTCGTGTTCCAAATGAAAGCCAGTATGCCAAATAGTGTGAGAAAAACTCGATATGCTTAAGACTCTTAACTGCTCATATGTGTACCTAAAGTATTGATTGGAAATGCCTTGTTATTGATAATATATAAAGATACTTGAAAGTGAAAGAAGTGAGTTGAAGATATAAAGTGTGGCCACCGTGCCAAGAATGAAAGCTATAGTTGTAGCTAGTGGTGTCAATGAAATGAGATGATGTGAGAAAGATTATGAAATGAGCCTTGATTTAACTGTTTCAAAATTACTTCAAAGTAGATTTTCCTAAAAGATTATGTCCTCAAGTCATGTCCCAATGTGGATGTTTTAACTAATGCTATGCTTTGTGAGTATTTTCAATGTGTTTTGCATTCTTACATATTTGTGAGTGGAAATTGTGTATTGCCCTTTTTGAGTAAAAGTATTTCAAGAATAAATGGTGTGTTACTTGTTTATTATTTTAACTTGCGCATCGATTGCCAATCATTTTACTCCATTTCTTGGAAAGTAATCTATTATGCTTAAATTCTTCATTTCTAATAAACTTAAAGTTGTGATTCACGGAATATTTTATATGTTGATATTTATGATGATGATCCATGAAAGGAAAGAAATGAAAGTGTGGAATATGAAATACGACCATTGTGCCATGAATGAATAATCATATGTATGGCCAAGAGAGCTAATGAAATAATGATGTTGTAAGTGGATGAAAATCCCAATGAGGCTATAAATGGTGTAAATTTGTATTGCAGTTTCCTTTGTATGCAAATCATAAATATTTTTGGGAGTATCATTAGTCACCAAGGAAGGGTAATTTGAAATAACCTAACCCCAAAACTACACGTGCCGGTATAGGAGTGGTTTGTGATTATTTCCCTTATTTGGGATGAGATTGATGTGATTCAAATATTTTTCCTTAATTGGAATGAGATGATTGATAGAAAAGGATGATGTCGATCCACACAGCATTGTGGTGAGATGGCCTAGCCGATCGGGTCGTTATCGGACGTCATACCGCACATATGGTGGTGATTGTACTGGAAATTGTAATTAAAATTGTGATTGTGGTTGATGTATCAGATGAGACGACCTAGCTGATCGGGTCGTGATCGGATTCCATGCTAAAGATACGGTGGTATTGGTATTGTGAACAATGGTATATCGGTGCTAAAGATCTCCCAACCAAAAATAATATAATCTTCGTTTTTTGGAAATTATTATGTTTTAACTTGGCATTTGGATATCATTGATTGTGACTTGTTATTTCTATGGTTTTTCCTTTATTATATTGGCATTTTATTTTAAAGTGGACAGTTAGCTTTACATACTAGTATTATTCCATATGTACTAATGTCCCTTTTTCGGGGGCACTGCATCTTCAATGGATACAGATAGTTTATCAACGGGCAACTTTGGTCCTCGTTAGCAGTCACTCTCTATTCAACAGGTTTAGTGAGCCCTTCTATATTTCGGCCTGATGTCATTTGAGTTGTATATTGTGTTTTAAGGTATAGCCGGGGCCTTGTTGCTGGCGCTTCCATACTAGTCTTCTATTGTACTTAGAGGCTCCATAGATAGGTTGTAAGTGGTGTTTGATGTGAGGAATTGAACTAAAAATATTGGTATTTAGCAAACATATTTTTTCATTATATCTATAAACTTGTAATATTTTGAAAATTATGAAGGAAGCTGCTAATAGAAATTAATTGGGAGTTGTTAATGAAATCTTTTCAGTGTTTGATTAATGGATTGCATCTCCTCTTTATTCATGGATGAGTTTGGGTAGAAGGAAATCTAATAGGCTAGCTCGGCCAGGTTCACTCGGTTGAGCATCGGTCGCGCTCCTCGAGTTCGGGGCGTGACAAGGAATGCCTCGGTAAGTCATAGGCAGTGATCTTGATGAATTTTGATGGTGAACACACTAAGAGGGTTCGGTTCATACACCTAGGAACCAAAGAATCTTTCTATTGACTTGGAGAATAGAGTCACTCCTCCCACCAAACCTTCAATCGTTGAGTCGTCAAAACATGAGCTCAAGCCACTACTGCCATACTTAAGGTATAGGTTTCTTGGCTTTAATGATACTCTACCTGTAATCATTTAATCTTTGTTAAATAATGTACAGGTTGAGAAATTATCGGATGTCTTAAAGAAGCATAGATGAGCTATTAGTTGGACAATAGCAGATATCCGGTGGAATCCCGCCGGTATTTGTGAGCACAAAATTCAACTTCAAAAAGGATATCAAACCTAGTGTGGAGCACAAAAATAGGTTGAATACCTCCATATAAGATATGCGAAGAAGGAAATCATAAAATGGTTGGATGCTATGGTTGTTTATCCCATCGCGGATATTTCTTGGGTGAGTCCAGTGCAATGTGTTCCAAAGAGTGGAGGCATGACCATAGTTTAAATGAAAATAATGAAACCATTCCAACGAGGACTATGATCGGATAAAGGGTTTGTATGGAGTACTGGAAGCTCAATAGTGCCACTTGTAAATACTATTTCCCTATTGCTTCTTGGATGTATACTCTGACTACAACCAAATAAACATAGCCTTGAAAGATAAAGAGAAGACGATATCCACTTGTCCTTATATGATCTTTGCTTTTAGTCAAATACCATTTGGGTGGTGCAATGCCCCAACCACCTTTCAACGGTGCATGAAGTAGATTTTCTCGGATATGGTGGAAGTCTTCTTGGAGGTATTCAGGGATGACTTCTCTGTGGTTGGTTACTCATTTGAAAATTGCCTTGACAATCTAGGGCAACTATTCAAAAGATGCGAAGAGACTAACCTTGTGCTTAATTAGGAGAAATAATATTTCATGGTGGATGAGGGTATTGTTCTTGGCCACAATATCTCCAAGAAAGGCATTGAGGTTGGTCGAGCAAAAATTCAAGTTATTTCCAAGCTTCCTCCTCCTACTTTTGTCAAGGGTGTTAGAAGCATTTTAGGGCATGCCAGTTTCTATCGAAGATCTATCAAAGACTTCTCAAAGATTACGAGCCCCATGTACAAACTTCTTGATAAAGATGCTAATGTGTTTGATGAGAAGTGCCTCAAAGCTTCTGAGAATTTGAAAGCAAAGCTCACCACACATCCATTATTGTCACTCCCAATTTTTCTCTTCTATTTGAATTTATGTATGAAACTAGCAGAGTGGCTATTGGGGCGGTGTTTAGTCAAAGATAACAAAATTCTACACCCCATCTATTATGCAAGCAAGACACTTAAAGATGCACAAGTGAACTACACGGTGACCGCGCAAGAGTTGTTTGCCATGGTCTATGCTTTTGAAAATATTTGGACCTACTTGTTGAGATCTAAAGTGATAGTATTTACATATCATGTCTCTCTCCATTACCTTATGGCAATAAAGGACGCCAGACCAAGGTTGATTAGGTGGATCCTTATACTCTTAGAATTTGACTTTGAAGTCAAAGATCGGAAAGGAACGTAAATCAAGTTACAGATCACCTATCTAGGCTTGAAGAGGAGGGAGACCAAAGGGATATCTTGAGATCAATTACGCCCTTTTGGATGAGCAAATTTTGGCATTATCTAGCACTTCAACTCTTTGGTATGCCGATATCGCTAACTTCTTAGTTAGTGATCTTATTCGCAACGAATTGAAAAGTTATCAAAAGAAGAAATTCTTGAGGTATATTAGGCAATACAATTGGGAAGGTCCATAATTGTTTTGGATATGTGCCTACAACATCATTAGGCGTTGTGTTCCAGAAGAGCAGGTGATGTCGATTCTTAAAGTGTGTCATGACTCTTCAATTGGGGGTCATCATGGTGAAAACTGCACTGCAGCAAAAATCCTTGAGTGTGGCTAGTATTGGCCATCAGTCTACCAAGTCGTCAATCTGATGGTAAAATCATATGATCAATGTCTACGACAAGGGTCCATTTCTAAATGGCACGAGATGCCCATGAACTTTGTGACGGAGATAGAAATCTTTGATATGCGAGGGGGTCGATTTTATGGGTCCCTTTATGAGCTCATATGGTATGACGTATGTCTTGGAGATAATGGATTATGTTTTGAAGTAGGTCAAAGTGGTTGCCCTGCCAAATAATGAGGTGAGGAGTGTAACCGCCTTTTTGAAGAAAATATATTTACTTGATTTGGCACCCCAAGAACCATCTTTAGTGTCGGTGGATCTCATTTTTGCAATAATGTCTTTGCGGGGTTTCTAGAGAAATATGGAATTAAGCACAAGGTGGCCACTCCGTAGAATCCTCAATCAAGTGGTCAAGTTGAAGTCTCCAACTGAGAAATAAAAAACATCCTAGCAAAAACTATTAATGCAAATAGGACAGATTGGTCAACAAAGCTAGATGACGCTCTTTGGGCTTATCGGGCAACATTCAAAATGCCTATAGGAACTTTGCCTTATCGGTTGGTCTTTGGTAAGGCATGCCACTTACCAGTTAAACTAGAATACAAAGCCATGTGAGTGTTGAAAAAGTTAAGTTTTGACTAGGCTGAAGCTTTTATCAAGGATGACCCAACTCAATGAGATGGATGGGTTCTGTTTCCAAGACTATGAGAATGCATCAATGCTATAAACTAATAGAAAGTGAAATAACTCCTGCCAGGAGCTTCAAGTGGATTTGGGAAATCCACTATCCTAATAAATTAAAAATCCTCCTATGGAAGTGTTGCCATGATATACTATCATGTAGATCTTATCTCCACCACATTGGAATGAATGTGGATAAGGTCTGTACTATTTGTCGAGAGGATGTTGAGGACATTCCACATATTTACCTACACTGCTACATTGCCAAATATTCTGGTACTCTTTAAATCTGAACAACATCTCTCCAAATTCAGACCACTCCCATTGGCTGGATATAATAAGATATAGCAATCCAAGTATACCATCCATCAATGTAACTTGGTCTCAACTTTTTCCCTTTTCTATGTGGAACCTTTGGATTAACAAGAATAGAAATATTGAAAATAATACTACTATTAATATTTCAATACCCTTTGTCATTAAACAAGCTATAGAATATGTTCTCCTGACTAACAGAGAAAGTAGTCCTTCGAGGAAAATCCATTGCAACACTGGCTGGCATAAACCTTGTACTGGATGGTACAAGCTTAACGTGGATGGAGCTTTCAAGAATAATATCAATGGATTAGGAGGAGTCATAAGAAACATCAAGGGTGACTGGATCCTGGGATTTCATGAGAAAAAACATGCATTAACATGTACGCATACAAATATTCTAGCCTTAAAAAGGCTTTGAATTGGCCCTTCAACATAACCTGTTGCCGCTCGAAATAGAAATTAACTCGACACAGGTAATCAATCTTTTGGAATATGTACACACCTCTTACGACTATCTTCTACACTTTTGCAAGTGGTCGATATCCAGGAAGGGGAGGGAGCTGGTAATCCGGCATTACTTTCGACAAGGAAACGAAGTAGCTCACCTGTTAGCCCAGGAAGGAGCTAGGCAACCCAATCCTGATAGCTAATGAGTGTTTACTATTTCTTTTAGTCTCATTTCTTTAGTTTTTGTGACCTTTAATTATAAAATGAGGTAATTTATGGTATGCATTGCTAGATTTTCAGGTAAATGAAGTCTCGAAGAGAATTGAAATTAAGTGAAGTAGATTTGTGAAAAAAGAGTGAAAGAAGTGCAAACATTTCCAGTGGAATCGCATCTGCGCAGAACCATCTACATCTGTGGTCTCACATCTGCAAGAAAAGGTACGCATTTGCGGAAGAAGATATGCGAGGCAGGCATCGCATCTGCAATTGATGAACCACTTCTGCGGACACACTTCTGCGCTTGGAGTCCGCTTCTACGGATGCACTTCTGAGGACACTTGTCCGCTTTTGCAGAGTGACTATTTTTAACCAAATATAGCATCTGCGTGCAGAAATTCCGCATCTGCGAAGCCGCACCCGCGATGCTTGTTCTGCAGGTGCGGCCAATGGGCTTCAGACCTGGGCAGGATTGACAATTCATATTTTCTCCATTCCAAACCCACAAATACACGACCTACATTATTAGAAAAATATCTTTGGCATTTTGGCATCTTTGGACTATCTTTGAATTATTTTTGAGTCTCTTGGCTAGAGAACACAAGTTTTCGAGCTAGGGTTCTTGCACACACACTTGGGTCTTGTTGATTTGAAGCTTTTGGTTGAGAATTTCTTACCCATTTATGTTCATTTCTTCATTTCCTTGCTTTGTATTGTATATCTAAGTGTGTAGTATTTTTTCCATCACTTGAATCCTGTTTATGGGAATATTCATATTTAAAGTGTGGATTAAATATCTTGTTATACTTATATATTGAACACTTTTTATTTATTATGAAGGGAGTTATTGTTCCTTTAATTATTCTTTAGTATTTCCAAAGGGATTAGCTAACCCTAGGACTCGCCCATTCACTTCGAATTAATTTTGGGAAAGATAATATGGGGTTGGAGAAGATTAATTAACAAGAACTTGAGGCGTTATCCCTCACATTATAGATTCTACCTAGGGATAGGATTGAACTACTTGTAGTCATATTCGGACGTGCTTAATCTCTTAATCGTTTTAGGGATAATTCAATTAGGAAGTCTTGTTAGTGTTCGGAAGAAGGTAATATAGAATTATTACCCGAGGTTAATTAACATAAACTCGCTCATATTTATAAAATCATGAAATACATTGGATAGTTACTTGAGTGTAATTCCCAATGTATCCATGCTTGTAGCCATTGATCATTTTACTTACTTTCTAGATTAGTTTATATTTTTGTATTTTAAACATAAATATTTTCACAATCACCTTTTAAGTGTTTGGCTTAGCATAACAAGTGCTAATTATCTTAGACGTCTAATCGCCTACATATTGTTCTCTATGGGATTCGACCCCGACTCATAGTTGGGTAAATTATATTGCATGTGACCGTGTCCATTTACTTTTTAGTAGTGGATTTAAACGTCATCAAAATTGGCGTCGTTGCCGGGGAACAATTTGTTTGAGAAGTAACCATACGTGCTTCGGTCCAAACTTGTGAATATTTGTGTAATTATTTTCTTATCTTTGTTTATCTTCTTATTTGTTTTCTTATTTATTTTCATAGTTTTGAAAAATGGCATCATGTAATGAAAATTGGTCAAATAGTAGTTGTTCATACTTTGATGACCCTTATCCTTATTGTGGAGTACCACACTCATGGAAAAATTATTTAAATTTTTCCGGGGGCGGATTGGGCACACAATCGCAAACCCATGAGTAGAGTATATGTGATAAATGTGGTGGTCAAAATGGCCATTGGGATAATTGTGCTTATTTGTCCTTTCCGTTCCCAAACCCCCACTATGATGATTCTACTTTTTGTGATAACAAGTATATGTACATGGAAGTGGAAGAAATTAGGCATGGTCAAAATGGAGAGTTCATGTGGTACTGCAAACAAGAAATACAAAATTCATACATCTTGCAATTTGAAAATTCAAGAATGCAAAATGACATTCCTCAAAAGAAAGCCAATAAATGTAAAATGAAGAAATTGATATTTGGCTTGATCATCTGCTTATCACCCCCACTGCTCGTGGTCACAGGCTTGATTCCAATTTAGGTGCCCAATTCATAGCGTCCAAGTGGCGAGAAAAGTGGTAAAGTTGATTCGCCGTATTTGAAATTTTAGTTGTTTTTTGAAATTTCATCATTTTGAAATTTTGAAAACGATGGAAGTCTTCTAGTGCACTAAATTTATACCCAAGACTTCTAGTGCACTAATTTAGAAGTCTTGAGTATAAATTGTGTGCTAAACTCATGTTTAGAAGTAAAAGAAATCGACAGTTGTTGGGTTTTTTTGAAACACATGATGAACACCACAGAAGCGGAAAATGTACCGAACATGCGGCCTCGCACCTGCGATGTAAATTCCGCATGTGCGATTTTTGGTCAGTAGTCACTGTTCATAGAAGCGCATGAAATTCCGCAGAAGTGGAACCTCACTTGTGTTGATATTTCCGCAGGTGTGGTAACTGGGCAGTTCTGGCACAAATAGTGGCTCTGCAATTATGGCTTGCTGGGCGCGTTTGGCTTGATTCTTTGGACTAATTGCATTGTTTTGAAGTGCTTAACATAATTTTAATTCCCGACTAACTTGGTTTTGGTTTTATAGGTACTTTAAACTTAAAAAATGGAACCAAACACAAACGAAAATGCAACGCTTGATCACGAAATTGAAGAAGTGCCTGAGGATTTGAACTATAATACCAACATATTCATGTCTTTGAGTGCCAAAATCGGTATTATGATGATCTCCTCATGAAGAAGCTCAAACATGAGAAAGGAATTGCCGATGACAAAGTGACCAAGCTCCTTCTGGACCTGCTTCATCCTCACTCCATGCAAGGCCAATGAAGAATGGGTTAGGGAATTTTACTCCAACCTAAAGCGTACACATTTCCAAAACCATGAACTTACAATAAGGGGAAAGATTGTGAACTTTAGAGTTGAAGAGATAAATGATATCTATGGGCTTCAAAATCATCCGCTCGTGCCAATGCGAGAAAGAGAAACATGCGACAATGGTGATTGGCTAGTCTCAAAGCTTTGTCCTACAGGTCAAACAGTGACTTGGGGTAAAAAGAGAAAAAACATCAAATGTCTTGATTTCACAGCTGAAGCAAAAATGTGGTTGTATATCATTGCGAGCAGAGTGTCTCCTTATGGGAAAGTGTCTGATGTCCCATATACTAGGGCCCTGATAATTGCTTGCATACTTGATGGCATTCCAGTGAATGTGGGTCATTACATCGTTCAGGAGCTGAAGGAGTATGTGCTTCAAGGTGGCTCGACATTGATATTTCCATCATTGATTACAGAGTTGTGCCAGCGTGCACATGTAGATGCATGGGATGGAGATCATTGGATATCGGCGGACAAACCCTTTCACCCATTGAGAGAAATAGGAGAAGGTAGTGTGCTAAAGAGCAAGAAGAGGAAAATGGTGATTACTGTAGGTGAGGGGTCCTCCTCACAAGCTACTCAAGCCGAGTGACCATTTGGGATGCTAAATTCCCAACTTGCCTCCATTCGTGACTTAGTGTCATAGCTCCCTAGTGGGCCCTCACAATCCCATCATATACCCGAGTATTTTACTAGGGAAGAAATGAAGACCTACATGGAGAACCAGAAAAAGCAAGCAGAGTCGCATGAGAAGTTGGCAGCTTCTGTTAGCAGGCTTGAGGCAGCCTATGGCAACATGGCCAAGGCACATGTAGATCTTCTGTCACGACCCAAAATCTCACCACAAGTATCATGATGGCACTTAGTCTTTAAGACTAGGTAAGCCAATTTTAATAACAATTCAAGACATTTTTTTTTATAGATAATCGAAACCAACAACGGAAATAATTATAACAACCTCCCAAGACTGGTAATACTGAATCACGAGCTCTAACTGAATACATGAAATGATCTCAAGGATCGAATATACAATATTGTTTGAATAATATTTAACAGTACAATAAAATGGGAAGATTCCAAGGGACTGCGACGACCAAGAAGCTCTATCTTGAATCCTTGCGATCAACACACTAACTCTGCTCGAGTCCAATATCTCCAGTACCTGGCTCTGTACAAAATGTGCAGAAGTGTAGTATGAGTGCACCACGGTCATTACTCAGTAAGTATCAAGACTAACCTCGGTGGAGTAATGACGAGATACAGTCAAGACATTCACTGGTCTAATAACCTGTGCAATAGAGCAATGATGGCAACAAGAATCAATCAAGAATATAAACAACAAGGCCACAAGAACACCATAAATATTGTTCATACGAGTAATGAACACAAGTACAACCAAGTAATCAAGTCCTTCAAATATAAATCTTTCACCTATAAGTTTTTTTTCAAATAAATATATTTGAAATATACTCCCTTCAAATAAATATCTTTCGGATATAATTCTTTCAAATAAATATCCTTCAATATAACTCTTTCAAATAATATTTTTGAATATAATTCTTTCAAATAAAAATCACCTTGTGACACCTCATTTCATAATTATAAAAATACGGGTCTCAACCCATTTTCATATTTTCGTAATACGGGTCTCAACCCACTTTTATATTTTCACGGTACCTCGTACCCATATTTTTATGACAACGGCACGGGCGACTCACGTACCAAAATATCAATATATAAGATCCGCACGGATAACTCACGTGCCAATAATAAAATCATCATTTACTCGTGGCAACTCGTGCCGACATCTCATTTCAGAACTGCACGGACAACTCACGTGCCAATATCGTAATCATTATATATCCACAATACCTCGTGCTCATATTTCATATCACAATCGCACGGACAACTCACGTGGCAATAACATAATCCGCCCGGCAATAGCCAGAGGCTCACAATTTCAACATGTATTAGACTGTTATGAAATTTACTGAATTAACAAAACAAGTTGCACAATATATAAAAGAAATCATAAGGAAATCACAACATCACATAAAAATCACCAACACAATAATCCCACATCATCACAGATCATCCCTGACAATAGCCACCCTTATCTCTCCTATAGCCACCCGTATCACTCCATATAATAGCCACACTGTCACGACCCAAAATCCTAACTTGTCGTGATGGCGCCTATCTCAATACTAGACAAGCGGATAACCTCAATAAACCATAATTTCTTTTTAAGTTTGAAAATATAATATTTGAATTCCCACATAAAATCTTACAAATACAGATATTAATACATTCCCAAAACCCGGTGTCACTGAGTACATGAGCATCTAAATGATAACAAAGTCTAACTGATAAAACACTGTCTGAAATTATAGAACAGTACAATAACGGAAAGGAAGAGAGTCAAGGTCAGCGGACGCCGAGCAGCTACCTTGATAGTCTCTAACTGATAACACTTTGAGATCTAACAGTCGCCGTATCCGGAAGCACCTGGATCTACACACGAGGTGCTGAGTGTAGTATGAGTACAACCAACTCAATAAGTAACAAGACTAACTTTTGGGCTGAAAGTAGTGACGAGCTCAGTAGGTACAATCCAGTATAGAAATAACAGTATAGAAAAGTAGGCATGATTTGAAGTTCAACAGTTAAACTTAGTACTGTATATGGACAATCCAACCCAGGGAAGACCATCCCATATATATATATACACATCAACTGTCCGTCAGTGACTCAGTACCGTATAAGGCCAAATCTAACCCAGGGGTAAATTTATCCCCAAATTAAAATGATCCGGACAAGATCCATGTCCAGAGAAATTCATCTCAAATATAAATAAGTAAGGCAAGTCCATGCTCTGAGAAGTCCATAATAAATAAGGCAAGTCCATGCCCTGGGAAGTCTATCCCGAATATAAATCATCTCCGCTCACTGTGGGGGGTGCAGACTCCGTAGAGGCTCCTTCAGCCCAAGCGTGATATAAATCTGATATGGCCTGCTGCAGGAGGGCAACCCCGATCCATATAATAATAAATCCTACAAGGCCTGCTGCAGCGGGCAACCCTGGTCAATATAATAATAATACATATAAAGCCGATATGGCCTGCTGCGACGCGCAGCTCGATCCCATTAATATCCTCACAATGGATGAACATGACTAAGTATGAAATGTATGTTTTTAAATAATTAAATTCAACAGCAACACGACCCTATGGGTCCCAAAATATCGGCATGTAGCCTAAACATGATCTTTAATACGAGTCTCAGCTTAATTTCTCTAACACGTGGAGAATATGCAGATAATAACATGATTCTTTAATTCTATAACTCCCCAGAATTTATTTATGTCACAGTTTCTATGGTGCACGCCCACACGTGCGTTACCTCAAAACAATTTATATAACACCAAATTCCGGGATTCATACCCTCAGAACCAAGTTTAGAAATGTTACTTACCTCAAACCGTGTAATTCTTTAATCCAATATACCTTTGCCTCGCGAATCGTCCTTCGAACGTCTCGAATCTAGTCATAATTAATTTGATTCAGTCAATACAAATTATATGAATTAATTCCATATGAAAATACTAATTTTCCAACGAAATTTAAAATTGCACTCAAAGGTTTTCCATGGGGCCCACGTCTCGAAACCCGACAAAAGTTATAAAATATGAACGCCCATTCAACCACGAGTCCAATCATACCAAATTTACCAAATTCCGACATCAACTCGACCTTCAAATCTTAATTTCTTATTTTGAAAATCCTAGGCCCAAATCCTCAATTTACACCTCAAAACATGTATTCTAGTCGGAATAATCGACGATAATTCAATATTATTGACTAACAATGATCATAAGTGACTTACCTCAAGATTTCCCGTGAATTCTCTCTGAAAAATTACCCAAAATTGTGTTGAAAATGTCGGAACCCTCTGTTTTTGTACACTGTCCAGAGGTTCCGCTTCTGCGGAATTTTTAACCACATTTGCGGCTCCGCTTTTGCGGTGAAACAACCGCTTCTCTGAATGCCTTCACCTCTGCGGACAAGAAGTTTGCTTCTGCGACGAGGCTCCCCTTCCCCTTTTCCATTTTTGTGATGCGTGTGCTGCATCTGCGAGGCATAGTCCGCTTCTGCGGACCTCACGCTTCTGCGATGCCAATATCGCTTCTGCGAGCCCATTTCCGCAGGTGCGATTCCATCAGTAGACAGCAGCAAGTTTCAATTGTTTTAAGTCCAAATTTGGTCCGTTAACCATCCGAAACTCACCCGAGACCCCCGGGACGTCAACCAAATATGCCAACAAGTCCTGAAACATAATACTAACTTAGTCGAAATCTCAAATCACATCAAACAACGCTAAAACCACAAATCATACCCCAATTCAAGCCTAATGAAACTAAGCATCGTTCAACTTTTATATTCACTGCCGAAACCTATCAAATCAAGTCCGATTGATCTTAAATTTTGCACACAAGTCATAAATGACATAACAGACCTATTTCAATTTCCAAAATTTGATTTCGACCCCGATATCAAAAAGTCAACTCCCCGGTCAAACTTCCAAACTTAAATTTCTATTTTAGCCATTTCAAGCCTAATTTAACTACGGAATTGTAAATCATTTTTCGAATACGCACCTAAGTCCAAATTCACCATACGGAGCTATTGGAATCATCAAAATTCTATTCCGGGGTCGTTTATACATAAGTCAACATCTGGTCAACCTTTTCAACTTACATTTTTATCTTGGAGACTAAGTATCTCAATTCATTTCAAAACCTCACCGGACCCGAACCAATTACCCCGGCAAGTCACATAACAATTGTAAAGTATAAATTGAGCAGTAAATATGAGAACAAGACTGTAATACTCAAAATAATCGGTCGGGTCATTACACACACTTATCCCTCCACCCCGACAATATCAATAGCCACCCTCATCCCTCCGCCCTGATAATATCAATAGCCACCCTTATCGCTCTTATAGCCACCATTATCACTCCTATAATAGCCTCCCTTATCTCTCCGTTTAATATCCTCCCTTATCACTCCGCCCAGAAAATATCCCAACACACATAACAACAATGAAATGCCACTCTTATACCTGCATAATATTAATAATGGAATCCCACCCTTATACGCCGTACAAAAGTAACCCAAATCACACAACAATTTACACAGAAGATTATCACAACACTACATAATCAACTCGTAATTACAAATTGCCTTTAGGCCACAACATTTCCAAAAGTACAACAAAATCAATTAATTTCACAGCAAATAGCCTAAGGCTCCACACAACATATATAAAACCTCAAAAAGAATAACAAGGATGGAAAAATAGCTCAGCACAGGACAACACCTTCTTTAATCCAAATTTCAGATAAATATACAAATGCCTCTTTTTAAACATATTTAATTAATTATTTCCAGGAAATATCAACTTAACAAACACACGAGATTCACATAAAAATCAAAGTGGCAATCACACCAAATTATCATATAAAAATAAATTCGACAAATAAGGATTTGAGGTATGGCAAATAGAGGATTTAATAAATTTCAATAATTATCCAATTTAATACATAAAAATGCCTAAGACCTTAAACCAATAAAATTTGCACATATAAGCCCAACTACGTATTCGTCACCTCGTGTAAACGACTTTCAATCACACAATTTCCACATAAGACTCAATGCGTAAGGGGTAATTGTTAGGATATAGATTAACCTAGATTTTGAATTTAAATTCCTAATGAAATATCTGATATCTTAGGCTAGGACTACTCTTATCACGTTAACAAACCTTATCAGCTAGAGAGTTTGTATAGCACGCAACTACTGTATCAGCTTATGTATACAGAGGACGACTCATATTCTATTGTAATAGAGCTTTAGTTAATCAAATACAACACATCATTTCATGGTATCAGAGCGAAACAGCAACTCACGTCCATCTTCATCCATGGCTTTACCTTCTCTCACTAGCCTCAGCAATCAAACACCACAAACAAATCCTACCCCTTTCTCAACCAATGTCGCTCAATCAAGTTCGATAAAGCTTGATTGGAACAATTACATATTCTGGAAGTCGCAACTTCTTGCAGTACTTAGAGGCCATGACCTTGAAGGAAATGTTGATGGTACACATAAATGTCCATCTCGAATGATATCCAGCTCTTCTGAAGAAAACTCCTTCCAAGCAACGGTAAACCCAGCATATAACTCTTGGATAAAACAGGATCAACTACTGCTTTCTTGGATCCTTTCAACCCTCACTGAAGGTGTGTTAGCCCAGGTTGTTGGTTGCGTTTCTTCGCGAGACGTATGGAAAACACTTGAAAACATGTTTGCCTCGCAATCTAAGGCAAGAATCATGCAATTACGGCTTCATCTACAAACTACAAAAAAGGCAACACTTCAATGGTTGAATATCTTCAAAAGATGAAAACTTTTGCAGATAACTTAGCTATAACTGCTTATCCAGTCACAGATGAGGACCTAGTTTTATATATTCTAGGTGGACTTGGCCCAGATTAAGATGCTTTAGTTGTTTCTGTCACCTCTAGAGCAGAATCCATATCCTTAGCCGATCTCCATGGACTGCTACTCAGCTATGAATATAGGTTGGAACAAATAAATGCCTTAGAGCAAAGTTTGGCGCAAGCAAATTTGTCAGTCAAAAATTCTAATCATACTGGTAGAGGAGACAACTATTTTAGACGAAACTATAATCCTGGTTCTAATCAATACACTGGTGGAAGGGGTGGTGGTCGAGGTCGAGGATGCGGTGGTCAAAATACAAACTCTAACCATGCTGCAGTTCAGTGCCAAGTTTGCAACAAGTATGGACATACAGCTGTGACTTGTTACCACCAATTCGACCATGCTTACCAGGCTCCATCAAAACAGAAAATGGCAGCCCTTATTGCTCATCCTTCAACCATTAATGATCCAGCTTGGTATCCAGATTCTGGCGCAACAAATCACCTCATCAACGACATTACATCCATGACTGTCCGAGGTGAGTATAATGGGAATGAGCAAGTTCAAGTTGGTAATGGTGCAGGTTTGGCTATAACTCATATTGGAAATTCAAAATTTTCCAGTTATTCTAGGCCATTACAATTAAAGAATGTATTGCGTGTACCTATTGGACGGGAGTCTTGATCATGGCCTTTACAAGCTGCACTCTCTCAAGTCATCCAATTTGAAAGCTATCCAAAATAAACCACAAGCATTCCTCGTATCCAAACCTTCATTTGATCTTTGGAATAGTAGACTAGGTCATTCCTGAATAAATATTGTTAGTCGTATCATTAGAACACTTAAATTACCTTTTTCTAACAGTAGACAAAGGTAAGGGTGTCCATTTTGGCAAAGGTCACAAACTTCCTTTTTCTGTTTCTAGTTCTAGTTCTGCACATCCTTTAGATTTGATTCACACTGATGTATGGGACCCTTCTCCTCTTCTAGATAGCAATAAATTTCGTTGTTATGTTTCTTTCATCGATGATTTTAGCAAATTCGCATGGTTGTATCTCATGAACTTCAAATCTGAAGTACTTGATATCCTCTTGCGGTTTAAATCTCAAGTTGAAAACTTAATTGAACGCAAAATTAAATTAGTACAATCTAATTGGGGAGGTGAATATAAAAAATGCTCAAAGTTTTTCACTCAAATGGGGATCGTACATCAAGTTTCCTGCCCTCATACTCATGAACAAAATGGCACGACTGAAAGCAAACATCGCCATATTGTTGAAATGGGCTCAACTCTTTTGGCTCATGCTTCATTACCTATTCATTTTTGGGATCATGCCTTTTTGACAGCAGTCTATACTATCAATATAATTCCTTCTCCTTCTCTAAAGAACATGTCACCCTTTGAGATTTTATTCAAGAAACCACCCGATTATCACCTTCTTAAAGTTTTTGGGTGCACTTGTTATCCATATATTCGACCTTATAATTCCAATAAACTTGAGTTTCGATCCCTTCCTTGTGTGTTTTTAGGTTACAGTAGATATCACAAAGGCTATAATTGTCTCCATGTTCCTACAAATAGAATCTATGTCTCCGGGCAGCGGCAGACCCAGGATTTTGTGCTAGCGGGTTCAATCTTAGAAGTACATAACTTTAGTCGTAAAAAAGTAGTTGTCAAGTGGGTTCAAATAAAATATTTATACAAAATTTGCGCAACTTTAATCCTAATTTATACATATACACAGTATTATTTTTTGATAAAGCGGGTTCAGTTGAACTTGCTTGCTATATCCAGGCATGTCATTTTTGATGAGACAAAGTTCTATTTTGCCCAGCCAACCTCCCAAATGTCCAATACATTGCCCACTACTATTCAGTCAATCTCTACACTTCAAGTAGTTGCTCCTTGTCATAAGGTCCAATCCCATGTCCCTCCAACTACATTGTCTTCATCCAGTAGGCCTATCTCTCCACCTTTGCCTCCAACTGATAACCCTTCTACTAATCTATCTGTTGACTTGCCTGTCTTACCACTTGTTCCCAGTAATTCATGCCCTTCCAGTAATGTAATACCTCATTCAGGTGCCCGCACCCAACCAATACTATCTCAAGTAATTCACCCTCCTCATCACATGATTACTAGGCGTAAAGCTAAAGCACTTCCACAACCACAAGCTAACACAGTAACCAAATACCCTCTTCCACCTTCCTCTTTTCCCTCTGAACCTACCTACTTCTCTCAAGCAAACAAAGACTTAAGCTGGAGAAAGGCCATGCAAGAGGAATACAATTCTCTCATCCACAATGGCACTTGGTCCCTTGTCCCTTCTTCTATTGCCAAAAATATTGTGGGATGTAAGTGTATCTTCAAGTTGAAACTCAGACCAAATGGTTCTATTGAACGCTATAAAGAGCGACTTATGGAAAAAGGTTTCAATCAAGAGTTCAGAGTTGATTATCATGACACCTTTAGCCCCGTTATTAAGCCTACCACAATTCGTGTCATTCTTACTATAGCACTGTCTCGGGGGTCTCTTCGTCAATAAGATGTCAAGAATGCCTTTTTACATGGGCATCTACATGAGGAAGTCTACATGACTCAACCGGCAGGCTTTGTTGATCCAAAATTCCCTAATCATGTCTGCAAATTGCATAAAGCACTCTATGGGCTTAAGGAAGCACCTAGAGCATGGTTTGAGAAGCTTAGCACTGCCTTATTGGAACTTGGTTTTCTTGGTTCGAAGTCTGATTCTCCTCTCTTTATTCGGAAGCGCAGTGATCATATTACGTTCATCCTTGTCTATGTTAATGAATTAATTGTGACAGGCAGCTCTAGCTCATTCATTTTGGATTTGATCAGGAAGCTCTCCAATGCTTTTGCACTCAAAGACTTAGGCAATCTACATTACTTCTTGGGGATAGAAGTGAGCCATGCCCGTGATGGTTTGATCCTGTGTCAGTCCAAATATATTAGAGATCTTCTTGCTCGAGCCAAAATGGAGGGAGCCAAGCCCATTGCAACCCCTATGCTTGCTGGACAACAACTTTCTCAACATGGTAACACCACATTTCATGATCATTCTCTATATAGAAGCCTTGTGGGAGCACTTCAATACATCACTATAACTAGACCTGATGTCTCCTACACTGTAAACAAGTTGTGCCAATTCATGCACAATCCCATGGAGTCACATTTTCAAGCTATGAAAATACTACTTCGCTATCTTAAAGGGACTATTCATCTTGGCCTTCTCTTACGTCCATCCTCACAGCTTCATATTAATGGCTTTTCTGATGCAGATTGGGCTGGTAGTCCAGATGATAGACGCTCCACTCATGGTTATTGTATTTACCTGGGGAAAAATATGGTGTCGTGGAGTTCTAAGAAGCAAAAGGTTGTTGCTCGCTCAAGCACAAAAGCTGAGTATAGAGCCTTAGCTGCTGCTACTGCTGAAACTACATGGCTCCAACATCTTCTTCAGGAACTTGGGGTCATCCTTCCTCAGCTCCAAAGTTATGGTGTGATAACATCTCCGCTACCTACCTTACTGCCAATCCAATTTTTCATGCTCGCACAAAACATATTGAACTGGATTTTCATTTTATTCGAGAAAAAGTAGCAGCAAAAGATCTTCAAATCCACTACATAAGTTCAGTTGATCAGATCGCAGACGTCCTCACAAAATGTCTCTCTAGCAGATGATTTTCCCATCTTAGAGACAAACTTATTGTGGTCAATTCCCAGCTGCACTTACGGGGGGGGGGGGGGGGTGTTAGGATATAGATTAGCCTATATTTTGAATTTAAATTCCTACTGAAATATCTGATATCTTAGGCTAGGACTGCTCTTATCACCTTAACAAACCTTATTAGCTAGAGAGTTTGTATAGCACACAACTACTGTATCAGCTTATGTATATAGTGGACGACTCCTCTTCTATTGTAATAGAGCTTTGGTTAATCAAATAAAACACATCATTTCAGTAATTATTCCACTCAAAGTTAGGCAAGATACTTACCTTTACGGAGTTAGGCCGATATTCCAAAATAACCTTCTTGTGTGAAATGATCTCCGGACGGCTCAAATCTAGCCAAATAAATTATATAACTTCATTAAAATTCATCGGAAATAATTCCGGATAATATAACATTGACTTAAAATTTCACATTAAAAAGTCAATCTGAAAGTCAACGCGGGACCCGCCTCTCAAAACCCGATAGAATTTTTATGAAATCCGAGCACCAATTCTGATACGAGTTCAACCATACCAAAATTACTAAATTCCGATAACAACTCGGCCCTCAAATCCTCAATCTTAACCTTAAGGGTTTTCACAATTTTTTTCCAACTTAAAACACCAATTAAATGTTAAAAACAACAATGGATTCGGATAATTTAACCAAAATTAAGTTAGGAATCTTTACCCCAATGTTTCTCTTGAAAATCTCCCGAAAATCGCTTCTTCCAAGCTCTAAAATCGTCAAGAATGAATAAAAATGGCTAACTCCCGAATATAAGCTTCTTTCCAAGCAAGTCGCATCTGTGAAATGCGACTTGCCTCATTATTTCCAGCCAAAACAAAAGACAGTACCAGCCTTCAGTAAATCGGTCATAACTTTCTGTACAAATGTCCAAATGACGAATGGTTCAAAGATGTACCAATGTCCAGTGCGAGCGCGCAAGTGAGGCAGAATACCATCCAAAGTGCGCGGCCATATGCGCGAGCGCATTCCCAGGTGCACGGCCGCGCAGGTCCTATTTCGGAAAGAGTCCTATTTTGCGTAGGAGAAGGTGTGTTCGTTTGGGCCCGACCCTACTTGGTATATATACATGAAAAATAGTATTTTTGGTACTTTTCGCACATCTAAGACCTAAGGAAGCTAAGAAGAAGTGGGAGAACAAGAGTACAAGGATTTCATCATTCAATCCTCATCCAAGACAAGGGTTTGGATCGTTTATGCTTTCTTTTATCTTAAACTTATTTGTGATCAATTACTCCATATCTATGGAGTAGTTCTCTTTTAGGGTTTGATGAATTTGTTGTATTGATATTTGTTTGTGGATTATAACTATAGTTTTTATGTATTGAATCGTTTGGATGATTTAATTATTAAATCTATATTCACATGTTCATGTAATTGAGAGAGGCTAGTTGAATTATCGTTTAACCCTAGTTAGGAGGATAATCGAGAGAGGTTCTCCTAAAGACCAATCCACTACGAATTCTTGCATATCTTCACTGAGCTTAAATTGGTTCATATTGTGAGGTTGAGACTTAATCGAGAGAGGAGTTTCTACTAAACGTTTGAACTAATAATTTGGTGAATTCGAGAGACTTACTTGAACATTAGAAGTGAATGAACTAGAGTTAAATCCCAGACATTTATCTTGCACCTATCTAATCAACCCCTATTCCCCCCATTGATATCTTCCTTGCTTATTTTTGTTCGGTTGTCATTAGTCAATTAGCTCTAGATTCTTAGTTAATTTTAGTTTTAATTCACATAATTCTAAACTATTGATTATCTTGGATAGCAATCTAGTTACAAACTATGATAATATTATTTAACTACAATCCATGTGGATATAATATTATATTATATTATATTCGACTAACGAGCATATTTAAGTGTGTGTTTTGCGCTCGTCAACCAGGTGACTTTTCCCTATGATGGATGGCATGACGACTTTCTTAAGGGAATTAGCATTGTTTTGTTATATGGTGACTTTTGGATTGTTTGGTACTAATAAAAATAGTCTCTTGTATGTGATGTGTGAATTAAGAATACCCCTCCAAATTATTGTTGTAAATTTAAAAAGTAAGTTGCATGGGGAAGAATAATTGTTGTAATAACGTTTTGGCTTATTTTGTGACTCTTTGCCCACTAGTTAGCATGATATTGCTCTAATTTTTCTTATTAAGAAGTGAAATTGATCCGTCTTGATTAGTTCATATGCCAGAGTGTTAGTTTTTGTTAAACATAATTCTTGTATTTACTTTTATCATCTAGAACTTGCTGATTGGTCTTCAAGACTAATGTTAACTATGTTTGGTTGGAGGGATGACCTTAGGCATTCTTTGTGATCTTTGAAAAAGCTTCTTTAGCCTTTCGAGCCTACCATTGCATAAATACTATCATTAGTTAATCCCATTTGAGCCTTTAACCTTTTCTTTGGCTACCTCATTAAAAACCTTTACCCTTTTTGTGAAATAATTTCCTCTTTTGAACCTGTCCCTCCTTGAATGTTAAGAATGAGGCTAAAAGCCTAAGTTTGGGGTGTTGGTATTAATTAGGAAATGGTGAAGATGTACATTGTGTGTAGAAACATATACCTCAAAGTTGTTTATATGAAGATACTCAAGTTCCAAAAGAAAATAGTTGTATAAAATAAAAAAAAATAAAAAATAAAAAATGGAGTCTTGAGAAATTAGAGAGGTACTTTAAGGTGGTTCTATGTTGGTAACTAGATGTAAATAAAGGCTATGTGGTTTAAAAAGAAGCAAAGTGCAAAAAGAAAAGATAAATGTGAGTAGTGTTCAAGGAGGGTGTAGTCACTTGTATCCCAAATGCTTATCCTACCCTCCCCTAAGCCTACATTACAAGCTTAAAAAGTCCTTATGGGATCTCCAACCGAATGTTCTTGAATAGGCGGCGGATTAAAATAAGGGCAAGCTTATGGCATAATATTTTGTAACACTTGAAATTCTTTGTTGAGAGTGTGTCTTTGTCATTTATCCCTCGTGCTGTTATTATAAATATGGTAATTTTGGAACTTTCTTTCTTGTGAGGGCACATAGATTATGATGGATTGGTGACATTGATATATTACGAATTGAATAAATTGAGCCTATGTAGTAGACTCGTGCTTTTGAGTCATTTCTTGAGGCTTGGTTGTTGTCACTTGATTATGTTAAAACTCTATTGCATTCTTGAGATTGTTTTAAATGAGGGAGTTATTTGGTTGAGATTCACATGCTTGAGCCTAATTATTAGTACCAACCAAGTCCATAAGTGTTATGCTTAATTAGAGAATGTGATTTGGAAATGATAGCGAAGCTAATTGTGCTTTGAATATTAGAGCCTCATTAAAAATTTTGTTTTGATTTGCTTGAGGACAAGCAAAAGCTTTAAGTTGGGGGTGTTGATGAGTGGTGATTTTACCATTTAATTTAGTCTCTTTTCTTTAGTTTTGTGACCTTTAATTATAAAATGAGGTGATTTATGATGTGCATTGCTAGATTTTCAAGTAAATGAAATCTCGAAGAGAATTGAAATTAAATGAAATGGATTCGTGCAAAAAGAGTGAAAGAAGTGCAAACGTTTCAAGTGGAATCACATCTGCGCAGAACCAACCGCATTTGCGGTCTCGAATCTACGAGAAAAGATACGCATTTGCGGAAGAAGAGGCGATTGATGAACCGCTTCTGCGGAAGAGCTCGGAGTCCGCTTCTGCGGCCACTTGTCCGCTTTTGCTGTGTAACCATTTTCCACTAAATATCGCATCTGTGGAGCCACGCATGCGATGATTGTTCCGCAGGTGTGGCCAATGGGCTTCAGACCTGGGCAGGATTGACAATTCATATTTTCTCCATTCCAAACCCACAAATACACGACCTAACTTATTGAAAAAAGATCTTTAGCATCTTTGGCATATCTTTGAATTATTTTTGAGTCTCTTGACTAGAGAACACAAGTTTTGGAGTTAGGGTTCTTACACACATACTTGGGTCTTGAAGATTTGAATACACGACCTAGCTTATTGAAAAAAAATCTTTGGCATCTTTGGCATATCTTTGAATTATTTTTGAGTCTCTTGACTGGAGAACACAAGTTTTGGAGCTAGGGTTCTTACACACACATTTGGGTCTTGAAGATTTGAAACTTTTGGTTGAGAATTTTTTACCCATTTATGTTCATTTCTTCATTTCCTTGCTTTGTATTGTATATCTAAGTGTGTAGTATTGTTTTCATCACTTGAATCCTGTTTATGGGAATATTCATATTTAAAGTGTGGATTAAATATCTTGTTATGCTTATGTATTGAACGATTTTTATTTATTATGAAGTCAATTATTGTTTTTTTAATTATTTTTGTTCTTTAATGTTTCCAAAGGGATTAGCTAACCCTAGGACTCGCCCATTCACTTCGAATTAATTTTGGGAAAGATAATTTGGGGTTGGAAAAAGATTAATTAACAAGAAATTGAGGCGTTAACCCTCACTTTATAGATTCTACCTAGGGATAGGATTGAACTACTTGTAGCCATATTCGGGTGTGCTTATAGCTTGTTTGGCCAAGCTTCTCAAGAGGCCAAAAGTGCTTTTTTCTCAAAAGCACTTTTTTCCTAATTTGAGTTATTTGGCCAAGCTTTTTTGAGGAAAAAAAGTACTTTTGGGAAGAAGCAGAAGCAGTTTCTGAGAAGCAGAAAAAAATAGTTTGTTTCCAAAAGCAGAAGCAGAAGCAGAAGCAAAAGCAGTTTTGACTTTTCCTTTTTACCATAAATACCCTTAACAAAATATAGTATATACCAAAATAACTGTTAAACCTAATACTTAGGATATTAATGTATAAATATTTTTTTATTATTTTTAGGATAGCTTTCTAATATATAGTGACTTTAGGGGTGAATGCTTTTATATTTGTTGAATGATTTTTAATATATTTAACTTATATTAAAAGAATTAAGTACTTTTAAATTTTATTTTCATATTTTACTTAAACAAAATAAAAAGATTTAATTATTGCCTGTAATAACAAATTTTTAAGATTATTTATTTACTTATAATATTAACTGTTAAGTAAATCTATTCACTTCAGGTGCACTTAAAGCCAAATAGGTAGACCTCATACCTAGAATTTTTCTCTCAAATTTCCGCCATCACTGTAGCAGTGAACAGTGCCAAACAGTACCGTGAACAGTGACTTCATCGCGGACAAAGCTGGAGCTTTAGGCTTCAATGGCCACAATGGCCGGCGACCAGCCAGCTTTTCCGGCTGGTCTGCCCTCCCCCAGCGTTGCACAACAACATACAAAAACTAACTCGAACCCAGCTCCTCTAGATTACTCTAAGATTTTGAAACCAAATTCTTTAAATCCTCCAGCAATGGCTACTGCTACAGCTTCAATTCAACCCATTCCATTACGACGAGCAATGTATTTGAATGGCCAACCAGTGGTTAAATTCACAGAGGCAGAAGTAGATCGAATGAACGTGATTGAAGGCCTCGAATATGCTGTCGTTGGCAAGCTTTCATATGGATCTCCGAAGATTCACGAGCTTCGCCGAATAATTCCACCTCAATGTGGTATCAAAGGTGAGAGTAATATCGGATTCCTTAGAGATCGTCATGTGTTAATTAGATTAACTCTATGGCAAGACTTCCTCGATTTCACATCGAAGAGTACGTACTACATCAAAGCCAAAGATGGGTACGAATACCAATTGCGTACTCTTATCTACGATACAAAATTTAAGGCGGGTGAAGAAACTCCGATGGCGATGGCATGGATTTCTTTTCCTGGACTGCTGCCTACCTTTTTTGTAAAGGAAACTCTATTTCCTTTGGCTACAGCTGTGGGAAGGCCTGTGTGTCTTGACGCGGCAACTACAAACAAAACTAGGCCGAGTTGTGCAAAAGTAAAAGTTCTTGTCGATTTATTGGACGAACTACCTAAAAAGGTGCGATTGGATATTGATAATGAAGCCTCTAGTGGTGTTCGAACATAATGGTTGAGAATTCAGTATGACATGCTACCAAAATATTGTAAGGAGTGTAAACTACAAGGACATGATGAAATTAAATATTGGCGTTTGCACCCCGAGCTTATTGAGAATCGAAGTAGCAAGAAAAGGAATGATCTTGCTGAGTTGAACATCTGGAATACTGCTGCTGATAAACAAGGAAAAACCAAAAATCACACTACCCCTTTAATGATTCTCACGAGTGGAAAATTAGTCGGGAACGTAGGTGAACAGTGGAAGGAAGTTCGGGATAATCGGGGAACCAACAAAAATAACAAAAGCTAGGTACAAGGGCAAACTGGTAATGCAATCGTGCCAGTGAATGTTGGTATACAGCAGGTGCAAAATAACGTTGCACTGGTGGAGGTCGAAGAAGATCAGACAAACAAGGTTCAAACAAGGAATAAATTTACAGTATTAGAGGAGGAACAAAGTAATATAAACGAGAACAACCAACTGGGGGGAAAAACCAGTCTTCAGTTCTAAAGATGGTCCTACTCCTTCTGGGATTCAGTCCACAATCGACTGGGTTCATAGAAGGTTTGGGACTAGCAAAGAGGAGCTAAAATAACTCAATGTGACCACTGACCAATCTTGTCATGCGATTCTATCTCAAACATTTAAAGATTCTGGGTAGATTGAGGATCTTGATGAGGTAAACTCTACATAGATCTTATGGAGGGATGCAGTTTAGGTTAAGGATGATCAGCTGGGCAAAACAAAGACAACAGAAGACAAGATGAAGAAGGACAACAAGCCAGGCTCACCTGGCGATAGGCTGGCGACGCCAGGCCTAAAGCCAGACTCCTCGGGCGTTAAGCTAGAGACGCCAGGCCTAAAGCCAGGCTCCCAAGGCATTAGGCTGGCGACGCCAGGCCTAATGCCAGATTCACCTGACAAGGAAGCTACAGTAAACCCCAACCTTAGTGCCACTGGAGAGATTTTGGACTATGTAGATGATGTTGTGGCGTATGTCTATGAGCTACAACTCAAGGAGTATGAACATGCTGATGAGCGGGAAATTATTCCAAGAGCATCTGGGGAAATAGAGGAAGTGCCTATGGAATCTGGCACTGATCAAACTATGCAACTACATATTAATGTTCCAATTAAGACTCCTCTACAACATTTACATGATTTAGTTACACACAATATGACACCAATTGATAAACACTTATTGAGACAAAATCCAATAGAGGATGAAGAAGATGATGAATCAACTGCAGAAAACTTCAAACAAGTGTCTAGGGAAGGGGATTTATCACCCACAACTAGTGCTAAATGAGGTAAAAAAACTAAGAAGAATCAGAGTAAAGATCCACTATAACCTTCAAGAATAATGCCCAGGAGGGTAGCGTCTCTATCTAAATGATAATGATCATAACATTAATATGGAACATAAGGTTTATGAATACACAACAGGCTTTTCCTAGGGTGATCAACATGAATAGGGAGAATAATATTTGTGTAGTTGCATTGATAGAGCCTTTTCAAAAGAAGGGACTCATTGATAGATATAAAAGGAGGTTGAATATGGAGACTGCTTATGCAAATATTAATGGGCAAATATGATTGTTTTTCGATGCAGTGGTGGAATGGGAATTAGTGGAGGATACTGAGCAACAGGTGACTGTGAGAGTGTTTCACCATGACCTGGGGCAGCACATGATGATGACATTTGTTTATGCAAAATGTTCAGCAATAGAGAGCTTGGATTTGTGGGATCACTTGTATTATTTAGCAAGTGATATGGAATTACCATGGTTGGTAGGAGGTGATTTCAATGTGATATTGCACGAATATGAGAAAATAGGGGGACTTCCAGTACACCCTCCTGAATAAGAGGATTTTGCATTTTGTGTAAATTCTTGTGGTTTGTTTGAGCAAGGGTACAAAGGAAGTCCATTCACATGGTGGAATGGGAGATCCAATGCTGAGTATATCTTCAAGAGATTGGTTAGGATTTTTGTGAATTTTCCATTTCAGAACATGTTGCCAACTATTGAAATTGAGCATCTAATCAGAACTGGATCAGATCATGCACCATTGCTAATGACATGTGGGGTGCAGACAACCAATTTTGTCAAGCCTTTTAGATTCCTAAACTTTTGGACAAAGCATGATACATTTATGGACGTGGTGATGCAGAATTGGGAAGCTGATTTCATAGGGGATCAGTTTTTGATGTTCAAGCAGAATATCAAGAGGGTAAAGGCAGCACTCTCAAAATGGAGTAGAGAAACATTTGGTGATATCTTCAAGAAATTGGATATTTTGGAGGGCATTGTTAGGGTAAAGGAGATTTTGTTTGAAGAAGAGCCTACAACTGAGAATAGGGTTGTGCTTCAAAAGGCTCAATCTGAATTGAAGAAATACTTAAGTATTGAGGAGCAGTATTGGAAGCAAAAAGCTGGGATGACTTGGTTTGCTGAAGGAGATAGGAATACAAGTTTCTTTCACAATCATGTCAATGGCAAAAGAAAAAAATTTCAACTGAAGAGGATCAAAAGTGGCAGTGGGGTATGGATTCAAGACCAGGAGCAATTGGCTACAGTTGCAGTGGACTTCTATAAAAAAATAGTTCACAAATGAAGGTGATGCTTCTGAATTTTCCTTGCTCAATAATGTACCTTCAATGGTCACTATAGATCAGAATTTGGAACTTAGCAGATTGCCAACAATTGAAGAAGTAAGGACAACAGTTTTTGAGCTTAGTGGGGAGAGTGCTAGTGGCCCTGATGGACTAACTGGCTTGTTTTATCAAACATGCTGGGATGTTATTTGTGCTGATATACACAACATGGTGCTACACTTCTATGGAGGAGTTGCATTGCCTAAATCCATCACTCACACCAATCTAGTATTGCTGCCCAAAAAACCTAGAGTTGAGACCTTCTCTGACTTAAGACCTATTAGTTTGAGAAACTTCATTAATAAGGTTTTGTCTAGGGTGTTACATGACAGATTGGAGAGTTTTTTGCCATCACTAATAGCTCCTAATCAATCCGGATTTGTAAAGGGTAGGAATATATTTGAGAATATCTTATTGACTCAAGAAATTGTCACTGACATAAGGTTAAGGAGAAAGCCAGCTAATGTGGTGATCAAGCTTGATATGGCTAAGGTCTATGATAGGGTTTCATGGAAGTACTTATTGCATGTTCTAAGGAAGATGGGATTTTCTGAACACTTCATCAACATGGTGTGGAACTTGATGTCAAATAACTGGTATTCAGTATTGGTGAATGGGCAGTCCTTAGGGTTCAAGTCGACAAGGGGTGTGAAACAAGGGGATCCCCTATCTCCAGCATTGTTCATTCTGTAAGTTTAGGTACTTTCCAGGTCTTTGAATAAACTCTTTGAAGACAAGTCATTTGTAGGATTTGGAATGCCTAAGTGGTCGGATCCTTTAAACCACTTGGCGTATGCTGATGATACGATAATATTTGCATCTGCTCATCCTTCCTCTTTCAACAAGATTATGGCAGTGTTGGGGAACTATGAGAAGATATCATGTCAGATGATCAACAAAGATAATAGTTCATACTGCATGCATTCAAAGGTTGCTAATGGATTATTTCAGGCAGTTGGAGCTATTACAGGATTTGCAAAGGTAAATTCCCCTTCACATATCTAGGGTGTCCTATTTTTTACACTAGAAGGAGGAAAGGCTACTATGTGGATCTTATCAAGAAGGTGAAGGCTAAATTGCATTCATGGAAAGGAAAGCTGCTGTCTTTTGGAGGAAAGGCAACACTCATCTCTAGTGTGTTGCAAAGTATGCCAGTTCACATGTTATCAGTCCTTGATCCATCAAATAGAATCCTGGGGCATCTACATAAGACTTTTGCTAGGTTCTTTTGGAGCACAAAGGAAGAAGGGAGAAGCAGACACTGGGCTTCATGGCAAAATCTTTGCCTTCCTAAAGAGGAAGGGGGGCTAGGTTTTAGGTCCTTAAATGATGTCTCAAGGGCACTGTTTGCTAAACTATGGTGGGGGTTTAGGACCACAAAAATTTTGTGGTCTAATTTCATGTGGAATAAGTATTGCAAAAAGGAGCTACCAACAGTGGTGCATTTTAGGGGAGGGTCTCATGTTTGGAGACAAATGCTGAATGCTAGGGAAGAAGTAGAACATGAGATCGTATGGGAATTGAAGAGTGGAACAACTAATATTTGGCATGAAAATTGGTCTGGATTGGGTGCACTTTATCACATATTACCTGAAGACTTTCCAATCAATGAAGGTCTTCAGGAGGTGGCAGAATTACGGCAAGGGGAAGCATGGGATGATCAGCTGCTAAATCAAACTTTCAATGAGGAAATTGCAGAACATATAAGGTTAAATGTGCACTATGAAGGCAGTGAGGGATATTGGGATAGGCCATACTGGATGCCAACTCCTTCAGGCAAGTTTAGTGTTAGCAGTGCTTGGCAAATATTAAGGCATAGGGCTGATCCTAATTAGGAATTCAAGCTAATGTGGATTAAAGATTTTCCATTCAAGATATCCTTCTTCTTGTGGAGATTGTGGAGGCAGAAAATAGCCACTGATGACATGTGGAGGAGGCAAGGGAAAATGGTGATGTCTAGGTGTTGGTGTTGTCAGCAGCCCCAAGAGGAATCCATTGAGCATATATTTGTCACAAGTCCTACTGCCTCTAAGGTATGGAATTTGTTCATGGGGGCTGCTGGAATTTTTGTGCAATTGATTCAATTGAAGCAGATTATAAGGCACTGGTGGTATGCTTAGTGATGTCCAAAATTAAAGCCACTATTTCAACCAGTACCAGCTATCATCACTTGGGAGCTTTGGAAGAGAAGAAATACAGGTAAATATGGTGGTTCTGTGTCCACAAATAAGGTGATTCATGAGATAAATAGGATATTGCATCAACTGGCAAGGGTGAGGTATGCTTGAATCCCTAATATTCCATTGTTATGGCCAGACATGATTCAATACTTTGAAGAATATAAACCTATATCAATCACTACAAGATTAACATGGCAGCTTCCTTTTCATGGTTGGTACAAATATAATACGGATGGAGCTTCAAAGGGCAATTCTGGACCTAGCTCCCTAGGCTTTTATGTGAGGGATGATGAAGGTGATGTGGTGTATGCTAGGGTAGTAGACCTGGGAGTGACAACTAATGTGGTGGCTGAAGCTAAGGCTATTCTTCAAGGGTTGGAATATTGTGTAGAGCATGATCTTCACCCTTTCATACTGGAGACTGATTTATTGGTGATGAAGAAGGCGATAGAAGGGGAATGGGATCCTCCTTGGGTAATTGCACAGGATATGAAGAAAATTATAGAGATGAAGGACAACTTCAATGTGATCTTTCAACATGTGTTCAGAGAAGGCAACTCAGTGGCGGATTTTATAGCTAACATTGTGTTCTCTTTTGCAGGTACATCCGAGTTTCATTCATTCTCTGAACTGCCTAGTGCAGGGAGGAGGTTGATCAATCTAGACAAATCTCAATCACTTAACCTTAGGGTTAGGATAGCAAAGAGAAGAACCCCAGACTGATGGCTTCACAGGATTGGACTCTGCACAAACTGATATGTCCAAATGCTAAGGAAAATGCTGAACCCATCATATGGTATTTTTGGAGATTGTTGAATCATTTCTCAGTGGTATTAGTATGCTTTCATGCTCAATATGAGGATGGTTTAGCAATGTTTAGAATGATGTCTACATTAAAGGTTCTAGTAGGGAAAGATCTGAGCTTACAAGATCACAAAAAGGCACAATTTCAAAGGCTGGCCTTTGCCTTGCAAAGCCTGCTTAAAGCCAGCTCATGCCTGGCTTTTGCCTTGTAAAGCCTGGCTAAAGCCAGCTCATGCTTGGCTTTTGCCTTGTAAAGCCTGGCTAAAGCCAGCTCATGCCTGGCTTTTGCCTTGTAAAGCCTGCCTAAAGCCAGCTCATGCCTGGCCTTTGCCCTGTAAAGCCTGCCTAAAGCCAGCTCAAGCCTGGCTTTTACCTTGCAAAGCCTGCCTAAAGCCATCTCATGCCTGGCCTTTGCCTTGCAAAGTCTGCCTAAAGCCAGGCTCCTCTTCTACACATTAATATTGATGAGTGAGCACATGATTAATACTTGAACAAAATCAGTCCACTGCATATGAAGATCATATAATAGCTACACTTGGAAGACTATGCTAGCTTTAACTCTATGGTGGAGATGTTTGGAATTCATTTTAGCCTGTGGACAATATACCCTGAATTCACATACACTAATAGGAGAAGGAAGCATTCAACTTATCATGTTGTAATAGCTAGTTCATTCGATTTTAGATTTTCTATCTTTTTAATAGCTAGTAGATTCATGCAACTTCAACTTTTATTTTGGTTTAGACATCTTGTAAGCTTTGGACCCATTTTGGGATTTTATTTATATATTAGCCACTAGGCAAAAATAAAAAATAAAATAAAAAAGTAAATCTATTCATGTCTTTATTCGTAATTTGATACTTAAAAGTACTTTCTGAAAAGCTTGGCCAAACAGAAATTATTGCTCAAAAGTATTTTTCAGCGTGATTAGCCAAACACAAACTGCTTCTCTCCAAAAGTACTTTTTTCAAAAGCAATTTTAAATAAAACACTTATCAATTAGGGATAATTCAATTAGGACGTCTTGTTAGTCTTCGGAAGAAGCTAATATAGAATTATTATCCTAGGCTAATTAACATAAACTCGCTCATATTTGTAAAATCGTGAAATACATTGGATGGTTACTTGAGTGTAATTCCCAATGCATTCATGCTTGTAGCCATTGATCATTTTACTTGCTTTCTAAGTTAGTTTATATTTTTGCATTTTAGACATAAATATTTTCACAATCACCTTTTAAGTGTTTGGCTTAGCATAACAAGTGATAATTCTCTTACACGCCTAATCACCAACATGTTGTTCTCTGTGGGATTCGACTTTGACTCATAGTTAGGTAAATTATATTGCATGCGACCGTGTCCATTTACTTTTTAGAAGTAAATTTGAACGTCATAAATAGCTTTGTGTGTATTGTAGTACCCCCTACCTTTGTTGAGTCCAGGATGCTGGTGGACAAGGAAGGTCTTTATTCTCCCAATAAGTTAGTTGTTGAAAGTAACGGTAGGAAGTTGGCCGAACTTGGTAACCTAAATGCCATAGAAGGCCTTTCAGTTGTTTGTAATGATCCTATGGATCTTATGTCCGACCTTTCGTAGTATTAATGAATAAATTATTCCAGTTTCTCAAAAAAAAAAAAAAAACTGGTGTGGCGGTGGGATATAGAGGTGATGAAGTGGCAGAACGAGATGGCAACCTGTTAATGTCTCATTGAATAAGAAGGAATAAGAGAAAAAGAAAAAAATAAAAGAGTAATTAAATAATAATATAAAATGAAAGAAAAGTAGAAACGTACATTTTAAAAAATCTTGCAAAAAATATATATTTTTTAATTCTCACTCTCTTTAAGAAAGTGATAAAGAGAGATATACACTTTCTATCCCATGTAGGCCCAGAAGGGGTAATAACATTCGAAATTGTTCGGAGTTACAGGACTCTTGAAAGTATAAGGGTGCAACTGATAACGTGAGACAACACTCCAGAGATAACTATTTATTATTCCTTTTGCAAAACAAAACTAATGGAGATGTATATATGCAAACAACTCTAATAAAACAATAAAGTGAGCACCTTTACCATAAATCTTACTCTCCTCGTTCTAGAACTGATTGAATTAGTTTTGCAGACAAAAAATCAATTACGAGTAGAAATTGTTTTTGCAACCTGAGTGTTGAATGTCATGGCCACCTCCAATATTGTTTGATCCGTAAATAAAGACTATAAATGTACCAAGGACTAAGACACTCTACAGAACTCTTTGTTATAGTCGTCTGTAGGCCTGGTCGAAGCTCTGTTCAGCTTTTTTGAATTTAGCTGGCTCAACTCAGCCCCGAGTTAATTAAACCTCAGCTCAACTTGTTCAATTTCAATCAAATTCAGCTCAAACATGACTGGGTTTTTTCTTAAAACATGTTTTTTTTTTGCCCTTCCTTAGCGGGAAACAGAACGTGTAGACTTCACTCCTGATGCTTCTCATTAAGTTCTTTGAAGTCTTTGATCAAATCTCTTTAAGAATGATTAATGCAGAAAATTTTCTTTCAAGATGAGCTTGACTGCTAGCAACTGTAGCAAGCAGTGTGAGTTTCTACATCAAAATTCCTATCTCTTGCCTTTTGTTAATTCAGTAGTATTAAAGCATACTGAATAGATATCAGAACATTAAGACATGGAACTCTTCAAGAGTATATGGCAAATACAGAAGTTCTGGGGTGTGTTTGGTATGAAGATTGTTTTCATGGAAAATGAGTGAAATATGGGGGTGGAATGGATGGGGTGATGGGGGTTGGTGGGGATGGGAAATATGGTGGAGAATGTTGAAAATAACCTCTTGAAAAAATATAGGGTAATGCTGCATACAATAGACCCTTGTGGTCCGGCCTTTCCCCGAGCCCCGCACATAGCGGGAGCTTAGTGCACCGTACTGCGCTTTTAGCACTACCAGCTTTCTTGAACTTAAAATCAAAACCTACAAGTGGAACGAATTCATCATGATTCTTGAAGCAGATCAATGATGTCCAAGGCAAGGACGATATAATATGTTAAGTGGGAATGGGATGTGGACTTCTTTGATTAAGTTCTGTAGATTTTTCAACTATCATTGCTTAACTTGTAAAACTATATCATTAGCCATTAGGCAATGTATAAGAAGAAATGGAGCACATAAAATAAAGAGAGATCTTTGAACTGATTAGCAAGCACTAAATTGAGACAGTTTGAGTATTACCTACAATCATTGATGAGGACACTAAGACAATCATTTTCCATGCTCTCTTGCTCTTCTTGAATTTCTTTAGCAGATGCTGCAGCGGAAGTTTTGCATTTACACAATTCTATCGGCTCCAAGGTACAAATTTCCCCAAAATCTTTAGTGATTTCTTCCAAGTCGAAGCATCTTTTCAGAACTAGGCGTTGCAGCTTTGGGAAGTTAACACTGCCAGCTTCCCAGTGCTTCAAATATGTCTCATTAATTAGGAGGAACTTAAGTTGAGTAAAAATCTCTGTCATTTAATGAAAGCACCATAAAATCAATGGTATTTAATTTTAAGCACTTCGAGGTCAGGGGCAGCCCGTCCATAAAGAGGGTAAAACAATTGCTTTAGGCCTCACATTTATGGGGGTTCCATTTTTTGGTTATACCTAAATTTTATATATATATATAAAATAAAATAAAAATTAAAAAGAAATATATAAAGTGAAACAATACGTGAGAAATTTGTATAAAAAGAGAACACAAATTTGAGATAGTGGACCACAACTTTCTCGAGCAAAGTAAAAACAGACGTGTGCACTATATTATATTTTTATACTTTGTTCTTCAATTCATGCCTCCATAGTCCATTCTGCAATAGCCAAAGATCAAGCATTATTGTGGAGTTTCAGAGTTCAGAGTTTAGTGTATTGATTCAAGAAATAGTGGAGTATTTTTTGTTCGTTCTATTTTCATAATTTAAGTATTACGACAAACATACTCGAGCAGAAAATTTAATTTGATATCAAGTTATTCGTTCTTGAACCAGGTTCTATCATTCTATCTTTTTATTATTTTTTCATCTAAAATTTAATATTTTACTATTTAGTACATTTTCAGATTATTTATTAGAATATAAGTATGTCAAATAGAAAGTATGAATCTGGTTATGAAAAACTCAAGAAAAGAAGAAAAATTCAATCAAATAAAGAGATTTGATTCTTTTCCAAATGCATATATTGCTTATAGAATAATGCTAACAATTTCTGTTATCGTTGCTTCAGCGGAAAGAAGCTTTTCAAAATTAAAATTGATAAAATCTTACCTAAGATCAACAATGTCTCAAGAGAGATTATATGAGTTAGTTATATTGTCAATTGAGAAATACTTATTAGGAGAAATTGATTATAAGAAAATTATTAATAACTTTGCATCTAAAAAAGTTAGAAAAATTGACTTCAAATAATAAAAAAAATTAAAAACATTAAGATTCCTCGTCAAAGTTTGGCTTTAAGCCCCAAAATACGTCGGGCCGCCCCGTTCGAGGTTTGGCAACATTACGATATTTGCCATGTCTTCCCATGGTAAACAAGTATTTGCTAAAGTTAAGCTGTTTAGAGATGTAGGCAAAGAATACTTACCCGGCATTGGGCGAAAGTATTGTAGGTTGCCCCTGAACTTCAATATTTCACATTCTTTTAAACGGAAAAAATTACTTAGGTGCCGGGAAATCTCCACGAGCTCGAATTATGTCAACTCTTCTTCATGATGAATTGTCAGTCTCTTAAGATTCGGAATAGCAGACAACAATTCAGAAGTACAACTGGACAAAGCTAGACAGGAAAGTACCTCCAGATTTTGTAGCTTATTTTGGGGAAAAGAAAAGAACCCAACTGTCTATTATATACTTTGGGGGAAGGAAAATAAGCCACTCTCACCTGTAGATGTCTTAAATGTTTCATCTTCCAGATGGACGCAGGTATAGTTGGAGATTTATAACCTTGGTGCCCAAAAATCAAGGTATGCAGATTATGAAGCTATGAGAATGAGACTAACCAGTGAATATCATCTTTACAGTAGAACTCAAGGTATCTGAGATGTACTAATTTTGTTATTTCAAGGGGAAAATCTTGAAACGTAAAGTCAAAGATTACCAACACTCTTAGCAGTTTGAATAGGAACTTGTTTAGAAGGCGTTTCTAATCCGCGGAAAAAGTGCAGAGTTCGGGTGAGATCACTGGATGATGACTCCCAGCAGGTAGCCTGATAAATGCATGGATGGAAACTGTAGCGACGAACACGAAGCTTCTGCGCGGAAGGATTAGTCGCTTCATAAATTCTAGTAACCTGCAGGAACTTCTCTTTCCCAGCTTCTCTTAAAATTAAGTCGCGAATCAGATCATGACACCGCATGTTCTCACCTCATTATAATTCCATCTCCTCTTTCTAACCATTAACAGATTCCCGCGAAGAAGATCCTCCAAACACTCTCTTCCCATTTCTTCCATGCTTTTGTGCCTTTCTTCCAATAGAAAACCCTCAGAAATCCAGAAGTTTATCAATCTCTCAACCTCAACCTCACTATCTGTAATATGGCCAAATTTTCATGACATTTGCCATGACATAATATCCATTATAACAAATTTGTGGTTCATGACATTTGCCATGACATAATATCCATTATAACAATTTTGTGGATCATGACATTTGCCATGACATAATATCCATTATTAGGCCAAGGATTTCTTGCTATAAATAGAGGAGTTTTTCCTCATTTGCAAACACACCAATTTAAGAGCTTTTCACTCTTGTCTTTCTTTCTCCTCCTTTATTTCATTATAGAGTATTTTGTAAGAGAGTGAGTATTGGGAAACACTTGTGTGAACCCTTTCTTTGGAGTGATCTTGTGAGATTATTCTCATGGGATATTTGGGATTAATTAGAGTATTTACTCTAATTTTGTACTCTCTTTTGTACTCTTGTTGGTATAGTGAAATTGCTCATCTCCGCTTGTGGACGTAGGTCACCTTGACCGAACCACGTTAAATTTGTGTCTTCTTTATATTCTTTAATTGCCGTTATTATCAACTTCCATTGTCTTTGTTATTGTCATTATACCGTTGTTTGGCTAAATTTCGCAATGCCCGGATTCCCGATCCTAACAAATTGGTATCAGAGCCAGATCTAACCGGGTTATTTTAAAAAGCCAAAATGACTCTAACAAAGTCTTATGTTGAGAAATTTGACCGAAGTGCAAATTTCGGAATGTGGCATTTAAAGATGGAAGCTATCCTAATTCAGGATGGCTTAGATCTGGCACTGCAAGGAAAGGAGAAGATGCCGGATAAAATGACGGACTAGGAGTTTGCCGTCATAGACAAAAAGGCAAAAGCAGGTATTATTTTAAATCTTTCAAATGAGGTTTTGCGTGAAGTTGCAGCAGAAAGCTCAGCCAAAGGCATATGGGAAAAGCTTAAAACCCTATATATGAAAAGAACAGTAAAAAACAGGCTTTACCTAAAGCAAAAACACTACACTTTTCGTATGGCTGAAGGTACCTCTATACTTACTCATCTTGATACTTTTGATTCTCTTCTTATGGATTTAAGTAACATAGATGCTGAAATCAAAGATGAGGATCAAACTGTGTTATTGCTTGTTTCCTTACCCCAGTCGTTTAAACATATAAGAGATACTATGCTTTATGGAAAGGATAATATCTCTTATAAAGATATCAAATCTATTTTGAAATCAAAAGAACAAATAGATAGAGATATTACTAGGGAAACTAGTGGGAACCAAGGGGAAGGCTTATTCATAAGAGGTAGATCCAATAAGAAAGATTCAAGTAGTGAGAAACCTAAATCAAGGTCAAAATCCAGATACAGAAATGTCATGTGCAAATATTGTCATAAGAAAGGTCACATTATTTCTGAATGCTTTAAATTGAAAAACAAAGAAAAGCATACAGAAAAGAAAAATGAGCACAAAAATACTGACACTACCGAAGCAAGTGTAGCTGTTGATGAGACTGAGGGAACTATTTTTTTAGCAACTAATAATAGTTTCAAATCTAACAATGAGTGGATTTTAGATTCGGGTTATTCTTATCATATGTGTCCCAGTCAGGATTTATTTACCACATATGAATCTATTGGAGGTGGAGTTGTCTTGATGGGCAACAATGCTGCCTGCAAAGTTATTGGAAAAGGTACAGTCCGAATCAAAATGCACGATGGTGTGGTGAGAACTCTCACCGATGTTAGACATGTTCCTGACTTGAAAAAAAATCTCATCTCTTTGGGCACTCTAGAATCTCTTGGGTGCAAGTACACAGGTGAATGTGGAGTTCTGAAAATTTCTCATGGTGCTTTTGTGATCATGAAAGCACGCAGATCTGGTACATTGTATACTCTTTTGGGATCTACTTTTACAGGTGTTGCTGCAGTTTCAATATCAGATAAATCAGATTATGACATCCAAATTGTGGCATATGCGATTGGGGCATATGAGTGAAAAAGGTCTTTCCATCCTTAGTAAAAGAGGTCTCTTATGTGGCCAAAGTACCGGAAATATGGAGTTCTGTGAACATTGTATATTCGGGAAGCAGAAAAGAGTCAGCTTCAAATCTCCAGCGATTCATAGAACAAAAGGTACTTTGGATTACATTCATTCAGATCTTTGGGGTCCTTCACGTACCCCATCAAAAGGTGGTGCCAGGTATATGTTAACTTTCATTGATGATTATTCAAGGAAAGTTTGGGTTTATTTCCTGAAAAATAAAAGTGATGTTTTCTTAAATTTCAAACAATGAAAAGTTTTGGTTGAAAAGCAAACAGGAAAACAGGTTAAGCGGCTTAGAACAGATAATGGCTTGGAATTTTGTAATGATGAATTCAACGAATTTGGCAAGAATGAAGGAATTGCTCGACATCGTACTGTGAGAATGACACCTCAGCAAAATGGTGTGGTAGAAAGGATGAATAGAACTCTTTTTGAAAGGGCTCGTTGCATGATTTCAAATGCTGGGTTGACAAATGCCTTTTGGGCAGAAGCTATCTCTACAGCTTGTTATATTGTCAACCGAGCTCCTTCTTCACCTTTGAACTTTAAGACTCCAGAGGAAATGTGGTCAGGTACTCCTGCTTATTATTCTGATTTAAAGATATTTGGTTGCCCTGCATACATGCATGTAAATGATGGAAAATTAGAGCCAAGGGCTAAAAAGTGTATTTTCCTTGGGTATGCATCTGGGGTGAAAGGATACCGACTATGGTATCCTGATCGCACGGCACCAAAATTTATAATTAGCAGAGATGTAACCTTTGATGAATCCTCTATGTTACATTCTAGAAAAGAGTCTTCTAGTTCTTGTAATACAGATAAAGGAAAGAGTACACAGAACCAGGTAGAGATTGAGATTGGCATTCCTTCTGAACCAAGCTCATCAACTTTGGAGCAAAATACAGTTGAAACTCCTGAAGTTGAGACAGAAGCTGAAATTCCTGAAGTTGAACTAGAAGAAGAGGAGTATTTTATAGCCAAACATAGACCAAGAAGAGAAGGTAAACAACCATTAAGGTTTGGAGATTATGTTGCATTTGCTTTTTCAGTTGCACAGGAAACTGAAGAAATTGGAGAACCATCAAAATATTCAGAAGCAGTTTCCGGTGCTGACTCAGCCAAGTGGCTGATTGCAATGAATGAAGAAATTGAGTCTCTCCACAAGAATGGTACTTGGTCTCTTGTGAAGCTGCCATCAGGAAAAAGAATTGTTGGTTGCAAATGGGTCTTCAAGAAAAAGGATGGCATTCCAGGGGTTGAAGATGCGAGGTATAAGGTACGATTAGTTGCTAAGGGCTATAGTCAGGTACAAGGAGTTATTTTTAATGATATTTTCTCACCTGTTGTTAAACATAGCTCTATTCATGTCTTGCTTGCCTTCGTTGCCATGTATGATTTGGAATTAGAACAACTTGATATTAAGACAGCTTTCTTACATGGAGAACTTGAGGAACAAATATACATGCATCAACCCGAAGAATTTGAAATTGAAGGAAAAGAAGATCATGTTTGCTTGTTGAAGAAATCCTTGTACGGATTAAAGCAGTCTCCAAGGCAATGGTATAAAAGGTTTGATTCCTTTATGTTGGGTCATGGTTATTCGAGGAGCATGTATGATAGTTGTGTTTACTTCCGGAAGTTAAATGATGGTTCATTTGTGTACCTATTATTATATATTGATGACATGCTCATTGCTGCTAAGGATTTAACAGAAATTCACAATTTCAAAAGTTAGCTGAAAAGTGAATTTGTGATGAAAGATTTGGGAGCAGCTAAGAAAATCCTTGGCATGGAGATCAAAAGAGATCGAAAAGCCAACAGGCTATTTCTGACCCAGAAGAAGTACTTAGAGAAAGTCTTGGAGAGGTTTGGCATGAAAGATGCTAAACCAGTTAGTACCCCTCTTGCTGCTCATTTTAAGTTATCAGCTGCTCAGTTCCCGCAGTCAGAGGAAGAAGAGAGGTACATGACACAGGTTCCTTATTCCAGTGCAGTCGGCAGTATTATGTATGCAATGGTTTGTACACGTCCAGACATTTCACAAGCAGTGAGCGTGGTAAGCCGGTATATGGCTTGCCCTGGTAAAGCACATTGGCATGCTGTGAAATGGATTCTCAGATACTTGCGAGGTACTTCAAACACATGTTTGGAGTTTGGGAGAAATACTAACACTTTGATTGGTTTTGTAGACTCAGATTATGCAGGTGATCTTGACAAAAGAAGATCACTGATAGGCTATGTATTTTGCATCGGGGGTTGCGCTATTAGTTGGAAAGCTACATTACAACATGTAGTAGCTTTATCTACTACCAAAGCAGAATATATGGCAGTGACCGAGGCGATCAAAGAAGTTTTATGGTTGAAGGGTCTATTTGCGGAACTCAGTTTACACCAAGGTGGTATTACTATTTTCTGTGATAGTCAAAGTGCCATTCACTTGACTAAAGATCAAATGTATCATGAGAGGACGAAGAACATTGATATAAAGTATCATTTCATCCGAGAAACCATTGCTGAAAGAAAAGTCTCTGTTCAGAAGATCAACACTAGAAACAATCCTGCTGACATGTTCACAAAACCTCTTCCAGTATCCAAGTTCAAGCTTTGCCTGAACTTGATTGGCATTTATGAAGAATGATTTTGCCCATTGGGGTTTTTGCGGAGAAGGTGGAGCAAATTTACTATAAGCCAAAATTAGACCAAGGTGGAGATTTGTAATATGGCCAAATTTTTATGATATTTGCCATGACATAATATCCATTATAACAAATTTGTGGTTCATGACATTTGCCACGACATAATATCCATTATAACAAATTTGTGGATCATGACATTTGCCATGACATAATATCCATTATTAGGCCAAGGATTTCTTGCTATAAATAGAGGAGTTTCTCCTCATTTGCAAACACACCAATTCAAGAGCTTTTTACTCTTGTCTTTCTTTCTCCTCCTTTATTTCATTATAGAGTATTTTGTAAGAGAGTGAGTATTGGGAAACACTTGTGTGAACCTTTTCTTTGGAGTGATCTTGTGAGGTTATTCTCTTGGGATATTTGGGATTAATTAGAGTATTTACTCTAATTTTGTACTCTCTTTTGTACTCTTGTTGGTATAGTGAAATTGTTCATCTCCGCTTGTGGACGTAGGTCACCTTGACCGAACCACGTTAAATTTGTGTCTTCTTTATTTTCTTTAATTGCCGTTATTATCAACTTCCATAGTCTTTGTTATTGTCATTATACGTTGTTTGGCTAAATTCCGCACTACTCGGATTCCCGATCCTAACACTATCTTCTGGAAAGACTCCCATGTAAAGGAAAAATGGTTTAAGATAATTAGGTAGGTAATTGTAACTCATCGCAAGCACTCTTACACATATATTTGGTTCATCAGCAACAACTTTACTTACACTTTTGGCAACATCTTGCCAACTTTCTTTTGTTCTAGCAATTTTAGAGAGATGTCCTGCAACCACTAGAAGAGTTAAAGGTAGTCCTTGGCATTTTTGTGCTACTTGCTTCCCAATATCCTCTAGTTCAGGAGGACAAACCTGTTTTATTCCAAACACCTTGTCATGAATTAAATTCCAACTTTCATCTTCATTCAATAGGCTTATCTCATGAGGGCTGTCAGGGTCAGCATGCATAGCCACATCATTGAGCCTACTAGTCAAAATAATTCGACTCCCATTATTATCGTCTGGAAAAGTTTTTGTCATAAGATCCCAGACGTCACTACTCCAAAGATCATCCATTACAACAAGATACCTCCGACCCTTTAACTTTTTGTATATCATATTCATCAATTAATCATCATCAATCTCTTCTTTGATGCCATTTGAGGTACAAGAAAGAACACCTAACAACAAATCTCCAATTCGGTATTCTTGAGATACTGTCACCCAAACATGGATGTCAAAACGATGCCTGATTTCAGGATCATCACATGCCTTTTTAGCTAGAGTCATTTTTCCAATCTTACCCACACTACTTAAAGCTAAAAAGGGTTTTCAATCATGAAAGTGACACCCACGACAATATTTTCTGGATTCAGTTTTGCGACAAGAAATTACCCGTTTGCAGATCCTCATTTGTAGGTTCACCATAGCCTTAAACTTCATTTGTACCAAAACTACTTCCCATCATATTCCTCTTCACAGCATCAATCTACAGGAAATTAACTCAGCATAAGCCATTACCAACTGCAGGATGAAAAACAAATTCACTCCTCTTTATTTGTTTCCTAGATCAAACAAAACATCAATTGTAAACAGGAAAAGCAACAGTTAATAATGAGTTTTAAGCATCAAATTCTAACCTAGATCTAGCTGGAAAAAAAAATTGAACGCTTTTGCAGATTGATTCAACCAAAACATGCAAAAAATCAAAATCAACTCCGCAGTTAGTTGATAAAAAGAGAATGTAAGAAATCATAACTCAAACGAGCAGATCTGCCAAAATAAAGAGAAAATAGAACTGAAAGGTGAACTATGATTCAAGGTACGTAGCTAAACTTGAGTTCTTAAAACCTAAAACAAAACCTGGTCCCTCGGGATTTTTGCTCAAAGATGCAGAACAAATAAATAGAATATACGGTCTTGAAAATAATATTATTTTACATGTCTCAGTGGTTTAGTAAGCTTATGTTTTCTTTAATTTTAGATTTGCTCCTATGTTCATAAATTGGCAAAGAAAGGGAAGACAAGAGAAAAAGCAAGCTCAAAAATGAAAGCACATCTCTCTTTTCACTTTCCATAAATAAAAAATGCATGAAAAAAATGGATATGGTAATTAATTACAAAACACTGTTTTGCAAACTCATTTGCTCCTCTTTTCATTGGTTTCTCTGATCAAGCATATATAGGTAGGAGTCACATGTATTTATAGTTATAAGGCCTCAAATGCATACCTGGCTTTAGTTAAGAAAGAAACATTTAAAAGCTACTGCAGATTGACACGAACAGAGCCTGCAAATTCCAAATTACTAGCTAATGCCTAATGCACTGTTGTTGAAAGAGGGTTGAAAGCACAAACTCTAATATAGTGAAGAGAAAAAGAAATATTACATAAGATGATGATTAGGGTAGCTATACTTCAGTTCTTTAATCTTGAAAAAGCAAAAGGCTAGTTTATTTCTATTGGCAAAATACAACACTTAAACTTGGCACCAAACTTTCAATTTGACTCCTTAACTTAGATAGTAACCATCTAGACACCACTTCTTAACAGACATGTGTCCCCTGAACCCCTCATTCTGACATGGCAAAGTGTGTATTTTTCACTCACATTTGAGCATGCGAAGCCCTTAAAAATAAGTTTTTCTTTTTCATTTTTTAAACTAACTTTACTTTATTTGGACCGCACTTCCGCACCTTCATCTTCACACTTCTCCTTCTTCAATTTTATCCACCACCAGTGAAAAAACAAACATACACATAGTTTCTTCCAAATATTTTGTTGAACTGGGCGGTTTTAGTTTTGATGATTAACAAAGGAATACATGCATGAACCAGGTCCATGGACAATGTACATAGGTAACGGGCAAAATCAAGCAAAAGGCATGCACGTGAAATGGATAAGTATAAGTGGTTATTTCTGATAATCCCTGAACGAAAAGGTTGCATATTTGATAAGGAGCGAGACTCCTTATTTGAAGAGAACTCTATCCAAGATAAGGAAAGAGTTAGAAGTTGAAGATAACTAGAACTCTTCCACCAAGGAAGAGTAAAGCATTAGACTTCTAGTTAATCCTTATTCTACTAACTCTATAAGTATCAGTTTTGTTCTCTTTTACGGGGGATGCACACATACTGAAGTTAAGCATCAATTGAGAGCAAAATAGCAAGGCATTTTGTGAGCAATTCCTGTGAGATTTAAAAGTGCGATCCTGAAGCTACACGAACCAGATTGAAGAACCAGCTCCATAAAGAGTTTTATGTGTCTTTTTTCATTTCTAGTTCAAAGTGTAGTAGGCATTTTGAGTTGTACCTTTCAGCTTTAGCTAGAGGCAATTGTATTAGGTACTCTGAGTATTCATGTTAGAGTTAACTTTCAGTTGTCGCAACAGTTAGGGGCTAGTTTCCACAATGGGATTAGAGGTAACCTTAGGTTTACAAAGAGTTTTATAAATGTTGTTTTGGCTTAATGATTTAGTGAAGTATTGGGAACAATCTTACTGAGTAGTAGGTCGTGATTTTTTTACCTTTTGAGCCGGGTGTTTTTCACGTAAAAATACTTGTGTTCTTTACTTTCAGCATTTACTATTTTCGCAACAGTAGTATAAGGAACATATAGAAGAACGAGGTCTTTCTATATTTAGTGCACACAAAAATTGGACACCACACAAATCACCCCCTCCCCCCCCTTTTGTATGGAATTGAAGTATAAAATATTAATTGGTATCAGATCGCAGGTTATCCTTGAAAAGGCTAATACCTTTGAAAAAGATCAGAATGAGTGCACTACCTGAAAACTGTAAAGAACAATCCACCACTAGGTCACCACTATCCAATGATCACTACTATTCGTTGTGAAAGGAGATGAGAAGAGATCACTTGCAAATGACTGATGGATATTTCAAGTGTGGTAAAAAGAACCACATGATCAAAAACTATCCTATGTGGGAAGTGGAGTGGAAAAGGAGAGATCTAAAAGAATAAACCGAAAGAAGGAACAAGTTCATGATAAGAAGAAATACAATAAAGGGCCATACAAAGCAATGATTGTTGCTTGGGAAGACAATTTAGATGAGGACATTGATGGTGATGATGATGATGATGATGAATGAGCTCTTATAACAATTCAAAAATATGAAGAAGGACCTAATGAAGAATCTGAGATAAGTTTTCTGGACTTAAAAGATAAAATTAAATTTAATTGATGCAAACTTTAAATGATGAATGTAAGAATATAAGTTGTGAAAAAGAACATTTGTCAAAGGAGTGCGTCATTTTGAAAGCAAAGTGCAAAAACCTGGAACTTAGGGCTTGCACTTGACACAACTTTCTTAGAACTTAGATCTGATAATCTGAAATTGAAGTTAGGAACAGGTAAAGAAATAGCTAGTGTCACACAACTCACACTAGAAAATGATTTAGGAAAGGTAAAAGATGAGCTATATAAGAGGGATGAACAGGCAAGAGTCCTAACGGAGGATCTGAATAAGGTCAAGCATGAGCTAGACAGAACTTGTAAATGGAATAGGTCATCTGATGCACTTTCATGGCTACAAGAACATCATAGTAGCAACATAAGAGGACTTGATATTGGGAACTCTGCACCTAAGTAGGATCCCAAAAGCAAGTACCTCACACTCTCCGAGAACAAGATTTGCACACACTGTGGTAACACTGGTCACTATAAAAGTGAATGCACTGCAAAAGAGAAGGCAAGTCAAAAGAACAAAAATTTTGTTCTAGGGAAAAATAGACTGTTAAGTTGGGCTAAAAAGAATGTGATTTATCTATTTGCCTATATAAAGGGACCCAAACTAGTTTGGGTTCCTAAGACTAACCCCTGATTTTCTTTTGGAGGTCCAAATGAAGGGGAGCAGCCAAATATGGTACATGGATAGTGGCTGCTCAAAGCACATGACAGGAAGCAAGACCTTAAAGGAGGTAATGTCTCCTTTGAAAATGGGAAGAAAGGTGAGATCATTGGGGTTGGAAAAGTATGTAAGACTTATTATCACTTTATTGAGAACGTCTACTTGATAGATGGACTTAAATACAGTCTAATAAGTGTATCACAATTGTGTGATAAAGGTAACATAGTAGCATTCACCTCTACAAAATGCTTTGTGATTAATCTTACTACTGACAATATAGTTTTGCAGGGAAAAAGAGTGAATAACATATATGTTGTAGATCCATCCACAATTTCAGATAATGAACTTACTTGCTTAAGTGTGTTGGATAATGATCCCCTCCTTTGGCACAAGAGACTTAGACATGCTAGTCTAAGTCAACTCAACAAACTAGTCTCCAAGGACTTTGTGATAGGACTGCCTAACATTAAGTTCAAGAAAGATTAAGTTTATAAGGCTTGTGCATGGGGGAAGAAGGTAATATCCTCTTTCAAAAGCAAGAAAGTGGTAAGCACCACCAAGACGATAGAACTAGTCCATATGGATCTTTGTGGACCAATGAAAATATTGAGTAGAGATGGTAAGAGATATGTTATGATGCTTGTTGATGATTACTCTAAGTTTACTTGGACATTGTTTTTAACATCTAAAGATGAAGTATTTAACATGTTCACTTCTTTTGTTAGAAAAACTCAAAAACATCTAGGTAATCAACTTGCATCAATTAGGTCTGAATTTTGTGATGAGCATGGCATAAATCATAATTTTTCTGCTCCTAGGACTCCACAACAAAATGGAGTAGTCAAAAAAAAGAATAGGAAATTGGAAGAAATGGCTAGGACTATGCTTCTTTCTAGTAATTAACTAACCCATAGTTTCTGGGCAGAAGCTTTGAACAGTGCATGCTACATCATAAATAGGTGCATGACTAGACCTCTTGTTGAGAAGACTCCCTATGAGTTACTTAAAGGGAGAAAGCCAAATATATCCCATCTTGGGGCATTTGGATGCAAGTGCTTTGTGCACAATAATGGTAAAGACTCCCTAGGTAAGTTTAATCCCAGAAGTGATGAGGGAGTATTCTTGGGATATTCTTCACATAGAAAAGCTTATAAGATTTATAACAAAAGAACTATGTGTTTAGAAGAAAGTGTACATGTGGTTTTTGATGAAACTAACATTCTTTCTGAGAGGCAGGAACATGATGATGAAGCAATTGGACTGGTAAGAAACTCAAATGAAACCACAGCCCAGACGGAAGCTGAACCAGAGCAAGGAACAAGTGATGGAACAAGTCCTTCCACCAAGGGCAACTTGACAAGGGGAACTGAACAAAGAGAAACTGATCCTCAAACCTCGAGGGAAGCTGTCCATGAACTTGTTCCTCAACAACAAAACTTTGAAGGAACATCTAAGGGAAACCAGTTGGTTGTGAAACCTTACAAGTATCAAAGTTCTCATCCCATTGAGAACACAATTATTGATCCAACCTCTTGAATCAAAACTAGAACTTCTTTGAAGAATCTTTGTGCTTTTGATGCTTTTTTATCTCTATTCAACCAAAAAATATTGTTGAGGCTTTGCAGGATGTAGACTGGGTGAATGCAATGCAAGATGAACTCAAGCAATTTGAGAGAAGTCAAGTTTGGCATCTGGTACCAAGACCCAAGGACATATCAGTAATTGGCACAAAATGGGTCTTCAGAAATAAACTTGATGAAGATGGAACAATTACAAGGAACAAGGCAAGATTGGTGGTTCAAGGATATAGTCAAGATGAGGGAATAGAATATGATGAGACCTTTGCTCCAGTTGCAAGATTGGAGGCAATTAGACTCCTTATAGCCTTTTCTTCTTATATGGAATTCACTCTCTATTAGATGGATGTCAAGAGTGCCTTCCTCAATGGCTATCTAAAGGAAGAAGTGTTTGTCAAGCAACCTCGAGGCTTTGAAAGCAAGGAATATCCTGATCATGTGTACAAGCTTGACAGGGCACTTTATGGGCTCAAGCAGGCTCCAAGAGCATGGTATGAAAGATTATCAAATTCTTGTTTGAGCATGGCTACAAGAGAGGTAAAATTGGAAATACTTTATTCTTGAAAGAAAAAGATAAAGATCTCTTGGTAGTTCAGATATATGTTGATGATATAATCTTTGGAGCAACTACTGATAAGTTAAGTAAAGAATTTGCTAAACTAATGGGGAGTGAATTTGAAATGAGTATGATGGGTGAGATTAATTTCTTTTTAGGTTTACAAATTAACTAAAATTCAAATGGAACTATGATCCATCAGCAAAAGTATGTGAAAGAGTTTCTTAAAAGATTTAAAATGGAAGATTTCAAAGAAATTGACGCTCCTATTGCAACAACGACAAAATTGAAGGTAGATGAACCTGGTTTATCTGTTGATCTGAAGATGTATAAGGGAATGATTGGCTCCTTGTTATATCTCACTACTAGCAGACCTGACATTATTTTCAGTATAGGCCTTTATGCTAGATTTCAGGAAAATCCAAAGGAGTCTCACTTGACCGTTGTCAAGAGAATCTTGAGATACCTAAAAGGCGCCACTGACTTTTGTTTATGGTATCCAAAAGGTAGTAATTTTAACTTAGTGGGATATGCTGATTATGCAGGTTTTCTTGTGTATAGAAAGAGCACCTCAGGTATGACATACTTTCTTGGATCATGTCTTGTGTTTTGGGCCACCAAAAAGCAAAATTCGATGGCCTTAGCTACTGCTGAAGCTGAGTATGTTGTTGCTGCCTCATGTTGTGCTAAATTGTTGTGGATCAAACATCAATTGATGGAATTTGGAATTGATGTAGGTTGTATCCATATCTTTTGTGATAACACTAGTGCAATTAGTATGACCAGAACCCAGTCCATCATAAAAGAACTAAGCACATAGATGTTGGAAATAATTTTCAAAGGGATAATTTTGAAAGGGATAATGTTGATCACTATAGAATTTTGTGCTACTGATAAGGAAATTGCTGACATCTTCACAAAAGTTTTAAGTAGGGATAACTTTGAAAGGAACAAGTTAGAATTAGGGATGATTAAGATCACCTAAAAGAAATCGATTCTAATTCAATGATTGGTTAGATAATTTATGAATTTTGTGAATAATTAGATTAGATATCGCTCAGTCTCATGCTTTTATTAGTATACTCTTGTGCCATGTGCTAAAATGTCTCACTGATGTATAATGATATTATCCTTATTTTTTTTGAAAAAAATCAGTCTTACACAAGAGAACTTTCAGTGAAGAACCTGGTTCATCGAGCTTATAAGGTAGGTACTACACACTCCGTATAATTTGAATAACAACATATGGATCATGAACTGAAAAGAGTCCCACTTTATCCCAAACTATTTTTGAACCAATTAGTTACAAACGAATCAGTTTCATTGCTGAAATTGCCAAAATTGCTGAAATATTTGGGGAAGAATCGAACGTCTTTTCAAACTGAAACTTCCAATGTGATTAGACTTATAGACTTCAAAAAGGTATCGTCATACACTCAACCTTTCCCTCTTTAAATTGATCTGACCTTACCCTCTTATCTAAATTTTTTTTGAAAGATCAAAATTTCCAAAACGTCAAAACTCTCTCTATTTCTCTCAAGTTTCTGAACTGATCAAATGGCAAGCACCCATGAGAATCCCAAAAACTCTAAAAACCCTTCATCACCACCCAGAGAACCTTCACCCACACTTTAAACCACCTAAACTACCAAGAAAAAGCATATCAAAATGATTGCATGCAACACACTGGCCAGTAGAGAACAAGCTAGGAAATTGAGTGAGATGCTACAAGCCAGTCAAGTAGAAGAACCCTATAAAACTGATGAGTCCTTCAAGTCTACTTGTATTCTTGTCATACTTTGGCTATGCTATATTGAATTGTGTGACTGTTAGGTTGTTCTTGTATTTACGACCTGTTGAAGTCTTTATTAACATGTATATATTGTGAGGCTAGTGCTTGAACATTTAATTGTGTGACATTCTTCATCCATGCTCGTATATTCTTGGTGAATTATGCGTTTTAGTTTTCTTTTATATTATGCTGTGATTCACCATATTTGGTTGTTATTGGGTAATTTCAAATGAAATTCTATTGGGATCGGGTTGCACGCATCAACGATATTGGTTGTTGATATTGGGATCGGTTTGTACGCCGCAACGATAGTGATTATTGTTGGTATTGATGTTGGGATTATGTTGCACGCAGTAATGGATAGGTTGTCTTATGGTTTTTCTTGGTTGTTATTCTTCTCTACAGTGTTGCGTTAGGAGGTTGTGTCATGATATTATTTTGTGAACATTGTTATTTATTCTCTTATTCTGTTTTTATGATTTTACTCGTTTCCCTTATTGTATTATTTTCTGCTTATTACTCGTGCAAGTTTATAGTAAGTGTCTTGTCATAATCTCGTCATTACCTCATTGAGGTTAGGCTCGATACTTACTTAGTACATAAGGTCGATTATACTCATACTACACTTTTGCACTTCTTAGTCCCACCGACACTTAGAGGTGATTAGCTCGGATTACTCATGAGACTTGAGGTAGTGTTGCATGACATTCGTAGATCCTGGAGTCTTCTTCCTAGTCCTTATTTACTGCTTATTGTACCAAACAATATTATATATTTATTGCATACTTTATTTAGTACTCTTAGTGGCTCATGCACTTGTGACACCATATCTTGGGGATAGCTTTAAACAGCGTTGAGTTGTATCCCTACTATGTATTTACGAGATTTCATACTTTATCTTTATTATACTGTTGACAATTGATAAGATTATTTATTATTATTAAATATTGGCTTGCCTAGCTAGCGGTGTTAGGCGCCATCATGATCTCATGGTTGGAATTTTGGGTCGTGATAAGTTGGTATCAGATCACTAGATTACATAGGTCTCACGAGTCTTGAAGATCGGTACAGAGACATCTGTACTTATCTTCTAGAGGCTATATGACTTTAGAAAACTTCACTTTCTTTCTTTCTCTATCATGCAACTTTGTGCTATCCTAAAATGTGAATCTTTCTTCTCTTATTCCCTCACAGATAATGAAGACACGTACTTCGTCCGCAGCTGATCAGGAGTCGGAGCCCCAGATTGCAGCCACTACCAGGGGTAAGGGGTAGGACAAGTGCAGAGGCAGAGGCAGAGGCAGAGGTAGAGGAAAGTGATAAGTCTGATGATGAAGAAGATCAACCCTTGATGGCCAAGAATAATAAGATTTAGAATGTGAAGATCTCCTTGTGCTAATAGCAAACTCAGACTATGATGTTGATGATGAAGACAAACTTGAGGTAAGCTTTTATGACATTAATGACAAACTTCACACTTACTCTAAAAAGAAACTGATATCTCTGTCTAATATCTTGATTAATGCATCTCAAAAGATCTTTGCTGAAAAGGACCAACTAATGAATAGTTATGCATTAGTTAGATTTGAAAACAAAGATCTAGAAATAAGTAAGGAGAACTAGAAAATTTTCAATAATGATCTAAAGGATCAGGTTCTTATTTTAGAAGATGAAAAGGTAGTCTTTGAAATTGATAACAAGAAACCTTTGGCTACTTCCATTAAAGGAAAAGAACTAGCCACTAATATCCAAGAAAAACTAGAGAGTGAATTGAATAAGGCTAAAACTGATATCTTCTAGTTGAATGTGAGAAGGATAGAGTGATTCAAGAAAATTTGAATAAAACTAACTATGAACGGGAAAGAAATCTTAAGTGGACCACGTATCAGAAATAATATTTTGCATGCACGAGAGTCATAGTAACAATAAGAAAGATCTAGGACATACAAAGGTCAAAACACAAATAATCCCCATAGTAAGTATGTTGATATTCCTGTAATCATTTGTGCATATACTGTGTTAAGAATGGTCACTTCAAAGAAGTATGGATGGCTAGAATTAAGTCCAACTGGAAACACTACATATGTTGAAAAAGAGAAGATTGAGAAACCCGGTTCTTCACTGAAAAGTAAAAGACTTCGAGGTTTAGCTAAAAAGAATGTGAATCATCATTTTACTCAAAGAAAGGGACCCAAACTTGTCTGGGTTCCTAACTGACCTCTGAATATTTTTGCAGGCTAAGGTAAGGGAACCAAAAATTAGTGGTATGTCGATAGTGCTTGTTCCCGCCACATGATTGGAAACAGAATAAATTTCTTCTCACTAAGAGTCTACCAAGGAGGGAGAGTGGGGGTTGGCAATAGTAAAAAAGGAGATATCATTGGTATAGTAAAATTGGTAAGTTCCACTCTCATGCAATTGATAATGTATATTTTGTTAAATAATTAAAGCACAACTTGCTGAGTGTTTTCCAAATGTGTGATAAGGGGAACCGAGGTTGTTTTAACTGCTGGAGATTGTATGGTTATAAATGAAAAGTCTAAAGCCTAGTTAAAGATGGTATACTCATGTTATGGAACCACCTGCATCCATTAAAGATACAGCGCCCTTGGCAAAAAGGACGTTAGTACATATGGAATAGTACTACTATGTAAAACTGAACACCCTCTCAATAGAACGAGTAACAGTAAATGGAGAAGGAAACATGAGATCAATAAGAGACTCAAACAGTATCAAGGTGTTAAGTTAGGGGAGAGGTAAATTTCAAGTAAGTTCCAATCTTTTTAAGTTGGGAGATCTCTAGCACAGATACACCACCATGTTTTAGCACGGAGTCTGATATCAGTCTGATCGGCTAAGCCGTCTCACCCCGAGACATCGACTCACAATACCACTATATGCGCGGCATGGCATCAGATCTCAGCCCGATCGGCTAAGTCGTCTCAACACTGTCACGACCCAAAATTCTAACCTGTTCTGATGGAGCCTATCTCGATACTAGGCAAGCCGACAATCTCAATAAACCATAATTTCTTTTAAGTTTGAAAATATAATATTTAATTTCAGCGAAAGACATCTCACAAGTACAAATGTAAATACTCCCAAAATCTGGTGTCACTGAGTACATGAGCATCTAATTATGAATACAAGTGTGGAAAATACGGTCCATAACAGTCTGAGACCAAATACAGTAAGTAAGGAGATAAAGAAGGAGAGACAAGGTCTGCAAAATACGGCAGCTACCTCAGAATCACCGGAAGATCAGCTGTGCGAAAGAATCAACACCCGTTTTGTCCGGGAAGACCTAGATCTGCACACAAAGTGCAGGGTGTAGTATGAGTATAACCAACTCAGCAAGTAACAATAACAAATAAGGAACTGAAGATTATGACGAGCTACACAGTTATTGTTCATTTTCAGTAATTCCAACAAAGAAAAGACATGCTTTCAAATCCAGCAATTTATGTCAAATCAATTCGATACAGTTCAAGTTCATGTAATCTGGATATAAAATCTTTCAGAAAATTTCACAATAATGATAGATAGCTGCTAAGTGCAACAACAAATAAAAAGCAAGTACAGCCTCTCAGGACAACAATCACTCACTGGGCTCCCAGCCCCTCACCATTCACACTCAATGGATACCCACGCTCACTGGGGGTGTACAGACTCCGGAGGGGCTCCTATAGCCCAAGCGCTATAATCTGCACGGATAACTCACGTGCTGTATGGACAACTAACCTGCCATAGTATAAATATCTGGATCCTCACGGACAACTCACGTGCTATAGTATCAATATCTGGATCCGTACGACTAACTCACATGCTGCATGGACAACTCACGTGCTATAGTATCAATATCTCACAATCAGGCCCTCGGCCTCACTCAATCAAAAATCTCTCTACTCTCTCGGGCTCTCAAAAATCATGAAATCAACCCAAACAACAATGATATGATGTATCAATAATAATAACAGAGACTGAGATAAAATGTGTGAGTAAAAAGACTGAGACTGAGTACATATAGAATTTAGCAGGCAATTCAACATGTAACGCGGCCTCTGTGGGGCCCAAAAGTACCAACATATAGCCTAAACATGGTTTCTAACATGCCTTATAGTCAAATTTCCACAACACCTCGAGAGCATATAGCTAACAACAAGTTATTCAACTTTACAGTTTCACGGGACGGACCAAGTCATAATCCCCTCAGTGCACGCCCACACGCCCGTCACCTAGCATGTGCGTCACCTCCAAAGTAATCACATGATACAAAAATCCGGGGTTTCATACCCTTAGGACCATATTTATAACTGTTACTTACCTCAGAGCATGAAATCCTTTACTCTGCTATGCCTTTGCCTTGCAAATCGGCCTCCGAATGACCCGAATCTTGTCACAAATAATTCGTTTCAGTCAAAAAAATTTATTGAAATTAGTTCCATATGAAAATACAAATTTTCCATAAAAATCCAAATTTTAACTCCAAAAATCGCCCGTGGGGCCCACGTCTCAGAACTCTACAAAAGTTACAAAATTTGAATGCCCATTCAACCACGAGTCTAACCATACTAAAATTACTAAATTCCGATAACAATTCGACCCTCAAATCCTCAAATTTATCCAAGAGGATTTTCAAACTTTTCCAACTTAATTTACCAATTAAATGATACAAACAACCATGGATTCGGGTAATTTCACAAATATTGTGTTAAGAACACTTACCCTGTTGTTTTCTATGAAAATCTCCCAAAAATCTCCTCAATCCGAACTCCAAATCGTTAAAAATGAAAAATGAGACAAAGTCCCATTTTCTGAACTTAAACTTTTTGTCCAGACCTCTCTTCTTCGCAAATGCGACAGGTCCCTCGCGTTCGCGAAGCACAATTCGACTGCCCAGAATTTAACCCTTCGCGAACGCGATCATGGCTTCGCGAATGCGAAGCTTTACCAATCTTACCCTTCGCGAACACGACCATGGCTTCGCAAACGCGAAGCTTTACCAGCTCAGACCTTCGCGAATGTGACCGCCACCTCGTGAACGCGTAGAACAAGGACCTAGGGTCCCTAATTGCCTCACTCCTCTTCGCGAATGCGACAAAACTCCCGCGTTCGCGATGCACACACAGATCACACCTTCACGTTCGCGTCCTCCCCTTCGCGAACGCAAAGAACAAAATCTCAACACTCCGAAAACACTCTTCGCGAATGCGAGGGCCCACTCGCTAATGCGAAATAGGAAACCAGAAGAATGCAGCAACAGATATCAGCAATCTCACCATGGCCAAATATGATCTGTTAACCCCCCGGAACTCACCCGAGCCCCCCGGGACCTCAACCAAACATACCATCAAGTCCTAAAATATCATACGAACTTAGTCGAATCCTCAAATCACCTCAAACAACGGTAAAACTACGAATCATACCCCAATTCAAGCCTAATGAACTTGAAATTTCAAGTTTCTACAAACGACGCCGGAACCTATCAAATCACATCCGATTGACCTCATATTTTGCACACAAGTCATAAATAACATAACAGAGGTATTCTAATTTTCAGATTTGGATTCCGACCCCGATATGAAAAAGTCAACCCCCGGTCAAACTTCCCAAAAATTCGACTTTCGCCATTTCAAGCCTAATTACACTACGTACCTCCAAATAATTTTCCGGACACGCTCCTAAGTCCAAAATCACCATACGGAGCTATTTGAATTATCATAATTCAAATCCGAGGTAGTTTACAGAAAAGAACTAGCCACTAATATCCAAGAAAAACTAGAGAGTGAATTGAATAAGGCTAAAACTGATATCTTCTAGTTGAACGTGAGAAGGATAAAGTGCTTCAAGAAAATTTGAATAAAACTAAGTATAAACGGGAAAGAAATCTCAAGTGGACCACGTATCAAAAATAATATTTAGCATGCATGAGAGTTATAGTAACAATAAGAAAGATCTAGGACATACAAAGGTCAAAACACATATAATCCCCATAGTAATTATGTTGATAGTCCTGTAATCGTTTGTGCATATACTGTGTTAACAATGGCCACTTCAAAGAAGTATGGATGGCTAGAATTAAGTCCAACTGGAAATACTACATATGTTGAAAAAGAGAAGATTGAGAAACCTGGTTCTTCACTGAAAAGTACAAGACTTCCAGGTTTAGCTAAAAAGAATGTGAATCATCATTTTACTCAAAGAAAGGGACCCAAACTTGTCTGGGTTCCTAACTGACCTCTGAATAATTTTGCAGGCTAAGGTAAGGGAACCAAAAATTAGTGGTATGTTGATAGTGCTTGCTCCCTCCACATGATTGGAAACAGAATAAATTTCTTCTCACTAAGAGCCTACCAAGGAGGGAGAGTGGGGGTTGGCAATAGTAAAAAATGAGATATCATTGGTATAGTAAAATTGGTAAGTTCCACTCTCATGCAATTGATAATGTATATTTTGTTAAATAATTAAAACACAACTTGCTGAGTGTTTTCCAAATGTGTGATAAGGGCAACTGAGGTTATTTTCACTACTGGAGATTGTATGGTTATAAATGAAAACTCTAAAGCCCGATTCTCAAGGGAAAAAGATACAAAAATTAATATTATGTCTTCACCTAAAAATGAGTTGATATGTCTTAGTGCACATGAAAATAATTTATTTGTTTGGCATAAAAGGCTAGGACATGCTAGTTTCTCTCTACTAAATAAACTGATTACCAAGGACCTGTTCTTGGTTTGCCAAAGACAAAATTCAGGAAATATAAGGTATGTGATGTGTGTGCCAAAGGTAAATATGTTAGATCATATCGTGACCCAAAATATCATCTGGTCATGATGGCTCCTAACCCCTAACATGCTAGGTAAGCCAAACAATAAATAATATAACTCGAATAAAGATCATTAATAATCAATAGATAAAAATAACAGAAATCAATACAACTATCCCAAAGATTGATAGTACAAATCATGTGATACTAAGATTTAGATTTACAAAACTATTACAAAGAATAAATATAATATCTGTTTGAATGCTACATAAATAGAAATAAATCCTAAACTACCATGAACAAGAGGTGGCTTGAACCCAGAACGCTGGTACGTCTTCAATTCCAAGCTTTGTCTTTCATAGCAGCTAAGCTTCAAATATCTACACACAAGGTGCAAAAATATAGCATGAGTACAATTGACCCTATGTACTCAATAAGTATCTTGACTAATCTCAGAGAATTAGTGACAAGGGTTATAAGTCAATGCATACTCACTTGATATAACCTGTGCATCTCAATAACATGCAAAATACAAAGAAGTATCTGAAAACACAGTCATAGAATAACAGATCAAAATAAAGGCGCACTACAAGGTAAAGGTAATAAGCAAGCTTTGCCAAATTTCATAGGTCAAGCAAAAAATGAGATATCAACTTAACATAGGTAAATCCATCTTGACAATCAAATTATCAAATAATAACAGAGGCATAAGATATCATGTTAAATGCAGTGTGAAAACATATAAAATGCATGAAAAATCATAAAGAATTCACTTGTATGATCAATAAAGCCACCCTTATACTCCACTCATCATCAACCGACTTTATACTCCATTTATTTTCAAATCAATCAAAGTACCCTAATACACATATACGCTATCAAGAGAGAAATATGAGACAGAGACCCTAAGGGGATGATCCGTATCCACACGCAACACGGCAAAACCTCATGCCATAATCGTATCAATCGCACAGAAAATATCTCATACCACAAATTATATCAATCGCACGACAAGGAACTCGTGCCCAATCAATAACAATATCATAATACTTGCACGACAAAAATCTCGTGCCATCACTGCAGGTCATATTCGAGAACCATATGCAGTGATTGTATGCATATGAATAAAAGATGAGCATGTATGATGCATATGGACAGAGAAATAACCATGCATGGAATTATGTCGATATGTAGTTCGACTACGGACCCAACATGTAATACATCCTCCAAACAATCATCAAGCCTCCAATAAGCATCAAAAGACAAACCATTGTCTTTAATCTGAATAAGGAACTCATGTAGTCATATATCAATTAAAGGCATAATAGAAGAATAACAAGTATAGATGTGTGTTCATAACATAAGTGTGACTACGTCTAATTCAGGTATTTCAATGATCTCAAGAATAGTTCATCGTGCTCAAAATAAGGTATCATCAACCTAAATATTATTTCTAGCATGGCTTATTGTACTCATGTAGTCATTCTATCAAGTAAAACCATAGAACACATAGAATCATGCAACCAAACAAGGCATAAAGTAATCTAGAATCTACCCCGAGCATGAATAAGCATGACACATGTATATACGCTCGTTACCTTGCATATACATCATACCTGCATGTAGCACACAATAATATTTATTAGGAAAAATTTCCTTCACCAAATCTAGGCAAGACACTTACCTCATCCGGGCTAGTCCAAAGCTCTAAAATTATATTTCCTTGATAAATCACCTCTAACCAACTCGAATCTAGCCAACAAACAATCAATAAAGTCAACCAATGCCATAAGAAGTAATCCCAATCAATAAAGCCTCGATCTTTAAAGAATTTCCCAAAAGTCAACCCGGGATCGCGTACCCAAAATCTGTAACCAATATAAAACTCGATGACCCATAACCTTTCGACTCCTAATATATGATTAGATTCCAAAATCAAGTCCAAATCAGTACTCAAATCCTCAAAATAGACTTTCTTAAAGTATAGTAAAAAATTCAAAATTTTACATTGAAATTCCATGTATTTTGTGTAGAAATTCATATAGATTCTTGAAATATAATCACAAATATGGATAAATCACTTTCCCACTTTCCTTGAACAAAAGTCCCCATGGAAAAGCACCTCTCTTCAAGTCTAGGGTTCAAAATATAAAAGAATGAGCTAAAATACCAAAATTTCAACTCTCAACCAGTTGCAGATGTCGCATTTGCAACTAAAAGTTCGTAAGTGAGGATGTTCACAATTTCGACCATGGGTTCGCGATTGCGGAGTTTGCAATTGCGACCACATGTTCGTAATTGCGACCAAGGTTCGCAATTGTAATAAAACGTTTGCAATTGCGAAGTATCAGTGTAACGATCCGACCGGTCATTTTGAGATTTAAGGTTCCGTTCATTTGTTTGAGGTCTTGAGAAGTTTCATATTGTGTATTATAACTTGCATGCATGGTCGAATTTTAATTTCAGATTTTTCAGGATGAATTTGGATTAGTGGTTCTCACTTTAGAAGTTTAAGTTAAAAATATTGACCGAGGTTTGAGTTTTGTGGAAACAAACCCAGAACGGTGTTTTGATAGCTCTGATAGGTTCATATAGTGATTTTAGACTTGGGTGTATGCCCAAAATCAAATTCGGAGGTCCGTAGTTTGATTTGTATTGTTTTACCGAAAGTTGGCAATTTTAAGGCTTCAAATTTTATAAGTTTGACCATAGGTTTAACTCATAGCTATCATGTTTGGATTTCTGATTCAAGATTTGGAATAGGTCTGTTATGTCATATGGAACTTGTCTGTAAAGTTTGGCGTCATTCCGAGTTGATTTGATAGGAATTGGACTCACGGTTGTGTTTTTAAAAGTTCTTGAGTTTCATGTTGAATTCATGTATTTTGAGGTACCATTCATAGTTTCAAATGTTATTTTGATGATTTGATCACACGAGCAAGTTCATGTTATGTATTTAGACTTGTGTTGATCTTTGGTTTGTAACCCCGAAGGTTCGGGTGAGTTTCAGACGCGTTTCGGAGAGTTCATAGGAGGTTCGGATTTTTGATGGTGCTCAGATCTCGCATTTACGAGAAATAGGTCACATTTGCGGGCTTCATCATCGCATTTTCCAAGAGCACAGTGGCCCGAAGAGTTCGCAATTGCAAACTCCCCATCGCATTTGCGATACTGGGCTGGGCATTGGTCGCATTTGCGATCAGTGTGATCGCTTTTTTAAATTATACACGTTCGCATTTTGCGAATAAATCATCGCATTTGCGATGACATCAGGGTTGTGAGATTCTTTGCTTTTGCGATGGATTTCTCTCATTTGCTGGTTCGCAATTGAAAACCCCAGGTCGCAATTGCGATACCTGGGACTGGACAAAAAGCTGAGGGATAGGAGTTTTGGTCGCATTTTTCATATTTTGGAACCCTAGACTCGATAGGATGCGATTTTGAAGAGGGATTTTCATCTATAAACTTTTTGTAAGTGATTCTAATCTATTTTTGATCATATTCCATCAATATATCTTAGATTTTAACGTCAAAATCATGTGAATCAAAGTGAAAATTGTGAAACTTTGTCATGTTTTTGAAAAATAAGAATTTGAGTATTGAGCGTCGATTTGGACTCGGAGTTTGAAACTAATGACATATATGAACTTGTGGGGTCATGGTTAGTCGGAATCTACCCTTGGACCCGGGTTTTAGCCAGGCGAGTCACGGGTTGACTTTGTTGACTTTTGAGCAAATCTGTAAAGATCATAGCTTTAATTATTGGAATTGATTCCTCTTGCATTATTTGATGTTATTAAGTCGGGTTTGGATAGATTTGTGCCAATTGAAGGTGAATTTTAAAGGAAAAGCTATTTTCCTTATATATGTAACAATGTTCCAAATAAGATCATGTTATTCATTCAATTATTGAGTTACTCTTATTGGATATTGTTGTTACATATTATCTCTCCCATTGTTGAGTTATTCTTGTTTGAAACCATTATTACTTGTTATATCTTTCATTGTGAGCTCGTTCTTCGGTTTCTTTGTGCTTTGTAATTCTTGTGATGATTTACTTGCCTATCTTGTTATTGTTGTTGTTATTGTTGTACTCAGTGTTGTTGAGCAGGGCTATGTGTGCTTGTGGTATTGGAATTGTTTTGAGGAAATATTGTGGCACATGGGCATATTTGGTGCAAGTCATTATATTGTGTTGTTATGTTTTTGGCACACGTGATATTATTGAGAGGATTGTCGGGGTATTCGCACGTGAGTTGTCTGTGCTATTGTTATTGATAATTGCACATGCGGCGTGACAAGGCAAGAATATTATTATCCGCGTGCAACGAGACAAGACAGACATTTGCTTTATTATTGTGCACATGGCGAGACAAGGGGGCTATGTCGGGGATGATTTGTTATTACTTATGATGTCCTGGGGGCATTGTTGTTGGTAATATTTATGAAGTGGGGTGCCTACTTTGTGTGAGCCATGCATCTTATGTTTTGTTATGTTGTTTGTTATGTACCATTCATTCCCTCTGATCTTACTTGTTAACTCAAGTTGTGATATAACAATTGCACAAGCATACACGTAATTAATCACCCATATCAGTTTAAGAAGATGAATCCTGATGTTTATTGATAATTTACATGTATTCTCGTTTACTTGCCTTCTGTGTGAGAGTTGTACTATTGGCACGTGAGTTGTCCGTGCGGTCATGAGTTATTGTTATTGTTGGCACGAGAGTTGTCCGTGTGTTCATGAGTTATTGTTGGCACGTGAGTTATCTATGCAATTATAAGTTATTGTTATTGTTGGCACGTGAGTTGTTCGTGCGGATACGAGATATTATCACTCCCTTAGCACGTGAGTTGTCCGTACAGATATGAGGTATTAATGATATTGGCACGTGAGTTGTCCGTGCAACACATGAGTTGTCCGTGCGGTTGTGATTATAATGTAGGCACAAGATGGAAAGTGATGAGGGTTCGTGAGTTGGGACCCATGATTTGTGATTATGAGGTGTGGTATCTCGGAGAAATTCTTGAAAGAATCTTGTGTGAAAGCGATTGTTCCTATTGAGTTGATACTTGTTTTTCCTTACTTGGTTTCACTAGACCTTGATTGTATTCAGCTTACTCTACGACGTTATTACCTGTTTGTTACTTGTTGATAATTAATGCTTCTAGTTTTCTATTGCAAGCACTGTTGTCGTTTTACCATGTTTAGATTTATATTGATATTGTTCCTTGTTCGTTTCACATTTATATTTGTACATGTAATTATGTCTAGTAGGTGTCTTGATTGTTCCTTATCATACTCTACCGAGGTTTGTCTTGAAACTTACTAGGTACCGCTGTGGTGTACTCATGTTACGCTTTCTGTAAATTTTTGTATAGATCCATATACTTTGGAGTTTATTGGTCATTAGATAGTTGATCAGATATTGCTGCGGAGACTTCAAGGTATACCTGTCGTCGCGTTCGCATTCCTCGGAGTCACCTTCTAAAGTTTATTTTGTACAATTTATTTCTATTCCGGAATAGTTATACTTAGAAATACCCTACTGAACTCAGTAGAGCTTATGGCTTGTACTATCGGTTTTGGGATATCGTATTGTACTCGAGGTTGTTGGCTTATTATAGAAGATTGTGGCTTATGTTCAATAGTTATTTGGTTAAATTCTTTCATTTAATTTAGTAATGTCACGCCCCGACCTTGGGAAGCGCGACCGGTGCTCAAGAGAGATACCCCGGTCGAGCAAGCCTGCACAATGCCGTCTACCCAACTCACCCATGAATAAAGAGAAGAATACATTCCATTAATTAGACAGTAAGAGGTCATGTGAACAACACTGGTTCATTGTCATAGGTTACACCATTAACAAGTCTCCAAAATAGTACACTATACCATCATAGTTGAAGTGGAACAGGTGATACGATTACAACATTTTTAGTTCAACCTTCCTAAAACAAGATACACCCCACACTATGTCTTCAGAGCCTCTAACAGAAACAAAAGATTACTACGACAGTGCCGGTAACAAGGCCCCAACTATACCTCAAAATACTATGTACAAAGGATAAGACATACAGGACCCCAAAATGAAGTGGGGCTCACCAAGTCAGCTGAGGAGAGGGTGTGCGTTTATCACTGATCAATACCACCTGCTATGGAACCACCTGCATCCATTAAAGATACAACGCCCCCGACAAAAAAGGACGTTAGTACATATGGAATAGTACTAGTATGTAAAACTAAACACCCTTGCAATAGAACGAGTAACAGTAAACGGAGAAGGAAACATGAAATCAATAAGAGACTCAAACAGTATCAAGGTATCAAGTTAGGGGATAGGTAAATTTCAAGTAAGTTCCAATCTTTTTAAGTTGGGAGATCTTTAGCACTGATACAACATCGTGGTTTTAGCACGGAGTCCGATCTCAGCCCGATCGGCTAAGCCGTCTCACCCCGAGACATCGACTCACAATACCACTATGTGCGCGGCATGGCGTCCGATCTCAACCCGATCGGTTAAGTGGTCTCACCACAATGCCGTGTGGGTCGACATCACATCACATATCGCTAGCAATAATCTTATCCCATTTAAGGGGAAACATCCCAACACACCAATCTCATCACATATAAGGGGAAATAACCTCATCACATTAACACGGGGATTTACCCCTCAATCATTCCTATATCGGCACGTGTAGTTTCTGGGTTAGGTTATTTTGACCTACCCTTCCTCGGTGACTAAACGATACTCCCAAAGCATTTATTATTTAAAGGATTCACCACTCATTTCATAATCTTTTACATATCATTCATTTCATGGGCACCAATTGGTATAACGCAATAACACGCTTGGCACGTTGGACGCACATCATATTTCATGCTCTGTTATTTCACTTTCAAATTTCATCATGGATAATCAACAAAAAGGCTTTTCAAATTAAGATTTTAAATATACATATGAGAAAATAAGGGTGTTAGGCACATGGAGATTTCTTACATAATTTGGCATAACAGCTTCCATTTGAACTTGACTTGAAGTCACAACAGTTTAATACATGACTCATGCTTTGAACACGCTCCTGACGAACAACATAATATTATAAAAATATTCGGAGCACATTTTGAACATATATATATAACCTTTCGACACCAAACTTATTCTGAATAGCAAGTGTAAAAGGAACAACTCGGAGCTCATACGAACATCGTGGGATATAATTCTAAGAGAGAAGTTAGCCAACATATCTTGCCTAGAGCTTCCTTAAATTACTACAATGTTCGGAAATCTTAGCCACTTCGATCTATTTAGAAATATAAAACAATTGAACACAAATTAGGAAGGAGTTCATGGTTCCAGCTCATTTGAGCATTTTATCAAACACTAGGTTGGCATTATGATTTCTAGTTTCTCCTATGGTGGATTTCCTTCACCCCACAACCCAAGATCTGCCTATTTGAGCTCAACTACATTCCCACAACTCATGATTGTATATGAATGCATAGATACTCTCTCACACCCAAGAATCACACTCCTCACTAACAATCTTCTACCCCAAATTGAAATTGAGACTACGATGTGGAACCTTAGCTCTTAGATAAAGAACTTGTGAGGTTCTCCTTGTAAATCTTTCAACTTTTGAGCAAGAATTGGTGAACAATTAGCTTAGGAGTTTTCCCTATCACTCTATGGCACTTTCTCACTCTCAAATATCAGTTTTTTGCTTCAAAAATGACCTTTTACATCTATATATCGAAATAGGGCAGGGTTATAAAAACCTAAAAATGGAACCTCTGAACATAGCTCTACGGTCTCAGAGTGGACCACAGAATAGATATGCGGTCCGCAAAATGGGCCGCAAAAGTGATGTTAAGAACTGGGTTGTTCGGGTCAGGTCTGCGGTCCACAGATCAATTCTGCGGTCATATAATGCGCCGCAGAACTCCCCTTCGGAAATCTTCATGCTGGGTCTGCAATGGATTGTGCGGCCCGCAAAATGGTTATGTGGGCGCATAATGGACCGCAAAACAACCTCCAAAAATGGGTCATTTTGCTGCTTCACTTTGCGTCAGATCTGCGGCCTGCAGAGTGATTATGTGGTCGCATAGTGGACCGCGGAAATGCCCTGCTCTGCCAAATATTTTCTTCAACTCCCTAACGCACTGTTCAACACAAAAAGTCTGTGCCGTGTCAACACATAAGTCTATCTTGGAATCATGAAACACCAGGTTTTGGGTGAAATTCTACGGGCCTTACAAGTAAGTGGTAGGCTTACCTAGTCTTAAAGACTAGGTGCCATCACTTGATCAGTACAGAGGGAAATTGGGCCCGTGAAAGGATAGAATCAGAGCTCTAGATTCATAACTGCTACGAGTTATAAGCGAGTTTAGTAGAGTCTTACGGATCAGTACAGAGACATTTGTACTTGTCTTTGAGAGGCAATGAAACTATTAAGAAACCTTCATTTATTTCATTCCTATCGTGCAAGTTTATTGATTTCATATTTTTAATCTTTGTTATTCTATTCTCTCACAGATAGTAAGAACACGAGCTGGAATTACTTATGACGCTACCCCTAGAGCCAGTGTTTCTAGGGGCCAAGGCAGAGGTAGAGGCCGAGGAGGAGCACGTGCTACAGCTAGAGCACCTGCCAGAGTAGCAACTGGGGAGCCACCAGTAGCTCCGATTGGGGTACAGGCACCAGAGGCACCTGTTTCTACCCCGGGACTTCAGGAAACTTTAGCGTAGTTCCTGAGCATGTTTGGTACATTGGCTTAGGCACGATTGATTCCGGATGTACCACTACTTCACAGACCAGGGGAGGAGCACAGACTCCCGATGCCCGTACTCCAGAGCAGTGAGTCCCTAATGGTCAGGTCCCAGGTGTCATGCCATCTCAACATTTTATTCTGGTTCAGCCTGAGGTCAGGCCATGGGCATCTAAGGAGGAGCATCTGAGACTTGAGAGATTCAAGAAGTATCAGCCTCATACTTTCAGTGGTTTGGATTTAGAGAATGCATATAGATTTCTAGAGGAGTGCCATTGTATTCTCCGCACCATGGTATTGTGGAGATGAGTGGGGTTGCTTTTACTACATTCCAGTTGTCAAGAGAAACATATCAGTGGTGGCAGATTTACGAGGAGGGTAGCCCAACCAAAGTTGCTTCACTTTCATTAGTTTGAAGAGATGTTCTTGAGAGAGCTTGTTCCCCACACCCTTTAGGATGCATAGTGCATGGAGTTTGAGTAGCTGCACTAGAGTTCTATGTCAGTGTAATAGTATGTTGTTAGATTCAATGATTTATCAAGGCATGCACCTGCTTTGGTTTCTACAGTTAGAGAGCGAGTCCATGGGTTCATTGAGGGGCTCAATTATGGTATCCTATTTAGCATGGCTCGTGAGTTGGATATGCGGTCTGCAAAATGGGCCGCAGAACTGATATTAAGAACTAGGTTGTCCGGATCAGGTCTGCGGTCCGTAGACCAGTTCTGCGGTTGCATAATGCACCGCAGAACTCCCTTCTGAAAATCTTTATGCTGGCCTGTGATGGATTGTGCGGCCCGCGAAATGGTTATGAGGCCGCATAATGGACCACAAAACAACCTCCAGAAATGGGCCATATCTCTGCATCACTCAGCGGTGGATCTGCAGCCCACAGAGGTTCGCATAGTGGACCGCAGAAATTCACTACTCTGCAAAAAATATTCTTCAACTCCCCAACGCATTATTCTACCCAAAAAGTCTGTACCGCGTCAACACATAAGTCTATCTTGGCATCACGAAACCCCAGGTTCTGGGTAAAATTTTACGGGGCCTTACATCCTCCCTCTCTTAAGATCATCCGTCCTCGAATGATGGTCAAAATCTGCCATTAGAAACCAATGTGACTCAGCAGCTATTTCACACACCAGAAGTTCCAAATTTTTAACTAACTCCCTAGATTACAAAAATTTTGCCAGAATCTCCCCTGTAATTGGGCCTATCCACCTGCCAGAGAATCCCAAAACCAGTCCTAACAACATAACCACAACACAACGATGTAAAACAACATGAAAACAACACCGGCCACAATGCCATAAATATTACATTAACAAGAAGGAGTAACCTCAACATAAGTTGTACTGGGGAAACACAATTTGTAGAAAGTTAGCTTTCAACATCATGGACACAATTAAGTAGCTATGCAAATAAATTAGGGTACTTCTTCTTCTTCATCTCTTCTTCGACTTCCCAGGTGTCCCCTTCGACTTGTTGTCTTTGCCATAATACTTTCACGGAGGCAATCTCTTTGTTCCTAAACATTTGGACTTTCCTATAAAGAATGGCAACTAGAATTTTTTCATAAGTCAATTCTTCATTAACCTTAATAGTATCAACTGGAATAATGAGTGACGTATATCCAACCACCTTCTTCAACATGGATACATGAAACACCGGGTGCACTAAAGACATCTCTGGAGGTAGTTCAAGCTTGAAATCCACCTGACCAATCCTTCGAATGATTCTATACGGCCCGACATACCTCAGATTCAATTTCCCTTTCTTAACGAACCACATTATACCCTTCATGGGGGAAACCTTCAAGAACACCCAATCATCTTCTTTGAACTCCAAATCCTTACGACGAACATCCAAATAGGACTTCTGATGACTCTGAGTAATTTTCAACCACTCCTTAATGATCTTAACCTTCTTCATAGCCTGATGCATGGGGTTTGGCCCTATCAACTCTACTTCCCCAATCTCGAACCACCCAATGGGGGATCTACATCTCCTTCCGTATAGAGCCTCGAATGGCGCCATTTGAATGCTAGCATGGTAAATGTTGTTCTAGGAATGTTATATGAGTGTCAAATGATCATCCCAGCTACCCTTAAAGTCAAGAATACAAGCGTGCAACATATCTTCAAGTGTCTGAATGGTCCGCTCTACATACTATGGATGTAAAGTTGTACTAAGATTTACCTGACTACCCAACCCTTACTGAAATTTCTTCCAAAGGTTAGTTATGAATTGTTCCCCCCGATCAGAAATGATGGAAACTGGAGTGCCATGCAACCTGACTATTTATTTGATATACAATTGAGTATACTGTTCCGCTGTGTCGGTAGCCTTAACAGGTAAGAAGTGTGTTGATTTCGTGAGTCGATCCACAATTACACAATTTCCACCATCTTACCATAGTTCATATCAAAATTGAAGGCAGATGTACCGGCCTTATTGATAACCAATGGGCTAAGGCCCTGTACAAACTGGCACACTCTAGCCTCCATAGTGGGCAACATGTATATAGCATACTTGGACAAGCACGCGAACCTCATATGATACTCCCACAGACTCATGCTACCTTATTTCATACCCTGAAGCTCGGCGATACGGGCTGCCTTAGTCTCGGCAGGTAAGAAATGGTCAATGAAGGCATCAACAAACTCGCTCCACCTTGCCGGAGGGCTCCCCTCCTCACGGGAGTCCTCCCACATCTCAAACCAAGAATAGGCCACCCCTTTCAGGCGGTAGGAGGCCAACTCCACTCCCTCTGTCTTAGTAGCACGCATAACTTGGAGGGTCTTGTGTATCTCATCAATAAAGTCTTGGGGGTCCTCCTCTAGATCAGTACCTGTGAACACCGGAGGATCCAGCTGAAGAAATCTATTCACCCTGGAACTAGCAGAATCCCCAAACTGGCTGGAAGAAGCAGGTGCAACGTTTGATCTCTAGGCTTGTGAAGCCACTATCTAAGCCAACATATGTATGGCTCCCCTAAGGTCCCCATCAGAAACACCTGGACAGGAAGCTGGGGCTGAAGGTGGAATAGTTGTACCCTTAGTAAGTGTAGGAACTGGTGTAGTCTAATTAGGATTAGTAGAATTAGGCAGTGTAATTGCTGGGGGAACATCCTCACCCCTCGGGTGCTAACTCGCATCATCGGGTATAGAATCAACACCCCAACTGCCACTCCTGGGGTGGCATTGGATCCTTGTCAAATTCTTGCCTTCTTCCTAGGTGCCATGTATTGAAAATCAGAACAATGCACGAGTTAAAGGAGGAATAATTTTATAATCAGCTTTTTCACACGATCTAGAACATCAAAGAAGGCTGTTATTCCTAAATGCTTAAGTAGCCTCCTAATTATAGGAGAGGTCGACAACACACCGATAAGAAGGACTTTACTAGACACAGTTCCGAGACATCCTAGGACACTTTAACACCTTAGGCTATGATACCAAGCTTGTCATACCCCGACCTTGGGGAGCGCAACCGTAGCTCAACAAAGATACCCTAGTCGAGCAAGCCTGCGCAATGCCGTCTACCCAACTCACCCATGAATAAAAAGAAGAATACATTCCATTAATTAGACAGTAAGAGGTCATGTGAACAACACTAGTTCATTGCGATAGGTTACATCATTAACAAGTCTCCAAAATAGTACACTATACCATTATAGTTGAAATGGAACAGGTGATACGATTATAACATTTTTAGTTCAACCTTCTCAAAATAAGATACAACCTACACTATGTATACGGAGCCTCTAACAGATACAAAAGAGTACTACGACAGTGCCGGCCACAAGGCCTCGACTATACCTCAAAATTCTATATACAAAGTACAAGAGATACAGGACCTCGAAATGAAGTGGGGCTCACCAAGTCAGCTGAGGAGAGGGTATGTTGCTATCACTGATCAATAACACCTGCTATGGAACCACCTGCATCCATTAAAGATGCAACGCCCCTGGCAAAAAGGACGTTAGTACATATGGAATAGTACTACTATGTAAAACTAAACACCCTCTCAATAGAACGAGTAACAGTAAACGGAGAAGGAAACATGAAATCAATAAGAGACTCAAACAGTATCAAGGTGTTAAGTTAGGGGAAAGGTCAATTTCAAGTTCCAGTCTTTTTAAGTTGGGAGATCTCTAGCACAGATACACCACCGTGTTTTTAGCACGGAGTTCGATATCAGTCTGATCGGCTAAGCCGTCTCACCCCGAGACATCGACTCACAATACCACTATGTACGCGGCATGGCATCTGATCTCAGCCCGATCGGCTAAGTCGTCTCAACACTGTCACGACCCAAAATTCTAACCTGTTGTGATGGCGCCTATCTCGATACTAGGCAAGCCGACAATCTCCATAAACCACAATTTCTTTTAAGTTTGAAAATATAATATTTAATTTCAGCGAAAGACATCTCACAAGTACCAATGTAAATAATCCCAAAATCTGGTGTCACTAAGTACATGAGCATCTAATTATGAATACAAGTGTGGAAAATACGGTCCATAACAGTTTGAGACAAAATACAGTAAGTAAGGAGATAAGGAAGGAGAGACAAGGTCTGCGAAACACGGCAGCTACCTCAGAATCACCAGATGATCAGCTGTGCGAAAGAATCAACACACGCTATGTCCGGGAACACCTAGATCTGCACACGAAGTTCAGGGTGTAGTATGAGTACAACCAACTCAGCAAGTAACAATAATAAATAAGGAAGAACTGAAGATAGTGACAAGCTACACAGTTATAGTTCATATTCAGTAATTCCAACAAAGAATAGACATGCTTTCAAATCCAGCAATTTAAGTCAAATCAATTCAATACAGTTCAAGTTCATGTAATCCGGATATAAAATCTTTCAGAAAATTTCACAATAATGATAGATAGCTACTAAGTGCAACAAAAAATGAAAAGCAAGTACAGTCTCTCAGGACAACAATCACTCACTGGGCTCCCAACCCTCAGCACTCACACTCAGTGGGTACCCGCGCTCACTGGGGGTGTACAGACTCCGGAGGAGCTCCTATAGCCCAAGCGCTATAATCTGCACGGACAACTCACGTGTTGCACAGACAACTCACGTGTTGCACGGACAACTCACCTGCCATAGTATAAATATCTGGATCCTCACGGACAACTCACGTGCTGCACGGACAACTCACGTGCTATAGTATCAATATCTGGATCCGCACGGCCAACTCACGTGCTGCACGGACAACTCACGTACTATAGTATCAATATCTCACAATCAGGTCCTCGGCCTCACTCAATCAAAAATCTCTCTAGTCTCTCGGGCTCTCAAAAATCTTAAAATCAGCCCAAACAATAATGATATGATGTATCAATAATAATAACAGAGACTGAGATAAAATGTGCGAGTAAAAAGACTGAGACTGAGTACATATAGCATTTAGCAGAAAATTCAACATGTAACGTGGCCTCTGTGGGGCCCAACAGTACCAACATATAGCCTAAACATGGTTTCTAACATGACTTACAGTCAAATTTCCACAATACCTCGAGTGCATATAGCTAACAACAAGTTATTCAACTTTACAGTTTTACGGGACGGACCAAGTCATAATCCCCTCGGTGCACGCCCGTCACCTAGCATCTGCGTCACCTCCAATGTAATGACATGATACAAAAATCAGGGGTTTTATACCCTTAGGACTAGATTTACAACTTTTACTTACCTCAGAGCATGAAATCTTTTACTCTGCTATGCCTTTGCCTTGCAAATGAGCCTCTGAATTCCCCGAATCTAGTCACAAATAATTCATTTCAGTCAATAAAATTTATTGGAATTAGTTCCATATGAAAATACAATTTTTCCATAAAAATCCAAATTTTAACTCCAAAAATTGCCTGTGGGGCCCGTGTCTCAAAACTTGACAAAAGTTACAAAATTTGAACGCCCATTCAATCACGAGTCTAACCATACCAAAATTACTAAATTTCGATAACAATTCGACCCTCAAATCCTCAAATTTATCCAAGAGGGTTTTCAAAATTTTCCAACTTAATTCACCAATTAAATGATAAAAACTACCATGGATTTGGGTAATTTCACCAATATTGTGTGAAGAGCACTTACCCTATTGTTTCCTCTGAAAATCTCCCAAATATCGCCTCTATTCGAGCTCCAAATCGTTAAAAATAGAAAATGGGACAAAGTCCCATTTTTTGAACTTAAACTTTCTGTCCAGACCTCTCTTCTTCGTCAACGCGACAGGTCCCTCGCGTTCGCGAAGCACAACTCGACTGTCCAGAATTTAACCCTTCGCGAATGCGATCATGGCTTCACGAATGCGAAGCTTTACCAATCTTACCTTTCGCGAACGCGACCACCACCTCGTGAACGCGTAGAACAAGGACCTAGGGTCCCCAATTGCCTCACTCATGTTCGCGAACGCGACACCACTCCCGCGTTCGTGATGCACACACAGATCACACCTTCGTGTTCGCGTCCTCCCCTTCGCGAACACGAAGAACAAAATCTCACTACTCCGAAAACACTCTTAACGAACGCGAGGGCCCACTCGCTAATGCAAAATAGGAAACCAGAAGAATGCAGCAACAGATATCAGCAATCTCACCAAGGCCAAAAATGATTTGTTAACCCCCCGGAACTCACCCGAGCCCCCCGGGACCTCAACCAAACATACCATCAAGTCCTAAAACATCATACAAACTTAGTCAAACCCTCAAATCACCTCAAACAACGGTAAAACCATGAATCATACCCCAATTCAAGTCTAATGAACTTTAAAATTTCAAGTTTCTACAAACGACGCCGGAACCTATCAAATCACGTCCGATTGACCTCAAATTTTTGCACACAAGTCATAAATAACATAACAGAGGTATTCTAATTTTCAGAATCGGATTCCGACCCCGATATTAAAAAGTCAACCCCCTGGTCAAACTTCCCAAAAATTCGACTTTCGCCATTTCAAGCCTAATTCCACTACGTACTTCCAAATAATTTTCTGGACATGCTCCTAAGTCCAAAATCACCATACGGAGCTATTGGAATTATCATAATTCAAATCCGAGGTCGTTTACACATAAGTTCACATCTGGTCGGCTTTTCTAACTTAAATTTTCAATTATGAGACTATGTGTCTCGTTTCACTCCGAATTCCTTCCGGACCCAAACCAACTAACCCGATAAGTCATTAAATAACTATAAAGCATAAATTGAGTAGTAAATTGGGGAACGGGGTTATAATACTCAAATCGACCGGCCGGGTCATTACATTCTCCCCCTCTTAAACAAACGTTCATCCTCAAACGGGTTTAGAATCATACCTAGAGTCTCAAATAGGTGTGGATATTTGTACCGCATCTCCTGTTCAATCTCCCAAGTAGATTCTCCGGCTGACTGACCTCTCCATTGTACCTTCACTGATGCTATGTTCTTTGACCTCAACTTTCAAACCTGCCGGTCTATAATAGCCACCGGCTCCACATCATAAGTCAAATTACCGTTCAGTTGTACTATACTGATATCCAGAATATGAGACGGATCCCCGACATATTTTCGGAGCATGGATACATGAAACACTGGATGAACACCTGATATAGTAGGTGGCAAGGCAAGTTCATAAGCCACCTCTCCAATTTTCTTAAGTATCTCAAAAGGCCCAATATACCGAGGGCTCAACTTGCCCTTCTTCTCGAACCTCAACACAGCCTTCATGGGTGCAATCTTGAGCAGAACCTTCTACCCAACCATGTAAACAACATCACGAACCTTCCTTTCAGCATAACTCTTCTGTCTAGACTGTGCCGTGCGAAGCCGTTCGTGAATCACTTTGACCTTCTCTAAAGCATCCTGAACCAAGTTAGTACCCAATAGCCTAGCCTCACCCGGCTCAAACCAACCCACCGGAGACCGGCACCGTCTCCCATACAAAGCCTCATCTGAATACTCGACTGGTAGTTGTTATTATAAGCAAACTCTGCGAGTGGCAGAAATTGATCCCAAGAACCCCCAAAATCAATGACACAAGCGCGTAGCATATCCTCTAATATCTGAATACTGCGCTCGGACTGTCCGTCCGTCTAAGGGTGAAATGTTGTACTCAACTGAACCTATGTGCCCAATTCTCACTGCACTGCTCTCCAAAACTGTGATGTAAACTGCGTGCCCTGATCTGAAATGATGGACAGGGGAACACCGTGTAGGCGAACAATCTGGCTAATATAAATCTTAGCCAACCACTCCAAAGAATAATTAGTACCAACTGGAATAAAATGCGCAGATTTGGTCAACCGATCTACTATCACCCAAACAACATCAAACTTTCTCAAAGTCCGTGGGAGCCCAACTACGAAGTCCATGGTATTACGCTCCCACTTCCACTCCGAAATTTCAAGTCTCTGTAGTAATCCGCCCGGTCTCTGATGCTCGTACTTTACTTGTTGATAATTTAAACACCGAGCTACAAACCCAACTATATCTTTCTTCATTTGCCTCCACCAATAGTGCTGCCTTAAATCCTGATACATCTTCGTAGCACGTGGATGAATGGAGTACCGCGAACTGTGAGCTTCCTGGAGAATCAACTCATGTAAACCATCTATATTAGGCACACATAGCCTACCCTGCATCCGTAAAACCCCATAATCTCCAATAGTCACTTCCTTGGCATCACCGTGCTGAACCGTGTCCTTAAGGACAAGCGGATGTTGATCATCATACTGGCGCTCTCTAATGCGATCTTATAAAGAAGACCTAGAAACCACACAAGCCAAAACTCGATTCGACTCGGAAATATCCAATCTAACAAACTGGTTGGCCAAGGCTTGAACATCTAACGCTAAAGGCCTCTCTACTACCGGTAAGTATGCTAAGCTTCCCAAACTCTCCGCCTTACGACTCAAGGCATCGGCCACCACATTGGCCTTTCCGGGATGTTAAATAATGGTAATGTCATCATCCTTAAGCAGATCTAACCACCTACGCTGCCGAAAATTACGATCCTTCTATTTAAACAAATATTGTAGACTCCGATGATCGGTATATACCTCACACTGGACACCGTACAAGTAATGCCGCCAAAATTTCAAGGCATGAACAATAGCTGCTAACTCAAGATCGTGGACTGGATAATTCTTCGTATGTACCTTTAACTGTCTAGACGCATAGGCAATCACCCTACCGTCTTGCATCAGCACTGCACCAAGACCAATAAGCGACGCGTCACAATATACAGTATAAGACTCTGAACCTGTAGGCAACACCAATACTAGAGCTGTAGTCAAAGCTGTTTTGAGCTTCTGAAAGCTCTCTTCACACTCATACGACCACTTGAACGGAGCACTTTTCTGGGTCAATTTAGTCATAGGCAATGCAATAGATGAGAAACCCTCCATGAAGCGACAATAATAACCGGCCAAGCCGAGAAACCTCTGAATCTCAGTAATTGAAGATGGCCTGAGCCAATTCTGAACTGCCTCTATTTTCTTCGAATCCACCTTAATTCCTTCACTGGACACTATATGTCCCAAGAATGCCACCGAACTAAGCCAGAACTCACACTTAGAGAATTTGGCATAAAGCCTCTCCTTTCTCAGCCTCTGTAATACAATGCCCAAGTGTTGTGCATGCTCCTCCTCGCTATGTGAGTACACCCGAATATCATCAATAAATACTACGACAAATAAATCAAGATATGGATAGAATACACTATTCATCAAATGCATAAATGCTGCTGGGGAATTGGTTAGCCCAAAAGACATCACAAGAAATTCATAGTGACCATAACGAGTTCTGAATGCCGTCTTTCGAATATTCGAATCCCGAATTTTCAACTGGTGATACCCAGATCTCAAATCAATTTTGGAGAACACCCTCGTTCCCTGAAGTTAGTCAAATAAGTCATCAATACGCGGCAATGTATATTTATTCTTGATTGTAACTTTTTTCAACTGCCTATAATCGATGCACATCCGCATAGTACCATCTTTCTTTTTCACAAACAGAACCGGTGCACCCCAAGGTGATACCTAGGCCTAATAAACCCCTTTTCAAGGAGTTCCTAAAGTTGCTCTTTCAATTCTTTTAACTCGGCTGGTGCCATACGGTACGGAGGAATAGAAATAGGCCGAGTGCCCTACACCAAGTCAATACTGAAATCAATATCCTTATCAAGTGGCATACCCGGCAGATCTGCAGGAAATACATCCGGAAAGTCTTGCACGATCAGTACTGAATCAATAATAGGAGTATCTGCATCAACATCTCTCACAAAGGCCAAATATGACAAACATCCCTTTCCAACCATACGTTGGGCCTTCAAATAAGAAATTACCCTGCTAGGAACAAAATCTAGAGAACCTCTCCATTCAACCTTTGGCAACCCTGACATCGTCAATGTCACGATTTTGTGTGACAGTCCAGAATAGCATGACATGGAGACAACTAATCCATACCCAGGATTACGTCGAAATTAACCATACTAAGTAATAAGAGATCAACTCTAGTCTCCGGTTCCCCAATACTTACCACACACGACCGATACACACGGTTCACTATAATAGTATCGCGCACCGGTGTAGATACACAAACAGGTGAAACTAAGGACTCACAGGGCATATCCAGATAATGAGCAAAATACGATGATTCATATGAACAAGTGGAACCAGGGTCAAATAATATAGAAGTCTCCATGTGGTACACTGAAACAATACATGTGATCACTGCATCTGAAGCAACAATACCTGGCCTGGCAGGAAAAACATAGAATCGGGACTGACCGCCACCTGATCGGCCTCCCCCTCTTGGTCGACCCCTAGCTGCCTGACCCCCACCCGAGCTGGCTGGGCAGGTGGTGGAACTGCTAGTGCTAGTGCCGTCAGTCGAGGACTTTACTGTGGAGCCCCACTCAACAGCCTAGGACACTCTCTCTTGACATGACCAAATTCTCCACACTCAAAACAATCCCTCCTCTGACGGAACTATTATTCCTGATAACCCGAAGAATTACCCGTAGAAGCCTGAGAGGACGGGGCATGATGAGAACTCTATGCTGGTAGTGCACTGAATGAAGACTGGCCTGAGTGAGCACTGTAAGAACCGTGGCTAGCTGATGCACCACGATGAGCTGGACGACCCGTCTGAGTGTGTCTGTAAGAACGACCCCTACCGCGGTAAAACTAACCCCCCCTGAAGGAACATCGCTGAAATCACCTGAACCACGAGGCCTCTTAGCCTCCCTCTCCACCCATTCCTGATTATGAACCATCTCAATCTGATGAGCAATGTCGACCACCTCATCAAAAGTAGCACCAGACACACTCTCTCTCTCTAGTCATGAATAACAATAGCTGATATGTGAGGCCATCAATGAACCTCCTAATCCTCTCCCTATCAGTGGGAATTAACCAGACTGCGTGATGAGCCAACTCAAAAAATCTCATCTCGTATTGCATCACAGACATGCCATTCTGACGTAACTGCTCAAACTGTCTGCGCAGCTCCTCTCTGCGAGACTGCGGCACAAACTTCTCTAAAAAGAGAACAGAGAATTCCTGCCATGTAAGTGGTACTGCACCAACTGGCCTGCACCTCTCATAAGCCTCCCACCATCTGAAGGCAGCCCCAGAAAATTGAAAAGTAGTGAATGAGACCCCACTAGTCTCTAAAATACCCGCTGTCTGAAGCATCCGTTGACACTTATCCAGAAAACGCTGAGCATCCTCTGACTCAGTACTGCTAAATGGTGGAGGTCGAAGCCTCTCAAATCTCTCAAGTCTCCTCTGCTCATCATCTACCATAACAGGAACTACCGGGGCCTAAGCAGCTGCAACCGACTGGACTGGTAGTACCCCCGGTATCTAAAGTCCTTGTGGTCTGGAATACGGGCAACAAAGGCATGAGTACCTCCCCCGGCCTAAGAAGTGGCAGGTGCGGCCTGAGCCAAAACCACCTGAGCAAGAACAGTGCAAACTGTCAATATCTAGGCCAAAGTCTCCTGAAGGCATGGAATCTCAATGGGCATAACTGGTGCCTGAGTTGGTCCTGTCGGTTCAGCTATATCTGGAATCTTCTCCTGAGCTGGAGCAACTGGTGGTACTACAGGTGCTGGTCCAACTGTGGTACGAGCTACACCTCGACCTCTACCTTGGCCCCAGCCTCTCGCGGCCCTAGCTGGTGGCACTGGTGGCTGACCGTCTGATCCGATAGTACGTGTCTTCACCATCTGTGAGAGAATAGAATAACAGAGATTTAGTTTTCGGAATCAACAAATTCGCATGACAGAATACAAGAAAGTGAAATTTTCCTAAGGATTCGGCAGCCTCTCGAAGATAAGTACATATGTCTCCATACCGATCTGAAAGACTCTACTAAACCTGCTCATGACTCGTGAGACCTATGTAACCTAGGCTCTGATACCAACTTGTCATGACCCAAAATTCTAACCTGTCGTGATGGCGCTTATCTTGATACTAGGCAAGACGACAATCTCAATAAACCACAATTTCTTTTAAGTTTGAAAATATAATATTTAAATTCAGCGGAAGAGATTTCACAAGTACAAATGTAAATACTCCCAAAATCTGGTGTCACTGAGTACATGAGCATCTAATTATGAATATAAGTATGGAAAATATGGTCCATAATAGTCTGAGAACAAATACAGTAAGTAAGGAGATAGGGAAGGAGAGACAAGGCCTGCGAAACATGACAACTACCTCAGAATCTCCGAAAGATCACCTGTGCGAAAGAATCAACACCTGCTATGTCCGGGAACACCTGGATCTTCACACGAAGTGCAGGGTGTAGTATGGGTACAACTAACTCAGCAAGTAACAATAATAAATAAGGAACTGAAGATAATGACGAGCTACATAGTTATAGTTCATTTTCAGTAATTCCAATAAAGAATAGACATGCTTTCAAATCCAGTAATTTAAGTCAAATCAATTCGATATAGTTCAAGTTCATGTAATCCAGATATACAATCTTTCAGAAAATTTCACAATAATGACAGATAGCAACTAAGTGCAACAACAAATGAAAAGCAAGTACAACCTCTTAGGACAACAATCACTCACTAGGCTCCCAGCCCTCAGCACTCGCACGCAATGGGTACCCGCGCTCACTGGGGTGTACATACTCTAGAGGGGCTCCTACAACCCAAGCGCTATAATCTGCATGGACAACTCACGTGCTGCACAGACAACTCACGTGTCATAGTATAAATATCTAGATCTGCACGGACAACTCACGTGCTATAGTATCAATATCTGGATTCGCATTGCCAACTCACGTGTTGCACGGACAACTCACGTGCTATAGTATCAATATCTCACAATCAGGCCCTCGGCCTCACTCAGTCATAAATCTCTCCAGTCTCTAGGGCTCTCAAAAATCATAAAATCAACCCAAACAACAATGATATGATGTATCAATAATAATAACAGAGACTGATATAAAATGTGCTAGTAAAATGACTAAGACTGAGTACAGATAGCATTTACAGGCAATTCAACATGTAACGCGGCCTTTGTGGGGCCCAACAGTACCAACGTATAGCCTAAACATGGTTTCTAACATGCCTTACAGTCAAATTTCAAAAACACCTAGAGAGTATATAACTAACAACAAGTTATTCAACTTTACAGTTTCACAGGACGGACAAAGTCACAATCCCCTCTGTGCACCCCCACACACCCATCACCTAGCATGTGCGTCACCTCCAAAGTAATCACATGATACAAAAATCTGGGGTTTCATACCCTCAGGACCAGATTTATAACTGTTACTTACCTCAGAGCATGAAATTCTTTACTCTGCTATGCCTTTGCCACGCAAATCGGCCTTCGAATACCCCGAATCTAGTCACAAATAATTCGTTTCAGTCAATAAAATTTATTAGAATTATTTCCATATGAAAAGACAATATTTCCATAAAAATCCTAATTTTAACTCCAAAAATCGCCCGTGGGGTCCAACTCTCAGAACTCAACAAAAGTTATAAAATATGAACGCCCATTCAACCACGAGTATAACCATACCAAAACTACTAAATTTTGATTACAATTCAGCCCTCAAATCCTCAAATTTATCCATCAGGATTTTCAAACTTTTCCAACTTAATTCCCCAATTAAATGATAAAAACAACCATGAATTCGGGTAATTTAACCAATATTGAGTTAAGAACACTTACCCCGTTATTTCCTTTAACAATTACCCAAATATCACCTCAATCCGAGCTCCAAATCGTTAAAAATGGAAAATGGGATGAAGTCCCATTTTCTGAACTTTAACTTTCTGTCCAAACCTCTCTTCTTCGCGAATGCGACAGGTCCCTCGCGTTCGCGAAGCACAACTCGACTGCCCAGAATTTAACCCTTCGCGAACGCGATCATGGCTTCACGAACCCGAAGCTTTACCAATCTTACCCTTTGCGAACGTGACCACCACCTCGCGAACACGTTTAACAAGGACTTGGGCTCCCCAATTGCCTCACCCCTCTTCGTGAACGCGACACCACTCCCGCGTTCGCGATGCACACACAGACCATACCTTCGTGTTCGGGTCCTTCCCTTCGCGGACGCGAAGAACAAAATCTCACAACTCTGAAAACACTCTTCGCGAATGCGAGGGCCCACTCGCGAAAGCGAGGGCCCACTTGCGAACGCGAAAGAGAAAACCAGAAGAATGCAGCAGCAGATATCAACAATCTCACCAAGGCGAAAAATGATTCGTTAAACCCCCCCCTCCCCCCCCAGAACTCAACCGAGCCCCCCGGGACCTCAACCAAACATACAATCAAGTCCTAAAACATTATATGAACTTAGTTGATCCCTCAAATTACCTCAAACAATGCTAAAACCACGAATCATACCCCAATTCTAGCCTAATGAACTTTGAAATTTCAAGTTTCTACATCCTATTAACCTCAAATTGTTCTCAGAATTCATAAATGACATAACAGAGGTATTCCAATTTTCAGAATCGGATTTCGACCCCGATATCAAAAAGTCAATCCCCCGGTCAAACTTTCCAAAAATTTGACTTTCGCCATTTCAAGCCTTATTCCACTACGGACCTCCAAATAATTTTCCGGACACGCTCCTAAGTCCAAAATCATCATACATAGCTATTGGAATTATCAAAATTCGAATCCGAGGTCGTTTACACATAATTCCACATCTGGTAGACTTTTCTAACTTAAATTTTTAATTATGAGACTAAGTGTCTCATTTCACTCCGAATTCCTTCCGGACCCGAACCAACTAACCCGGTAAGTCATAAAATAACTATAAATCATAAATTGAGAAGTAAATAGGGAACTGGGTTATATTACTCAAAACGACTAGCCGGGTCGTTACATACACAATGTCGTGTGGGTTGACATCGTATCACATCTCGCTAGCAATAATCTCATCCCATTTGAGCTCAAATATCTTCCCACAACTTATGATTGTACATGCATGCATAGATACACTCTCACACCCAAGAATCACATTCCCCGTTAACCATCTTCTACCCTAAATTCGAAATTAAGACTAGGATGTGGAACCTTACCTCTTGGATGAAGAACATGTGAGGTTCTCCTTGTAAATATTAAAACTTTTAAGCAAGAATTGGTGAACAATTAGCTTAGGAGCTTTCCCTCTCACTCTATGGCACTTTCTCACTCTTAAATATCAAATTTGTGTTTCAAAAATGGCCCTTTATATCTATAAATCAAAATAGAGCCAGGTTATAAAAACCAGAAAATGGACCTTCCGAACATAGCTCTGCGATTGAAAAGTGGACCACATAATGGATATGTGGTCTGCAAAATGGGCCACAGAACTGATGTTATGAATTGGGTTGTTCGGTTCAGGTATATGACAAGTCTGCGTTTCGCAGACCAGCTTTGCGGTTGCATAATGCGCTGCAGAACTCCCCTTTGGAAATATTCATGCTGGGTCTATGATGGATGTACGACCCGCAAAATGGTTAAGCGGTCGCATAATGGACTGCAAAACAACCTCCAAAGATGGGCCATTTCTCTGCTTCACTCTGCGGCGAATTTGTGGCCCGTAGAGTGATTCTGCGGTCACATAGTGGATCACAGAAACGCCCTGCTCTACCAAATATTTTCTTTTACTCCCCAACGCACTGTTCAACCCAAAAGGTTTGTACCGCGTCAACACATAAGTCTATCTTGGCATCATGAAACCCCAGGTTCTAGGTAAAATTTTATGGGGCCTTACCAGTAAGTGGTAGGCTTAACTAGTCTTAGAGACTAGATGCCATCATGACATCCTACGGAGGAAAATTGGGGTCGTGAAAGGTTAGTATCAGAGCTCTAGGTTCATAGATGCTACGAGTCATAAGCGAGTTTAGCAGAGTTTTGCGGATCGGTACGAAAATGTCTGTACTTATCTTCGAGAGGCTATGGAACTATTAGGAAACCTTTATTTATTTCATTCCTATCATGCAAGTTTATCGATTTCAGAGTTTGAGCCTTTGTCATTCTATTCCCTCACAGATAGTAAGAACACGAGCTATAGTTACTGATGATGCTTCCCCCAGAGCCGGTGTTGCTAGGGGCCAGGGCAGAGGCAAAGGCTGAGGAGTAGCACGTGCTACAGCTATAGCACATGCCAGAGCAATAGGTGGGGAGCCACTAGTAGCTCCGATTGGGGGACAGGCACCGAAGGTGCCTGTTTCTAACCCCGGGACTTCAGGAGACTTTAGGGTAGTTCCTGAGCATGTTTGGAACATTGGCTTAGGCGCGATTGATTGTGGTTGCACCAGATACTTCACATATTGAGGGAGGAGCTCAGACTCCCGTCGCTCGTACTCCAGAAAAGTGAGTCCCCATTAGTCAGGTCCTAGGTGTCATGCCAGCTCAGCCTGTTATTCCAGTTCAGCCTGAGGTCAGGCCAGGGGCATCTACGGAGGAGCGACTAAGCCTTGAGAGATTCAAGAAGTATCACCCTCTTACTTTCAGTTGTTTGGCTTTAGAGGATACACATGGTTTTCTAGAGGAATGCCATCGTATTCTCCACACCATTGGTATTGTGGAGACGAGTGGGGTTACTTTTACTATATTCCAATTGTTAGGAGTAGCGTATCAGTGGTGGCGGGATTACGAGAAGGGTAGCCCAGTCGAAGCAGCTTCACTTTCATAGACATAGTTTTTAGAGATATTCTTGAGAGAGCTTGTTCCCTGGACCCTTTGGAATACATGGCGCATGGAGTTTGAGCAGCTGTGCCAGGGTACTATGTCAGTGTTAAAGTGTGCTGTTAGATTCAGTGATTTGTCCAGGCATGCACCTGTTTTGGTTTCTACAGTTAGAGAGCGAGTTTGTAGGTTCATTGAAGGGCTCAATTATGGTATCCGATTTAGCATGGACCAGGAGTTGGAGACGGATATTTCATCTCATCAGGTGGTAGAGATTGCTCGCTGATTAGAGAGCATGCAGAGCTAGGAGAGAGAGGTCATGGAGGCTAAGAGGCCTTGTAGACTGGGAGGACCTCTTGATCCCTATTTTAGAGATAGGGTACGTCATGGTAGAGGTTTTGTAGGTTAGCCAGTTTAGTTTTCACTTCAGGCTTCACGTGGTGCTTAACTCGTACTGGACAACTTCCACAGCCACGTCAGCGGATAGGTTAGTTTGAATGTGGAGATACCAGCCACATGGTGAGAGATTGTCCCACACTCTAGATAGATGTGTCACAGTTAGGTATTCAGGCTATGAGTTTTGCTCTAGTTGCTACTATACCTGCACCGCCATCTAGGGATGGAGGTCAAGCGGGTAGAGGTCTCCCTAGGTAGGGATGCCAGGCCTATTGTTACGTTCTTTTTGGTTGGGCAGAGACCGATGCACTAGATGATGTCCTTATAGGTATGGTTTCAGTTAAGTATAGAGATGCATTTGTGTTACTTCGATCTGGTCCCATTTATTGGTAATATTCATCCTACCTTGCTTCAGATATGGTTGTGTTTTGTGATTTGTGTTCACCTTTTATGTGTTCATGCTAGTTGGGAATTTTATTGTGGTAGCCCATGTATATCGTTCTGGTTTGGTTGCTATTATAGGTCATGAGAGTTTGGGTGGACCTTCTGTTAGTTAAATACAGTAGGATTTGATGTGATCTCTGGATAGTTCATCCCGACTTGTGGTTTGGGTGCTCTACAGGTATGGGAAGTTGTTACGTGTGATGGTTCTGGTTCTAGTTCTACGAGGTTGACCTAGTAGAATGGTTTAGTTGCTGAGATGCTTACCTTAATCATGATTTTGGGGGGAGGACGGGAATCTGGTGTTCCTTGTGAATATGTGTGTTGGTGCCAAGCTATGCGCTATGGTAAGGTCATATTAAGGTAAGATTTGTTATGGTTGTTGCGTGCATCTTGCTTTTTCCTTGTAGATTGGATCCGCAGTATGGCATCGGTGGGTGGTTGTGCCTGTTTTGCTTGTTTGACGGTTCTCTCATGCATTCCTCTTTTCATATTCAGTCATATTCGAGTTGTGCTTGTTAGGTTTGGATTACGATGTATGTGCCCGGGTGGCATTTGAGGTGACTTATTGATCGGGTGAGTAGTTATGAGTTTCACATGTTTCTTGCATTATTTTTAGTGTTTTGAAGGTTTGGAACAAGGTTCTAGTCCATATGATTCTATTTGCCAGCACCGGGCCTGGTGATGGGTAGCTATTATAGGCAGAGTTATTGCTATAGGCATATGGATGATGTGTTATGTCGTGTCGTTATACCTTTGTGGGTGTATACATGAGCTGTTGTAGCTAGTTGAGAATTTTACAGTGTGTTTGTATGATAATAGGGCACTTGGTAGATGTAGAAATTTGATTCTAAGGCTTATCGACATTAGGGGAAGGAATAATATGCGGTTGAGATGGTATTGTCGGTTTCATGTGGTTTGGGGTGATGTGGGGTCACCCATGTATATGTGATGGTCAGTTGATACAGTGATTTGATGGCTTGGGGAAGATCTTTGGCACGCTCGAGGATGAATGTTTATTTAAGAGGGGGAGAATGTAACGACCCGACTGATAATTTTGAGCTTTAAGGTTTCGTTTAGTGGTTCGAGGTTTTGTGTAGATTCATATTGTGTATTATGACTTGCATGCATGATAAGATTTGAATTTCATATGTTTCGAGATGAATTTGAATGAGTTATTCTCACTTTAGAAGCTTAAGTTGAAAATGTTAATTGAGGTTTGACTTTGGTGGAAACGACCCTGAAACAATGTTTTTATGGCTTTGATAGGTTCGTATTGTGATTTTTGATATAGGCGTATGCCCGAAATCGAATTCGGAGGTTTGTAGGTTGATTTGTGTTGTTTTGCCGAAAGTTTGCAATTTTAAGGCTTTAAATTTTTACAAGTTTGACCGTAGGTTGAACTCATAGCTACCCTATTTGGATTTCTGATTCGGGACTTGGAATAGGTCTGTTCTATCATTTGGAACTTGTCCGCAAAGTTTGGTGTCATTTTGAGTTGATTTGATAGGAATCAGACAGGCGGTTGTATTTTTAGAAGTTCTTCAGTATCATGTTGAATTCATGTGTTTTAAGGTACGGTTCGTGGTTTCAGATGTTATTTTGATAATTTGATCGCACGAGCGAGTTCATGTTATATTTTTAGACTTGAGTTGATGTTTGGTTTGGAGCCCCGAGGGATCGGGTGAGTTTCAGACACGTTTCGGAGAGTTCATTGGAGGTTCAGATTTTTGTTGGTGCTCAGATCTCGCATTTGCGGGCTTCATCATCGCATTTAAGAAGAGCACAGTGGCCTAAAGAATTCGCAATTGCGAACTCCTCATTGCATTTGCGATGCTAGCCTGGGCTGGGTAGTGGTCCCATTTGCGATCAATGTGATCGCTTTTGCGAATTGTCCATGTTCACATGTGCGAACAAATCATCGCATTTGCAATGACAATAGGGTTGTGAGATTCTTTGCTTTTGCGATGGATTCCTCACATTTGCGTGGTTCGCATTTGTGTGACAAGGCGAGCTATATATTTATGTGGGGTTGCACATGTGGCGAAACAAGACGGAAATATTATTATGCACGTGCGGCTAGACAAGGCGGGCATTTACTTTATTGTTGTGCACATGGCGAGACAAGGGGGAGTGGGGGGGGGGGGACTATGTCGAGGATGATTTTTGATGACTTGTGATAGCCTGGGGCATTGTTGTTGTAATATTTGTGAAGTGGTGTGACTACTTTATGTGAGTCATGCATCTTATGTTTTGTTGTGTAGTTTCCTATGTACCATTCATTTCCTCTGATCTTATTTGTTGACTTGAGTAGTGATAGAAAACTTGCACAAGTATACACGTAATTAATCACTCATATCGGTGTAAGAAGATGAATCCTGATGTTTATTGATCATTTATATGTATTCTCGTTTACTTGCCTTCGGTGTGAGAGTTGTACTATTGGCACATGAGTTGTCTGTGCGGCCATGAGTTATTGTTATTGTTGGCATGTGAGTTATCCATGCGGTCATGAGTTATTGTTATTGTTGGCACGTGAGTTGTCTGTGCGGTTATGAGTTATTGTTATTGTTGGCACGTGAGTTGTCCGTGCAGATACGAGATATTGTCACTCCCTTAGCACATGAGTTTTTTGTGCAGATATGAGTTATTAATGGTATTAGCACCTGAGTTTTCTATGTAGCACGTGAGTTATCCATACGGTTGTGATTGTAATATGGGCACAAGATGCCAAGTGATGAGAGTTCGTGAGTTGGGACTCGTGATTTGTGATTATGAGGTGTGGTACCTCGGGGAAATTCTTGAATAAATCTTGTGTGAAAGAGATTGTTCCTATTGAGTTGATACTTGTTTTTAATTACTTGGTTTCACCAGAACTTGACTGTATTCAGCTAACTCTACGGCGTTATTAGCTGTTTGTTCCTTGTTGATAATTAATGCTTCTAGTTTTCTATTGCAAGTATTGTTGTCGTTTTACCATGCTTAGCTTTATATTAATAATGTTCCTTGTTAGTTTCACATTTATACTTGCACAGGTTATTATGTCTAGTGGGTGTCTTGACTGTTCCTCGTCACTACTCCACCGAGGTTAGTCTTGATACTTACTAGGTACCGTTGTGGTGTACTTATGCTACGCTTTCTGCACATATTTGTGCAGATCCAGGTATTTCGGAGTTTGTTGATCATTAGATAGCTGATCAGATATTGCTGCGGAGACTTCAAGGTATACCTGCCATCACGTTCGCAGGCCTCAGAGTGATCTTCAGAAGTTTATTTTGTATAGATTATTTCTTTTTTAGAATAGTTGTACTTAGAAATTCCATAGTGAACTTAGTAGAGTTTATGACTTGTACTACCGGTTTTGGGATATTGTATTGTACTCGAGGTTGTTGGCTTGTTATAGAAGATTATGGTTTATGTTAAATAATTGTTTTGATTAAATTCTATCATTTAATTCAGTAGGTGTTAGGATTACATAGTCTTAGAGACTAGGTGCCATCATGACATCCTACGAAGGGAAATTAGGTTCGTGAAAATCAGCCCCAGCAATCCCAAACTCAACCGAATGATCTGAAACAACCCCAAAACTCATCTGAGCTCCTCGGGACCATGTCTAATCATACCAACAAGTAGAAATACCTTATTATAACTTCTCCAAAGTCTCAAAACATGAATAACAACATCAAAATGAAGAATCAAAGATCGAATCCATCTCTTAACTTTCAAACATACAAACTCTTCCGAATGCGTCCGAATTACACTTAGACATTCCGAATGACAACCAAACTTTGCACACAAGTTCCAATCACCAAAATGAATCTATTAAAAGTCTTAGGACACCAATCAAAGCCCGGTAACACTAAAGTCAACTCCTGGTCAAACTTATGAATTATCCAAACCTTTAAATTGCCAACCTTTGGCAAAATAGAGCCAAGACATTCTAGAAACCTCCAAATTCAAATCCAAACTTATGCCTAAGTGCAAAATCACCATACGAACCTATTGCAATCCCTAAACCTCAATTTCGAGGTCGTTTACTCAAAATTCAAACTTGGTAAACTCTTCTAACTTAAAGTTTCCAAATTGAGAATCACTATTTCAAATCAATCCCAAACCTCTCAAACATCGAAACCAACTATACACTTATGCCATAATGAATCATATGAAGCTACTCAAGGCATCAAACCACCGAATGGAAATGTTAAAGCTCAAAACGACCGATCAGATCGTTACATTCTCCGCCACTTAAATATACATCCGTCCTTGAACGTGCCAAAGGTCATTCCAAAGATGCCAAAATCCTATATAACACATCATACAAATACCTATGGATTATCTCTAGTCACCACGATCCGCATAATCCCATTAACACAATCCTGACTGAATAAACTTCTTTCAACCTTCGCTTACAATCCTTAGAAACAAATTCTAACTTTTGGAACTCCCTCTAAGACCGGATTCTTGTACATATACACTATATCAATCCCCACAAACTGCACTATACCCCTCCCACCCCCAAATATAACCACACAATGTATCACATAACTCATATACTCATAGCAACACCTTCCGACCACATTAGTTGCTCCTTACCAAACCCGGTACCAGTAATATAACTCATGTCAAATAAAACATTATCCCAAACCTCGCAACCCAGTTAATAATGAAAGGAACATTTAGAAATTCATAAACATTCATCAGATCAACAATTCATGGAGTTCCCTCGCTCGACAAGAACCATTACCGAATTTTGAGCTGACTAATAATATTCTTCGTCCAAACATACCTTCTCCCCAATCCAGTTGTGCAAATTCCAGATCCAATAACCTTGTCTCACCTAGTACAAGTTGTTCGACTGATAGGCCACATCAAATGCCATCTAGAACCTCATAATACAAAATCCGTGTGTCAAACAAGCAACAACTCGAATATAACCAAAGATATAAAGAGAATACAAACAAGAAAATTAGCCAACAAGTTCGATATATATAACAACAGAAGCATAACGCAATGAGTCCATCCTACACAGGAGACACAAAACACACGAGATAAGCACGGGGAGTAGTAACCCATCATAGGACCATTGCGGCATGCAATCCGATCATAACAATCCACATGGGAATACTCATTGAGCCATAATTATCATACTCACAAAACACCCATGTATCAACATCAAGCATGCAAAGTGCATACATCTAACCATGGGGAGACAGATAGCATACTATGCTACAAAAAAGCAAGCACAACTACGATGCGATAATCAAATCAAAATCTCATGAGCCATCTCGCTCATATATCACCACAATGCATAAACAGGACCACCATATGCATGTGAATAATCAAGTGACCTCACAACCCATCATAGAAAAAGAGCGTAACACATGAAGTAGATCATGTAACGAATAAGATCAACTCTACCCGATGACACACCGTAGCAAACGTTGCGCTGAGTAACAATTCCAATTTAGTGTAGAATACATATTCCTATTAGGCCTACCAATAGTCCCCAAATCAATCTAGATCATCCAGAACTAAGTAAATAACCTTCCAAAAATCTGCAGTGACCCTATCCATGATACATACCATCAGTTGTCCAACTCATAACTTACTTTTATAGTCCACAATTAAGGAATAATCTGCCTTTACGAGAGTCTAATCTCTAAACATGAAGAATAAATCTTTTGCATCAGGTAGCAAAAACTGAATATCAACAGTCACCACCTTACAAATTCTATAATACTAGTTAAGCATCCGTAAACCAATACACAATGCATCCTCTACAACACACACCTCCTTCGACGATACAGATAGTGCTAGCATACTCCCAAATATATGAAATCCCCCATACTGTCTAGAACCCATGACCTTTCTTTCAAAATTGAATCGCAACCTTGTCCCTTCAATCCTAATACCTCATGTGGCTCTACGTATCTACCATTCTACAATATGATAATACGAGGATCTCATCATCAACTCTAAATCACGAGTTGGATAAACACTCCATCAACTAGTAACATTCCACTTAACTCAATCTAGGGGAACATCACAAGATGCAACAAACCTTTTATACCCGTAGAAGACATCAACCTCGAGTCATGGTCAAAACCATCATGAACTCTTCGAAACCCATTAACACTTGACCAAGCCATCATAACTGAATCCATCCAAATCAACTAAGTCACGCTTACTACCAAACCCAAAAGTAACTCAACCAAAATGCTCGCTCTGAAGATACCTTCTGCGAACCCGAAGTTGTTTCTTTCATCTCTCTAATATTGTCATGTAAAATCAATAATGATATAAAAATATCACAAGTCTCGGCACCATCCAATGTAAATCTCTACTCTTATCCATACATAAATTCAAAAATCCTTAAATACCACATATGAATCTTGAACCCATTAAAACCATCCTCAAGAATCAGTGGCCTAGTCTTGGATGCATAGCCAAATATGCCGAACAACTAGCGCTTCGCTAGTTAATGAATACCCTAAAAGAAGCAACTGAGAAATCCCTTCCTCCTGCACACTACATCCATAAAGGAAAATCAAACCGGAGCCATTCCAAAACATCCATATATCCATAAGGTGTAATATATCCGGAATCCAGTAAATGTTTTGTCCAAATCATCCTCGATGATACCCTTCTTAAACCATATCCAATCCATAGTGCACCTAAGTCTAGGAACTACAGTAACACATGCCCATATGTCCTAATCGTCGATGAAAACTCCCCCACATAGCTGGAAACTATAAAACGCATCATATGATAACCCACAATACTCTTCCTCCTTAACTGCCATGGTCTCGCATTGTTATTCAGCCAAATTCCTTATAAGCTCATATAGTACCGGTCAACACACACTCCAAATCATCTGGTGAGTGCATACTCATCCTCCTCAAGCACTCTGAACTCTAATCATAGTACATATATTCTACTAGATAGAAGGAAAAATTCTCCGCATAAGCCTCATAAGAACCACACAACATCAAACCTTCTCGCATTAGATAATCCACCTACTTGACCTCAAATCGACATCTTCTATGACTCTACCAGGGTAACAACCACTATGCTATCAAATAATATTCCTAATTCTAAACTTGTCAACAAAATATAAGAATCCACTTCATCTCACAAAGGAAAATCTGAAATATCTACCAACACATCCACATCTAAGACTATATAACACATCGAGATGATAACCAAGCATTCATAGACCTTCGCACCCCTAACACATCCTTCTCATCACATCCAAACCATCTAAGCATAGTCCTCAGTCAGATAATAATCATCACCTAGCTATCTAGCCAC